>NW_020447586.1:1462015-1596388 GCF_003343035.1 Apteryx rowi
GAGAAAGATCTGCTCAGAAATTGGCAGAGAATGAGGTGGGGGCGGGGGAGGGGGGGAAGACCACTGATTTGAGAAGACAATTCATGGATTTAGGAAATAACTCTTGCATCCATTTCTGAAGGGTTCCGTCTTCATACCCTGCAGTGTTGGTGATACAGAAACTCTTCCTTATGACAGGGACCAAGAACACAGATTCATTTCACAGAAGACCATAAACAACTGTCAAATTGCAAAAGCTTGTATTACTGTCTAGGTGTCCTTGTACTGCGAATTCTGTATCATTCTATTGCTTTTCTGCCTCTCTAAAGATGCCACAACTTTGTGCTCCCTTGTTTGTTCTTTTTCCCTTCCCCTCTTCTTTTTCCCTTCCCCTCTTCTTTTTCCCTTCCCCTCTTCTTTTTCCCTTCCCCTCTTCTTTTTCCCTTCCCCTCNCCCCTCTTCTTTTTCCCTTCCCCTCTTCTTTTTCCCTTCCCCTCTTCTTTTTCCCTTCCCCTCTTCTTTTTCCCTTCCCCTCTTCTTTTTCCCTTTTTCTTTTTAAGATGTGAAACCAAAAAATTGACAGTATTTCCAAACATATTAAACCGTAAAGAGAGAAGAGTTTTTATTAAGCTTTTTACCGTAAAACATAATAGTTCATAAATTAAGAGAAATCTAAAACTACTCCAAAAGACTCATGACCTCAACTGTAACACACATCTGTCTGTATTATAGTTGGATCATTTTTACTATCAAACTAAACTTATTTTATCCAAAAATCTTGGAAAACTTTAGATATAAACTCTGACTGTCCGTGACAAACTATTTCTTGAGAACAGCTTAAGCATTTTTCAGACATGGAATATGTCACCACGGAAAGTTCCGTAAGCAGACTGCATTAGTGAGTTTAAAGGAACCACATAAATTCATGAACAAGCTCACAAAAAGGTACTACAAGTAATAGGTAGGGATGTACCCTTTATCATCCCCTGCCCAGTGACTGTGGATGATGGAGGAGTCCAAGCAGAATGGACTACAAAGGTCACCAGATTGACTGGTATTTCCTAAATAGCATCTCCTGCTGCTGGAGACAGAACACGAGCTAGAAGAACCACTGGTCTGACCCAATAGGGCATTCCTTATGTTTGCACCATGCCTTTGACACTGTTTAAACTGTGAAATCAACATTTTGACAGAAGTAGCAGACCAGTAAAGAATCAGTCTTTTAACCTATTATTTCTCAGGCCCTCTAACTGTATAAAAACAAGTTAAGCTACATCTTAAAGAAAAAAGGACAAAAGAGACCAGTGGTTTTGTTTCTAAACACTAACACTCCACCTAATTACACCTGCTGATGAAATCCGCACTATTTATCCCAATCTAAGAAAAATTCCCGTGTTGGTAGTAATAAGCCTGAATCTAACATTTTAAAGAAAAGAACAATTTATTCTTTAGCTCATATTATTCAGCACACTTCAATTTCAGGAAACATTTTCTTTTTATTAAGAATCACTAGAGGCATGACAGAACAGTAATAAAAGACATTCTATGTAGGGTTTTTGTTTGGTTGGTTTTTTTAGGTTTTTAAGTATCAAGAAATTATTGCAAATATCTCTTTTCACCAATTCCTTCATGATAAAACCAAGACAGTGAACGTAAGTAAATAAGTGCTTAAAATTGACCAAAGTTTTTTCTTAAGTTAGCCTTGTTTGAGTGCCCTAGGGTAGAAACCGTTAAGTATTTTTAAGGTAACTAAAGACTAACTCATAACATACATAAGAATGGTAACTCCATCCCTACTTTGTGTTCTGCACCAGCAGAACATAATCTACACTCTTCTGAATTCAGGATCGCCACATATCAAAAGCATGCCTTCTTTCATCACAGATACTACAGAAGAGGAAGGAAGGTATTATATACACAAAAAAATAGTTTCTGACTGGATCTGTCAGGCACTGTGGTAATACAGAAATATTAAAACCTAAAATATAAGAATCAGATGCTTATAAATTCAGAGAAAGAGTTGTCACATCAAGTTAAGCTTTGTTTCCTGAGCACGGGATTTCATTAGATATTTTAAGTTGAAATGACAGCACTGC
Organism: Apteryx rowi; assembly: GCF_003343035.1. Taxonomy (NCBI): domain Eukaryota; kingdom Metazoa; phylum Chordata; class Aves; order Apterygiformes; family Apterygidae; genus Apteryx; species Apteryx rowi. Next base: position 1,464,091 of record NW_020447586.1, read on the forward strand.
ATATAATTTAAGACTCACTGTCCCCTTTCATTACAAAGGCATTAATTTTTATGTTTATGTTGTAACTAAATATTTTCTGTGCAAAAGTTTTCCAATCCAGGTGCCTGCCTCAGACTGAAATCCTCACAACATGACAGAGAGAAAAGTTCAGCTGTTTTCAGGAAAGTGATTTCAGAAATATTTGCTCACATTAAAACTTTCTTTCAACCACTTCCTCCAGAAGCTTTGGTGCTTCCAGGCTTTGGTGTTAGGAATCTGAAATTTGTTCGGAAATGCAGCAGTGGTGAGAGAGGAGAAAGAAGTGGAGTCGTTTGCTGTAGAGGACATGACTTTTGCTGATCTCAGAAGTGTTTTCTGGGAGGAAGTGAACACTAAGTTTCCAAATCTATGCCCTACTCCCACAGCCTGCAACTAAAAACTAAACGCAGCATACTAACAGTCAAGATGTATACAGCAGCTTTCATTTTCAACATGACTTGAAGAAACTTTGAGAAAACCACAGAATTCACTTACTTAAACTGAATCTTACAAGCAAAGCATTTTATTAAAGACTTCCTACTTTAGGTAATGCTATTTTGTCTGATGAATACTGTGTCAAACTACCTAAAGATCTCTCATCAGATTGTGAAAAATCCTACTTTAAAAAGAAACTGTCAAGGCAAACGTTAACTACAGTTCCCTGAACTGGGCATAATCAACATTTACTGTAGCTTTGCATTGTCGCCTGCTCCTCCTGGCAGCAAATACTTTCTCAATTGTTGGCTGGCCTTCTCAGTGATTTCATATCTCACTATCTCTCCATTAGTGAGCTGCTGGGATGTTTTCACTTAAATTTAAGACCATTAACTACTATTCAGTAATTAGGTCACCTTCCCCTTTTATTCCACATATTGTCTGCTGCATTAGTACAATAGTGCAGCCACATGGTTAGCTGGATCACAGAATAGGTCCAGCTGAAAAACTGCCCAGAAAAACAAAAAACAATAAAAAAATGTTATAGTTACTTCTCAGCCAAATCAGTTTCCTGATCTGCTTCACTTACATCCAGACAAAAAGCTGTACTGGCACAACTAAGAGGGAGGACTGCTTACGCCAGTACTACAGGGTAGGGAGCTGTTCTGGTCAAATTATGCCTTTACTTCCCTGTATTAATGAAGTAGCAATGTCAGATCACTTCTAAAGTGACATATAATACATTCTAATCACACAAGAAGAGAATACTGAATACCACAAAGTTTCTCCCTCCCAGAAATTTTCAAGCTGTAATGGAAATGCAGCGCTTTTCCCTCCAGGCTCAATGCTCAGCAATGCTTCAGACTTCATCACACTGTTTTAAAATTTGAACTATCCTGCTAACTGAATCAGGAACTATTTCAGACTTGCCAAATTTCCTAAAAATACTATAAATACTATCAGACTAGAAAAGTGGAGCAGCTGCAAGACAGATGGAAGGCTCAAAAGCAAGGCAAATACCTCTGCCCTATGTCTCTCTGAGCTTGTCTACTGTCTTCCAGATTCTTTTAATCTTAATGTGGTGACCTACATAGTAGTATTCAAGCATGCCGCCTGATAGGATTGACAGAGATGGTATATTTTAAACTCAACATTGTAAGATGACAACAGGCTCAAACACAGAAACCGTGRGAGAAAGATAAGCGTATGGAACTTGGAGATAAGATCTCTTCACTGTTTTTTTCCTTTAGAACTTCCTCATTTTTCACAAATTGTACTAAAGGGATAAAACCGTGCAACTGTCTAAATTGCTGCGAAACACAGAAACCAAATGAACTTCAAGAGAAAGTGGAAGAGCAGTAAGCCTCTACCAGGGTGAGCGATGCACTGGATAATGCACTTGAGAAATCAACACAATATTGTGACTTCAAATCAACACACCACATACGCAAGTGTACAAGCACTGTGACCTATTTATCATTTACTATCACTTTGGCCTATTTATGATTTACATTTGTTACTCAATGGTTTGTCACAAATACGTACTGATATATGGAGCCATGCCAGGATCCAGCGTTGTGATCATGGTCTCTACTGAATGTTTGGTTTTATCAAGAACAGACTTCACCATGGGATTCCCAGCTACACCCTAAATTCAACAAACAGATTTGCATATTTAATCTTCTGCCTTTTCCCCAGAACCCCCAAAATATTACCACCAAAAAAAGCCCACCCTCACCCTTCAAATATCAAGCTGCTTTGGGTTTTCCTCACCACATATACACTCTGTAACACCTATTGTACGGCATTCCTCAGCACAAGTGTTCCAGGAGGTGACTATCACTCTGCATGACTCTTCAGTTACAACATAGAGTTCAAATATCATCTTTATCATCATCTTCCACATTAACACATTACTTAAAGGATTAGCAAAAAACATCCCTGTCAATGATAACAGGCAGCACACTTGATCTAGTTATAATCCAGGACCAGAATCCTCAAGCATAAAGTTGTAGGTTCCCAATACTAACTATAGTTTTTTATATGTGTACACGTATACACACACGTATACACACACGTATATAAAACTTAATCATCAGATTAAGAGGCTGGATTTAGACTGTGCCAACTTAAGTTGAAGAGCCTCTTTTCTAACCTTTTTAAAGACAATGGGATCTATTTTTGAATGGCCCATTACTAACAAATATTTCTGAAGCAACAGAGCTGAAAGTTCTCAATTTATAAATAGATTCTAAACAATACTGGAAACATGTTCTACACTCTCCAGCCAAATCGTAGGTGGAGCTGCTGACAGACTTAAAAGCTCATTAAATATGAATACAAACACTGTCCTGTGTCTTGCAAATAATCCTGATGAATGTCTGCATCTCTTCACAACAGTTTACAAAAACTCAGATAAGATCACAGGGTGAAAGAAGAAAGACACCAACACTCAATCACTGAGAGATAAGGCACTTGAAACTATTTTAAGCGAAAACTTTTATATAATTTCTTTAGCAAACAGACTGCTTTAAATCTAATATTAAAACTACATATGCTTATATCTGCTTCACTAAAGGGCAAACATTACACAGGAGAGCACTGTACACATACATTTTTCTGCAAAGTGCTTGCTTAGTATATCTACACAATATTTCAGAGAACTGCAGAATTAAAGAATTCATTTTGAGATAATTAAAACTGCTGATCAGCAAAGCTCCCCCCCCAAGTATGAATGTTTTCTATTTCTTTGTTGCAAGTTTAGCAAAAAAAAAAAAAAAAAAAAACACATTCATAAAACTAGTGAGATATTGTATAGATAGTAATAAGGATTATCATATCTCATGCCTCACACTGAAATATTTTGTTACTGGGTCCAGGCATTCTTCTCACCATTGTGCAGAGCACTAAGCTTGAGAGCACAATTTGGTAAAGAATACTAAACAATTATTAACGCTAGCATAATTACACTTTTTCAAGCCAGACCCCACAGCAGGCACTCATTTCTCATGCACACAACCCCCAAGACTTTTCTGAATGGTAACATTCACTGTGTAATACATATATTCTTGTGGTTTCTCATGTACACACAGGAGGCCATCAAGGACAGGGCAGTTATATCCCTCCTCCAGTTCTCTCACAGCTTGAAGTTTGCCTGTTGTTTGAACAGAGACCGAGGGCATGCAGTGCCCTCAGCCTCAGTGAGATCCACAGCATCATTGAAATGAGGGAGCTCCAGCTCTAGCATCTATCCAACAATGCAAAGGCAAGCACTACTCCAATCATCACTTCCAGCCTGGCTGCCTAACTAATCAAAAATACATTGCTATACATCTCACAGATAATCAGGTTCCTGAGCAGCAGGAAGATGCTGCTTCTCCCTGTGGAAGATGCCTTTATATTCATTAGCCTACTGCAAGGAAGCAGAAATAATCTGTAATTTTATACCAATGCAAAAAATAAAGTTATTGCAGCATTGTGAGCCATAATGCAGCTAAGTTTGGAATTTCTACTGAGTTGATATAAATCCAAACTTCAAATTCAAATGGAGAATGCTTCCATGTTGACAGGCTGCAAATACAAATCTTCTGGAACTTGTCCTGACTATCTCCCTTGCTCCAATGGTCAAATATTCAAATCATCAGGTGCAATGACTGCAAGTATAGTATTAGTATCCAAGCTTCTCTTTGATGTTATCATGCCTAAACAATTTTGGAACTGCTGTGAGACTGCTTAGCCATCTTTGACAGATCCAAGGAACTGAGACTGCCTCATTCAATTCTAGTCCACTAATTTGTCAATTTGAGGCTTTCAGAGTCTTGGATATCACCTAGACTGAAGGAAATCTGGAAGAAAGGATTTTAATTTCTTAAGAACACTGGGCGGGGGGGAAGGAAGGTTGTTCAGACTATTTCAGGAGTAGAAACACGGCTAACTGTGCTAAAAACTTTAATATGCAAGTTACTCAATGAGGAATCCAGAATGAATTTCTGCACTGAGTACTAGCTGGTCTCCTAGATTCTGGCTGATCTTTGGGAGATGCAGCATCTGATATGCACTGATTACACACAGCAAGAACCTGATGCCTTCAGTGTAATTAACAATTCCTCATTCTCCCACCTTGGAAGTTCTCAAAAAGACGTCAATGAACACTCCAAAGATGGAATGCTTACTACTTAAACCTAAATGTAGTTTTTAGTACTGATGTTCAAGATATGCACTTTCTCTAAGAATAAAGACAAGATACCTTTTGAATCTTACTGGTGTTCAGGCAACAGTAATGTGGATGGGACTGGCTTATCAACTAATCTGTAATTACAAGCGCTAGTACTTTCAACAGGGCAACAGAGGCATGTCGCAAGAACAATGTTCTCTTGTGGAATGTCACCATTCAGTGCAAACATCAAGGGCAAGATGACAATTGAGAGAAATATTCTCTCTTCTATTAGCATCAACCACAAATTTCAAGAAGACATTATTATTTAAAGGAAGAAAGAACATATATTTTCATTACCATGAGAAGACATCTCTCCTTGAAAAGTGCAGTGTAACAACTGTGCTCTCACTGTACTGATGAAGGATTAATTTAGCTCTTTAAGACTGTATCATTGTCAAGAGATGTACCGCTGAAGCCAGGGCTAACAGTCTGCCATGTCAAAAACAGCTTTTTCTCTCACCTTTGCATATTCTAAAGGTCTTGAAAGTCCCTCCAAGACTTTGCATTCCTGTTGGGACATCAATTTTTATTCTCCCTTCACATTTAGTACGAGTTAGCAACAGTATTTCCTGTACTCTTGAACACAATTCAGTGTTCGTGCATAGCCCTTAGATCTTTTTGCCACAGTCTTCATGATGCTACTCACAGGTGTCATTTGTCACAGCTCCAAATAGGTAAGGCTGATGGAATTCTACTAGTAAATTTTGCTGTTTGTTTCCTCAGCATGATCAGACTGCTCCATAAGGAGCATCTGCTTTGCACTGTATAATTCATGCCTTCTAGTAGAGCAGAACAATCCTACGAAGTATCTTAGACACTTCTCAGGTAAACGTCCCTTTGGCAGAAGAGATATTTATTTGTCTCTCATTGAAGAGATTGATCTGTTACAGAATAGGAAGGACCTGTATCCCATAGAAGTCAACTTCAGTTCATTAGGAAGTGATAAATAAATATCTAAAGAAATCTGACCAGGTAAATCACCTTACTTCACAGTGACTGGATTCAGAAAGAGATAAGAATTAGTTCTTAGCGCCTTCTAGAACCTTAAAGAGTTTCTAAAGCTTCATCTGGTTTAAGAACCAGTGACAGAACCTGTTAAGTATGCATATCTTCCTGTCACAAGCACTAAAATGAACCTAGACCATCTATATTTATGCAGTCCTCCTTCTTCCATACAGAGGAAGGGCAAAAGCACAGCCTCAGCAAACACTACTATTAAAATACAGCCAACTTGCACATGAGGCATAAGAAAAAATAGGATTGATATTGACACACATTAAAAAAAACAAAACTCCACAACTATGTCCTATCACAGTTTGTAAAAATGGTATTTCCTTGTGAACAGTAACAGATTTAAAAATACCTTTATAAATCCCCACAGTCCTCCACCAGGAGCTCCACTCTGGGCTGTAGATATTCTGGGGTCTTCATGCTCCTCAGGAAAAGTGATTGCAGAACCACTCACGGTTCCAGGAGCCAAAGGTGATGAGAAAGTTGCTTGTTGAGTAACAGGATCTGCCAAAACACCTGGTAAGAGAAATAAAACACAACACAAGTGTTCATTTCTTTTACTGAATTTAACTTCTTATAATGAAGCAACATGCAATTGTTCAAGAGGAAAATGAGCAGGAAGAATAGAAGAATATTGGGCTGGTTCATTTTCATTTCTTGAAGGACCCAGAACAATTCTGCATGTTAAAGATTAGCAGATTTAACTACCGTAAACAAGCTAGACAATATGTACTAACAGAATTGACACTGCCCTGCCTGCACATTATGTATAAAATTAAAATTGATTTTATTAGCAGGTTAATTTAGCAGTGGTGCTTTTTATTGTATTCACATTTTAAGAATAATAATTCCTCAGTAAAGGAATAATGGGTTGTTCTCTAAACAAAGAGATAGGAATGTTCTCATACACAATAAAAGAAGCAAAGTAGGAAATTTTCTAAATCTGAGTGCTGAAAATTAGTAGGAACAGAAAAAGGAGAAAACAAATGGAAAGATTTACTCGTTTTAAAGAGAAACAAAAGAAACTCAAATACTAGAAAATTTAAGCATGACCCTTTACCCCATTATTGAGGCCTATTTTAATAGTTTTTCCAAAACTAGCCTTAATTGGGAGGTTGTTTTTTTTTTTTTTTTTTTTTTCACTGCACAACTGATAGGTCTTTTCAAACACGTTCCTAATACAGACCACTTCAAAGAGGTATCAGTAATAATAGTAAAAGCCTAGCCCAATCACAACTGAACAGCCAAGTTTCCATCCCATTAGCAGAAAATGACATCAATTCAGCAACTACAGCAACTGCTTGCATGGAAGGCATGTATTTTTAGTGGTCCTAATGAAATTCAGTGGCTGGAAAAAAGGAAATAGAAGCTTGTGTCATGTGACAGGCAGTCTGCTACAGATAAACAAAAAATTGAAAATGATAAGATTATGGCCTAAGATACCATACTATGGAAATATAATGGCTGAACTTTACTCTCTGTTCTAAACGAAAGATGTATACATATGTACAGTTGGGCTTTCCTGGGTAAGTTAATAAAAAATACAGCTCACAAACCAAGATATTTCTGTAAGCCCAGACCCTGGGAGAACTCTCTTAAAGGAGGATCTCTATCCTAGATCATGACTATTTTAAAGGCTACTCTCACTTCTGTGTGCAGCTACATTAACCAGATGTACCTGGAACAATACAGCAGTTGAACTTGCAGGAGTCCAGCACAGTGGCAGAATCGGCCACCCAGGAGATCCCTCATCCTCTCTCACAAACACAAAGAGCATGAACAAAAGGTTACCTGTGACCGGAGGTGCAGAAAACGATGGCATCAGTGGGCTCTGTGGTGCTCGACCAGCATGACCTCTGGTAATGTCATAAGTTGAAGTCATGGAAAACCCTGAAATGGGGGGACCAGTGGGTGGTGCAGGAAGACCAGGGCCAGGAGTAGAGCTTAACGGAGGAAGTGCAGAGAACTGAGACATGGAGGTACTAAAAGCTGAAGGGGCAGCAGGAGTTGGGGCAGGAGTCAGAGGTGGTGCAATAGTAGAAATGGTTGCAGAAGGCACAAATGGAAGAGGAGCTGAAGTCATCATAGGAGGAATCGGAGACACTGCAGCTGGCAAGGGCGGAGAGTATGCAGAAGACGACATGCTTGGTGTAGCAAGGGGACTGGACAAAGCTGGCAAAAGAAAAAAAGGCATTTTAGAAAGGCTGAGCCTTAATCTCAGAAATCCATTTATTTATAAAATATCTGAACAAGTATGTCAGTTTTGCTCTAGTCTGCTTTCCCCCCACCCTTAAAATGAATTTCAATTCTGCTTAAAGCTGCACACAACACTGATTCCACTCAATTTTTGGTGATAGTATCCTGTAAACCATGTCCCTCTTTCCTGCATGACCCTATTTGTCGTAAGCTAAAAAAGAACAAGATGAGTCAACATTTGACTATTGAATTCACAGCAGCTGAAGTCTGCCTAGAATTTTCTATTAGTACCACTCTTTCTGAGTCACTGCTGAATAAATAGAAATTATGATGTTGGAGGAAGTACCCATCCATAGTAAGAATGTTATGACTTACTCACTTTTTCATCAGTGCTGAGATGGAAGAGTCAAAGAAATGTGATCTAAATAGAAGCTACCTGAATTTCTTTTAAGCTTACAAGTATGATACATACTGCTGTATGTTCTGTCTTGGACTTCTAAATAGTATTGTCATAATGTTAATTGCTGCCATGTTTCACTTCAGTGACTGTTTTATTTCAATACTGCAGAGTAATTACTCTTCATATGAATCCCATAAAAATATTAATACACAGAGAAACTATAAAAACAGTAGAAGATGACTCCAATGAAAATCTTACAGTTCAGAAATAGTTGAAAATGCACATATCGGAGACAGCAGAAGATTTAACTGGGAAAAGGTAGTGTCATTAAGGAGCTCATGATTCTGACTAATATCACAGATTCTGCTTCTGCACTGAACTGCAGTCTCCACGCTGTTTTTCAGACACCATTTCACTTTTCTCTCCATAAAGTGAGCTCAAAACCAGTGAAGAGGTAGGAAGAAAGTCTAGTACTTTAATGAGACTGAACGATGGAGGACTGTTACAATTTGAACTTTCATTAAACTATCACTGACCAAATTGCTGGCCAAATCAAAAAAATAGGTTCTGCCAAATTGGCAAGGGATCGCTTAGTTGGGATCTTTGACCATCTGATGATGACTAAAAGGGAAGTCAAGAGTTTCGAAGTTTTGTTTGTTTGTTTTCACACAGACACACAAAATATATGCCGAGGTTATTCAGCTATTTCTCCAACACATCTGCTAAAACCAAGGCAGAGAAACTCGCTGCAGAATCCAAGAGACATGCAAAAATCCTGCTCACCAGATTCAGGTGAATCTTCAAGGATTGCTAAAAGAAATATAGGGTACAGCAAGGAGCAAGGCATGGCATTTAGATATCTGTCACTTATCTAAATCACAGATAACTTCCTTTTGCTATCTATGAATAAAACACACATTTCATTAGAAATACCTTTCCCCCCCCCTTCTTTTAAATGGTGTATCAGTTTGCTTTAACCAAAGTAAAATGCCCACTGGAATAGCCAAGGTCAGAGATCTAGAAAGTGTGAAGAAGTAGGGAGAATGTGGGAGAAAAATCTACTTTTTGGTGTCCAGAAGTCTGATCACAGGCTAGCTCAAATGGAGCTATAAAAAGGCAAAAAATACACCTCCTGTATCCTGAGCAAAACACCCAGGGTGATGTGTGAAAGGACAATGCATTTGGGCAGGACGTGTGTACCATGCACATTGTTGACATCACGAATAATTATCATGAAAAGGACACCAGCTTACCTCCTCCAAATTAACAATCAAAACTACTTACTTTACTAAAAATTAACAAACTTTTTTTATATTTTTGGAAAGATATATACTCATATGTTATCTACAGGATTGGGGGGGGGAAAAGGGGGAAGTTACTTCAACAATGTGGTTCTGTGAGACAGGCTGAGCACTTCTTAGCTCCCGGTACCCAGTTTCATATTCTCATTCCTTCCTCTGTTTCAGTCTAGCCCTCAGCTGATCCTTGGATGAGGCAATTTTGCTCACTAAACAAAGTTTAGCCAGAAAATTAATCCAGAAAAACAAAAATGACTATTTTTGATTACAGTAATCTGTTGCATAGGCTCAAACATGTCACAGGTCACAGTCTAAACATCAACTACAGAATCAATCTGTGGAGTTGCACTAGTGTAACTGGAGGTAACATAATACCAGATGTGTCAGAAAATGAAATATTCGGTATTCAGAGTCTGCTGTCTATATTCTTGAAAAATCAGGCCAAGTGGCCGCATAGCTTTGATCTCCACCCACAATATTCGAAAACAAGTGATTACCCAGGTTTACTGCTATTCCCTACAACAGTGTAATTTGTTTTCATTTTTTTTATTCTTCATCGGTGCTCACCATCGAAGTGTGCACTGTAATGGGAGGGATTACTTCTCTGGCCCCCCATCCTTAAAAAGCACAAATGCATCCACATAGATTCACTATAAAGCTTTAAGAAATAAATGCTTTAAAGTATTCAGGAAGTCAGATAAAAAAAGCACGCTTCCACAATTAAGAAACAATTTAAAATTTTCAAATTAGTCTAGAGAGCAGCACTGCAATTATACTGATTGCAACATTTTTTGGATGAATAGCTGTGCTTCAACGCACACGAACAAATGCAACCAAGTTGATGTGGAAGTTTCTGTACCTAGTGAGACAGGTGCAGCAGAAGCGGCAGCAGCAGCCCCTCCTGTGCTTGGTGGGGGCGTGCCAGGTGGAGTTGTCTCTATTCCACTCTCTTCCATCATTTTCCTTCAGCTACAAAAACCTGCAAGGAAAAAAAAAAGCCTATCTTAAGAAAAAAGACAAAAGATTTTTAATTAAAACATGAAGGTCACAGAGCACAGTGATCTGTATTCCTGAACAGGACTGGTGATTCAAATACCAACCCTGGGGGGGGAAAAAAAAAATTGGCCTCCAGCACAATATGTCTCAGTTCCCCTGTACCTTCCCTTCATTTTTAGCACTGTGATAATATTTCAAATTCCAAGCCTCTTTCTAAAAAATCCTACTGCACATGCTCGGTTACTGTTACTAATATCTTCTGGTAGTATTTAGATAAGCAACACTAGAGAAGTAATTACACACCACAAAATCCAATCCCATTTTAAGGAAAATCTAATAACCGGGTAGTATTTTGTTGCATTAGTGAACTGCAGCAATCTGAACAGTGATGTGATATTTTCAGAGCCAGGGCATGAAAGGATGCAAGCTGTGACAAAAGAGAGGACCAAAGCCTCCCCCTTCTGGCAGCAGAGAACCACAAGACCAGCTCTACTATCCAGGGAGCCACAGCCTTCCAAGGCTTTGCAATTTCACCAGATGCTCCTGGATATCACTCCTCCGGGCCCAAGCACCTCACTAAACATCACCAATAGCCTCAGCAGCACAGCTGGGAACCAGTCCAGGAGTCCTGACTCTGACCTAACCTTTAATCATGACCTTGCCTACCTTAAAGAAGCAGTACTTTGGGGTCAGCTATACTGATCCCCAGAAATGCCACAATGAAACCAGCTGAAATGTATTTTAAACATGAACAAAATTGCACTGAAATTGATTTATCATGAAGGCTTAAGAATATCACACTGAATGAGTTAAACTTGTTCAAGTCTTCCATAGAGACAATTCCTATGAAACCCAAATACCCTACTAGTCTGGTGACAGTATAAGAAATTAAAACAAATGAAAAATTCAGGTCTTATTTTGCAGGCTACATAATGGTGGCAGTATCTTAACATCTTAGAGAAAACCTTAAAAATCCACTGCTTCTAAAAAAGTAAGGCTATATGCTTATTTAAAAATATATATATATAAAGGTGTGGGTAGAAAAAAAAAAAAAGAGAGGAAAAAATGAACACTTCCTTTCATTAACACCTGGAAATTTTTGTTCTTCAGTGCAGAGGCAGCAAAYAAAAAAATCTTGCCTCCTCCCAAATCTTGTAAACTGGACAGCAGTGATTTAGATCCTGCCCTAAGGTAACAATTCTTAAGGGAATTCTAATGAAATAAAAATCCTATATAAAGTAATTATATGTATGAAAAATAGAGAGGCTCAATAAACATCTTCCACAATATCCATTACGTCAGCAGCTCCTGAGGACTGCCAGCTTATTCCTTTAACAATTTAAAGAGGAAAAGGCTCAGATAATGTTCTGAGTAAAAATACCCATGTGTATATAAAAAAACAACCACTTAAAAATTACAGTTTTTTTCCTCTCTCTCTCTAAGGAAAAAAAATCCTCATGGCCAAGGGTTTTTTTCTGCTGTTGTTGTTCTAAATGTACATGCAGCTTAAGTTTAAGCTGAAAAAAAGTTCATACTGTTGTTACCACGTTGAAAAAGGCAAACAGTAGGATATCACTATTAGTCTCAGGCTTACAAAACTTCTCAACAACAAGTGAAAGCATCAAAACCACATAGAAGCAAATTCTAATCCCTCTGACAAGTATACTTTGCATAAGTGAGTCAAAACTAAATGTTTGAGCCCAGCCCCACAAAGCAAGTAGGTACAGTTTACGTGCAGTACCTTTCATGCAAGCTCTATGACAGATAGATTTTAGGTTGTGAGAACCTCTTAAATTCCATTTAAAAGCTTCTCTTCAAACAGGATGGAAGGAAGGGTCAGTAATTGCCTTGTGGGGAATGCACTGTCCTTTCAGGATTTGTACATCTGTCTTCTTATCCCCTAGAAAAGAACTGCACTTGGTCTTCCGTTAAACTTTACTAAGCGGAAGAATTTGTGATGATAAGATTGTCTTTTTAATCAAATTACATGAGTTTACATTCCCCCATAAAAAGCATTTCTAAAGCCATTTTTCTTCCAATTATACACTGCAAAGCAAGAAAGAATTTTCCATTGTGCAACTGAAGTCCTCACCGACCAAAAACTCCTAGGAACGTTTTATTTTATCAAGGCTCTGTAATCTGTTGCTTGATTTCAGCTAATGCCATGATTAAAAGCTGTTGATAGGTGCTTTCTTCTTAAAATAAATACCGTGTCCATGTGGAATGACCAAAAAGGCTCCATGGAGCTGCTTTTCAAAAATTCCATAGGGAATCTTTTTCAAAGCTTCCTAGAGCAATTAGAGGTTCAAGTTGTGACCAGCCCAGGCCCCAAGCATCCCTCCCCCTCTTACCCCCCCAACCTGACATCTGGAAAAGTAGGAGCAAGTAGAAATGTAGCTAGAATCTGCAGTTCCTTTTCTCTTTTGCCTTTTACAGAAGAAAAGTGAAGTGAGTATTAAATAGATACAGCACTACCCACCCAAATTTGCAAAATTATGAGTCAGTTTCTAAAATATAATGATAAAAAAGTCACAGAACTGACTTAAGAGGTCAAATTAAAAAAAAAAAAAAGTAGTTTCCTATTTTCTCCTCTCATTTGTAAGCCTTTGTGCGAAAGCCAACCATCTCTAAGCACAGCCTGGCCAGGATATGGAAGCTTGAGAGGGGAATCCCAGCAACTGCAGGGTCTAGCTCTGTTCTCTTGGACTTGGCAGCTCTGGGTACGTGGCACTGGGCAGTGTCGCCCAGTAGGCTGGGTACATTCAGAATGGTGCCCAGTCAGAAGGGTATGTTGTCTCCCTACTGTCTTACATTTTATCCTTTAACCCTAATACACCGTTTCCTCTTTCATGTGCTGTCCAATACAACATTTGTTTTTTCCCCCACTAGCTGGAGAAGAAAAGACCTTTCCCTACCCTTCAGGTGGAAGGGCTGACAAATTCCTTTGCTCTCTCAAATAACTAACATACAACCACACTAGCCTGTAGTATTTTCCTCCCTCTCTCAACCTTTTTCCTTCATTCATTTCCCTTTCCATCCCTCCACTCCAATTAGAGGTCCCTGAAGCCTAAACTCTCTGTTCAGCTCACCCACCCCCTTGCATTTTCTGTCAGCTCCTATTGCTTGATTCCCCCCTGCTGCGAGATACTCTTTTGCACCTCTAAGCAGTTTTGAGATATAAAAAAAAACACAGCAAGTTATGGATACAGAAAAAACAAGATCTTTGAGAAACTTCAGACACCAACCAAATGCATTGTAAAATTATGAGCTGGCAGGAACTAACACTGAGCCCACGGAAATAACAGGTTTCTAAACACAGAATTCTCAACATAAGACTTTTGTAGTCTGCATGTTCCCCACAAATAGACAAACAATTCTAAAAAAATATGGTGAAGGAGAAAGATAAGACATAGGAGAGGGGAACACATGAAAGTAAAGGAAAGCAAAGAGTACAATTAATGTAACTGAAAGCCAATAGCCTCACCATGTCAAAAGAATTCAGCATCATATACCATTAAAACCAGTCCTGCAGGATATATGGGTTAGCACTTAAGTCTAACTGGGCTACCCAAATCCAGTTATATGTGAGATATTGGGAAGCATAAGGGTGGGAGAGGACCAGGAAGAGAACTAGCAAACCACAGACTTAAAGCATTCAGTCCACAACAAAGTTTCCAATGAGGGTCCTTAGGGGAGTTGCAGGGAAGAAGTTTCCTAGTTAAAATCAGCCTCCAAATCCTTACTGAGTGCTGGGTCTGGAGCTGGCCTGTCTTTTTAATGATTTCATCTTAAAAAGTGTATCATTCTTACATCCCAAGCCACAAATGCATAACTAGCAGCCGCTAACCTCTGAAAATTAAGCTTCACTTCTTAAGGATGTGAATCCTTTAAATACTGTGATTCCTTAAATCTTTATAGAAAGGCACAATAAGAGTTTCTGCTTTTATACAAAATAAGGTTTTTATTGTTTCTAACTTACTGCAAAACATTGTTCATTATAGCCAGCCACGCTACAAATCTGCAGTCTACTTGTTTACTCAAAAAACACTGAATTTCCTAGTTAATGTGCAACTTGCCAAATTCTTAGTTCTTTCCTCCTTTCTCATCTAATGCTGCTTTTTCGTCACCAATGATTTTCAAACAAACATTGCCACTTGATGTAATAGATACAGGTATAAAACTGACTTACACACAAAAAGCTAAAAAACCCATAGTCCCTTGTCACCAACTAGAAAACCTCAACTTACTAAATCCAAAAGACAAAGGATTGAAAATCTGAGAGGAGCAAATTGAAGCATGTACAATTAGGTGAAATTAGAGCAGCACTGCCATCTACTGATATGTGATCAGAAGTTCACCTCATGAGTTTGATAAACCTCACATTTAATTAGAAGCAAATCTTGTCTTACGCTTATACGGAAGTAAAAAAGAAGGGATATGGTAACAGATTAATAGAAAAAACACAGAAAAAGCACATTCCAAATAATTATTGACCCTTAAAATAATCCCTTTAAGAAGCAGAAGCATGAATTTTGCTAGGCTTCCATCAATTAGTTGGCAAAAAATCTGTGTCAGAACTAATGAGGATGCACTAGGGACAACGTTTAACCCTCCCATTATACTAATATGCCCTATGCACAAGGTTGCACTGATAACTATGTTTTAATGATTCTCACCAGCCAAATTTCAGTCATAACTCTACTTTCCAAAAGTAGAACCTGCATATGCTCAAGGAGAAAAACAGGCTAAAGTTCAGACTGGAAAAGTTTAATAGAGATTGCATTAAAAGCAGAAAAGAAATAATTTGATTTAGAGACTAAACAGCTGAACTGGCAATCAGTCATCTTTTGACTTCAGTTTAATGCGAAGTGATTAAATTTGCTCTAACATTTTGCAGTAATCTCAGTGACATAACCATACTTCAAAAGCATTCTTCAGGTTATTACTCTAAACTATAGAAGTTGACAGCTAACAATAAGATTACTTACAAATGAAGATTAGCAGATTTCACAAGGATAAAAAGTGCACTGTCTACAAATCAGTCATACCTCACAGTTTACAGTGAGGCCACATTTTCAATAGTCATCTTTAATTAACCCCTTTTTGTATTTCAATAGATGTTCCTGCTACTAAAAAAACTCACAATAAACTTAAGAGCCCTAAGAGGCAAAATTATTCTCCAAATAGAAAGAGATAGAAACAGACAGGACAGAAAAAACACAGAAGACTAAATTAAAATGCTGTTAAACTTCTCATCTTTCATCATAACAGGCATAACTAAATTAAACAGAAGTGCAAAACAGTACTGCTTATACACTCTGGTAATGGCTAAACACAAGTTGACGGCTTGCCAGACCAAGCAGCAATCATGTATTTATTTATTAGAACAAATCAACTGTTAGGAGCCATTCCCAAAGCAGCAGCCACTTCAAATAAAATGTTTTGTCCTAGGTCACAATAACTCAGAGATCCAGAGTCACATACTTCCAGCGAACAGGAGAGAGGTTGGGGGGGGGGGAGGAAAAAAGCCCAAGAAGGCGTAAGATGCCAATAAAAGAGACTTAAAACACAGTAACCTGGAAGAGAGCAAGAAAGAAAACAGACAAAAGAAGACAGCAGCTATTAAAGATGGTGTGAAACTGACTGCCAATCAAAATGGCAACATGCACGTGCCTACACACACAAAGAGCCAAACCGCTAGCATATTAAAGTTTCATCTGAAAAATCCTCACTTTGGTTTGTTTTGTTTTAAAATGGGAGAGAACAAAGCAGGGGATAAAACTTTCTTCTGCTTCCCGTTAAATGCAGGCACATCCCAGGGAATATACAAAGCCTCACTGAAGCCAAAGGACATACAGAGATCACTGGTTTCACCACCTGGTGACTTGTCCTAAAGCCCAAAGCCTTAAAGAGAAGCAGAATAAAGTTGGAGCAAAATCTTCCTATACAAGTTCTATTTTCATAGCATAGATGATGTTAGTCAAGACAACCACAACACTTTTTTTTTTTTTTTTTTTTTTAAAAGGTATCTGTTTACCAAACAGTATCTAGTAGGCCTCAGACCCATGACAGCACCAGGAAAGTCTGAAATACCGGCATACCAGAATGGCTTGTCCCTTTCTCAAAAACTATCAGAGATATCATATTTTATAGATAGCATAAAAACTAGAAGTTCAATTTTAAGGGATACACAAATTAGTCATTTTTACATTTCTAAAAGCTTTCTAATCTGAGAATTATTTTATTTCCAAGATTTTTTCCCAGGTACCACATCCAAAGTTCAGGACTTGTTCCAGATCACATGCACATTTATTATCAAACTTTTACTGGGCAGTATCACAAAGATGATTTGGCTCCACAGACCACTTTGTTCCAGACAGCTGATAACCACAGTTAAAGAACTGCTGATTTAGTATACAATGACATCACATATGACTCTACGTTATAGTATCAAAGAAGCAGCTAAACAAAACCACGTACATCCTACCAATTTGAAGAAAAAGCTATACCACATCATGTGATGTAACAGCTTCAGCACTTTCAGGTTTTCTCCCCCCCCACCAAACCCACCTTTTTTCATGTGACAATGAAAATTTTGAATAGATAAATCAAGGGCAAATCACTTCAATGATGCCTCCAGAGTCCATAATAAACCTGCTGAAGCAGCACTTCCATCAGATACCAACAAATCCTCGAAGGCAAGAATTTCCACTGTCAGTCACACTAACACAAGCTGAAACCACACGGGTTTAGCAGGATCAGCACTTCTGTCCTTAGCTGAGAGGCAAGAGTGCAGCCCTAGGGCCAGGCATCCAAGCTCTCCACCCAGCGCCTGGAGGAAGTCACATAGTTCACAAGGTGACTCACAGGAGCAGAGCAAGATATGCGACCTAGCAGGATGCCACGACCAGCCAACGGGAAGTTCTGAAGAGTGCAGATACGGGTGTTTGCAATGCCACCACGCACTAAGGCAGCAAGGAGATGTGCCCCACTGCAAGGGGGCAGACCTGCAATCACAACCCCCAGCCCCCAGCCTTACGACAAGCCCCTAAGTGTGCTCTTTCAGCCAGGACAGGGGCTGCTGCTTCCCTTCAAGAAAAAAAAAAAAAAAAAAGTAGTGTATCATAACAACAGGAATAAACCAGAGTGCCCGGGGCAGGCCCCAGCCTCCCCTCCAGGCCCGGGGCAGGTGAGGTGCCGACAGGGCGCCCCCGAGGTGCGTTGCCCGAGGGGCACAGCGCCCCGCGGGGCTCCCGGCGCGGCTCCCAGGGCCCGGCCCGGGGCCTCTACACTCGCACCGATACTCGCAGGCACTCACACTCACACCGACACACGCAGAGCCGGGCCAGCGCGGACCCCCGCTGCCCCCCACCGCTCCGGCCCCAACGGCTAAGCAACAGCCGCACCAGCACCCCGCGCGCGGCACAGAGGCCGCCGCGCGCCGGCCGCCCCCTGCCTGCCTGCCTCCGCCGCGGCCTCGCAGAGCCCCCGCGCCGCACCGCAGCGTCTCCCGCCCCAACGGCCCGGGCGGCCGCGTTCGCCTCGCGTCGCGATGGAGCCGCAGCCCGGGCGCCGCCGGCAATGAATAAGGCACCGACCAGCTCCGCCGCGGACTACAGCCCCCAGCAGCCGTAGCGGCGCTGCGCACGCGCCCCGCGCCGCCGCCGCCACCGCCCTGCACTGCCACGTCTGCCGCCGCCCGGCGTTCCTAGCGACGCGGCTGGCCCCGCTCCTCCCCGCCGCTGCCCGTCCCGCCGCGCTGCCGCCACGCACCTGGGCGCCCCGGGCTGCGGGTCCTTCAGCCCGCGGGAGGTGGTGGTGGGAGGCGCCGCGTCGCGGCCGGCGTGTCCCCGGCGCTGCTCGCTCCCTGCCTCCAAGATGGCGGCGGCGGGGAGCCGGACGCCCCTTTGCCACGTTCGCGGGCGGTCCCCGGGGAGGGGCCGCGGTGCGCGCGGGCGGGGCGGAGCGGCCTAACGAACTCCGCCCAGCGCGCGCGGGGGAAGGCGGGGCCGCTCAACGGACGCCGCGTGGGGGGGAGGGCGACCCAGCGGTCTCCGCCCGGCGCGTGCTGGCCGTGCGCGCCGCAAGGGAGCTCAGTCTCATCCTCGTCCCGAATCGGGGCGGATTTACGAGCACGGAGCTACCAAGAGGTGGGGCCCGAGTGTCGTAGCTGAAGGGGAATTGGGGCTGGGCACCGAGGAGAGGCCCTGCCGGCTGAGGATGGCTCCGGTGCTGGGCTGTGGGTCTGGTACCTCAGCGTGAGCGAGGCCGAGTCCCGATGGGGAGCTGTCAGAGCACCTGGAAAAAGTGCGGGCATGGATGGGGAAGAAATCCCTGCAAAGCTCCTCGTAGGGAACGTAGAGAGGAGCTTGCAAGGGAAAAACATCCTGGTTAAGCGTCTGAGGAGCAAACTCCTTTCTGTTTTCAAGTGGCAGTTTGAGTCGTTGTGCCAAAACAAGCATTAGTTAATGCAAGCACGAAAAGTTTTTCATTTTGGTCTTGCCTTAGGCTCATACCTAGGTAATGCCATCAACTTCATGCGTTTAAATAGCCCCATTGCCTTCTTTTTCTGACTTCTAGTTGCACAAAATCAGATGATGCAGTTGAATTTTACAGCTGTTACAACAAACCAGCAGACACCTTATATTTTCCTAGGGTTCTAATTATGAGAAATTAAGTTTTAGTTACTATAGTGGAAAAACATAACCATGAATGGTTGCATGATCTGATTTTAATATGTGAATAATGAGATACTAAAATTGTATCTGAAGAGCCTCTTTACTGTGTCTCATCAGTATCACGGCTTGGACATGTTTCAGCCACACGTCTGTGTAACCTTCAGCAGTGGGTCATAATTAATGTTGATCTTCCATGTTGAGTTCTGAAATGCTGGAGAACAATATCTATTGTTAGATTATTATACAATAACATAATAGGGGGACCTAATAATTTGGTATAAAGTTTAACTTACAGCATGGTATGCTAGAAGTTTGTAAAAAACATTGGTTTTAATCAGAAAAAAAAATTGCCAGTGCAATAGGGAAATTCTTCAGAAAAAGACTGAGGAATCTGGAGCCATTGAACCAAATGAAAATCTTAACATACTTTTTATTTCTGTAAGAATCACCATTACTTGTTCCATCTTAGTTCAGTAATAAAAAACTAGCAAAGTGCATCAGTGGAACTAAATTTTACTTACTCCTTGAATATTTCCCCTTTTTTGTCTGAATCAAATTGTGTCTGTCAAGTGGAAAAGAGGATGCAAAAATACAGTCTTCCTTACAAATGTGATATGGAAAATCCTGTATCATGCACAGAGTTTCAAGAGACAGTTCTCTGCCTCTCAATGCAAAGCTTGCCCTTCCACTTTGCACTAGCCCCTGAGAACTTGCTCTCTCACTGAGGACATACTATCAGTGCTTTTGTTACTATCTCATGTGTCCGAGCTGCTTTTTCTGTTGTCTTCCTTGCCCCCACTCCCCCTTGGCAGAAGGCCAGTCAGTCAAGAGCCACTGAGTTGAATTTGCCCTTGTCTTTGGCTGCAACTTGCCAGTATTTTAGCTAATTGCTAAATAAAAGACCATTTAATTAGTCCCTCATTTAGCCTAAAGGGAAGACATGCCTATCATTTTTCAGCATGCTTTGTGATTATTCAAAGGTTAAGTATAAACTCACCAGGAACTTCCCACAATTTGTCATGACACTGATGAGATGACTGAATAAAATAATTTTGTAAATCAAGACTTTGCACACTACATTCTTCAGAAACCATTCCTAATGTTTTATTTTATCGCCCTAAATCTGTCTTTGTACCAACTCTTTGGTTACCAGCTTAATTAACAGCATGTCCTTGAAACGATTTCCAGCATTTAGGAATGTAAATCTTATATTTGCTTAGTCTAGTTTTTTTCAAAACTGCTTCCATACTTTGGAACTTATCTTCATAAGTCTTGTCATTCCCATTATGAAATGGTATAGTGAACACACAAAAAAATGGTTATAATTACCTCTATAAAGTACTTAAAAACCCTGCCTTAAAGCAACTATCAATTAAATGGTTCAGGAAACATCTTTCCCCCACCCCTTTTCAATAACACATTTTTTTCTTTGATTTGCTCTAATGCAAGCAGGCTTTTCAATACTCTGATGACAATGGTTTTGTGATGGTCCAGATATTTTGTGGGAATGAAAAAAATATAAAAAATAACTGCCGCTCTGTCTAAAGTGCACTGTACGTTTGTTTAAGGTGTTGACCATAAATGCAGATACACAGCTGCAGGAATGACCTAAGCAACAATACCCTCCATCCTGCGTGGTCTCTTGCATCTCGATGCCAGGGCTTCCCTCTCTCCTCCCAGTGAGCGGATAAGATGTAACTGGAGTGGTCAGAAGGACAGCGGCTGTGACGCCTTCAGCAATGCACCCCCCCCAGCACAGCTGGCACAGGCTGAGGTATTCTCTTATCCTCCCAAAGCAAGTAGCTGAGGGGAGCTAGAAGAGTACTTCACTGATGATTGTGTCATCTGTCTTGATTTTATGCGATAGACTGTAATTGCAGACTAGAGCCGTTAGAGGTTTGACATTATTTCCTTCATTGCAGCAGTTGAACTGAACACTCTTAACTGGCCTGGGACAGTGATACTCCTCATGGGCTTCACTTAGTCTTTGGCTCTCCTTGCTCCTCTGGTCACGGGAAGCTTGAAGCATAATCAAGTAAGTATTCAAGAGGATATTTTAAAGCCATTAATTTAGCACATTTTTAAACACACTGAAAGCTTTAAAAACACAATCTTTTCCAATATGTTCGTTTGCTGCTCTGCTCTGTAGAGGCAGCTTATGTTTTTTTCCTTCTCTTTCTGGCACTGTTTACATTAGTGGTTCTGCTATTGCAGTTCAGGGGAAGAAGCCCCAACTGCTTCTTTAACAGTCTCTGTCTACTTGTATTTTCATTCTTAGCAGAAACATTGAAAACTGTCCCACTGAATTAATTAGTGCATGGTTCCCTAAAGTTCGGTTAACAGTCTTCTGGAGGAGGTTATATCATGAAGGATTAACCAAGAATGGCCTGACAGAACTGGGTCATCACTTAAGATACATATTATACTATTCTTAGAGCATTTATGGTAGTGGAGACTTGTAATCATAGATGTTTCATTTACAGTGTCTTTCCAGTTGCTTGTTGTAGAAATCTTCAGTTTCTTTGGCTTTTGTGTTTTATTTTAATGAGGCACTCTTAAAGAAATCCAGAACATATTTTTTAAGTTCATAACATCAAAATATATGGAATAGTACAAGGCAGTGAGATTTGTTGAAACATAAACTATCTTGCTGACCACATGGAGCTGCAAAAATATCTCAAGGAAAGTTGGGTCAATAATGTGGGCAAATGCAGAGAAAAAAATTTACCTTAAAAACCTCTAATAGAATCTCTGGGCAAATTGTTATAAAATAAAGTCATATGCTACAGTAAAATATGGCATGAGCAGATTGCGTAGTACTAGATGAAATATAGCTTGAAATGGGAAAAGAATACTGTTGTGTTCACAAAATGACACAAAACAAGTAATGATTTAGAATTTCTAATTTTAGAGAGAACATTATTTTTTTGCTATTCCACTTCACTCCTGTCCAAGGGTTGGACTGCATGGTTAATATAGCCATGGAAGAAGGCCATACATTCTTCTCTAGTTCTTGAGTTCTTCTCTGCTTTTATTTAGAATATATTACAGGTCCTCTTGCAGGAACACAACTTTATTTTCAGATTCATTTGCATTTCATTTTCATTCACTTGGTAGTTATTTATATTTGTAAACCATTGAGAGATGATATAGTGCTCTATGACGTATTATCTAGACTGACTTTGGAATAAGATTATAGAAAAGCCATTTATTTCAACTTCATCTGTAAATATATCATTTGGAAGTATTTACAGGAACCCATTATATATATATGTATTTATATGTGTGTGTGTATATATACACGCACATATATGTATGTGTACACATATGTATATACACATATATGTATATATGTACACATATATACATATTTAATTGGCTTCTAGGCGCTAAATTCATTGCCTTTTCTTTAAGCTTGGCTTTGCTCTTAATAATTAAAGGGATTAAAACATCAAGCTTGTGCTTCTGCAGATAAGAAAGCAATAAAAAATAAGGGAATGTGACTGGAGTCCTTAGTGACTGGAGAGAAACTGAGGATGAAGTAAAACAGTTGTTTTTAGATGTTGGGGAACTGTGATGAGTCATGAATCATTAGGAGTCTTCTTTAGCTTGAATCCATTTTTAGAGCGCTGTCATATATTCTAAATATATTCTAAATAAGTGCATATACTATGGGTGTTAGGCCCTAAGCATCAACTGTTCCACTCTACAGACCTGCTGTGATTGCACTATGCTACTTGCCAATGCAGACATTTCCAGGGTTTTTGCTGAACTACTTCAATTTATAGCTGACAGAGGAATACTTAATTTTTGGTCCAATTATTTTTTTGTTGGATTAATTAGCTAATTGAACAGTCCAAGGATGCCATGAGAACTGAAAATAATTTTGTCTTTTAGCTTGAATGGTTAGCAAATATTCATAGACTTGCTAAGAGGTTTCCCTTTGGGGGAATAATTGAGGATTGAGACTACAAAACAGGAAAGTTTTGATGCATTTCTTTAAATATAGTGGGATCAAATACCTGGAGCTTGTTTAATTGCTTTCAGATCTAAGCCTCCTTTCCACCTTCACCTTACCCAGAGAAGCTCCTGCTATGGTTCCTCACATGGCCAAACATCACTCACTCAGACATGGCTCACTTTTTCCTACAGTTCTAGACCAGCCTGTTTCTGGCACACAGAGGCATGAAGATGCCACCAAACCCTGCTCTTAAGCCTGTGGAGGAATGGTTAAGCGAGAGAGGGCATGATCTGATTGGGATGAGCAATCCCGTTCTCAGGGTAAGGGAAGGAATGTAGGCCAAGGCGAGCGAGCTGTATAGCGGCCTTGAGCACTACAAAAGAAGGTATTCACAAAACTGGTAAACAAGTCTGGACGGAACTAGGTTCCATAAATGTCAACAGAGCGTGGACAGCAACCTTGCACCAATCATATATCCACTTTATGCGCGTGGACAGAAACTGTAACCAATCATGTAACTATTGCTAGCGCATGCGTATTGCTTGTCGATATATATACTTTGTGTAAGCTCTAATAAAGGGAGAAYGACCATACTCATATTGAGACTCATCGTTACTCTGGGCCCGTTCCCCCCACTCCAACATAAGCCTGCACGTGCAGTCGGCCCAGGGCAGTCACGCTGGGGGTGGGAAGGCGATAACAACCTTGGCAGGTGTAGCAGCTCCGCATGCACTGGAGCACGTGCCTGCGTTGGCCCTGAGGAGCTACTACTGCCCAGTGAGTCGCCAAGTCAGTCTGCGCTTGCCGGCCAAGGAAATCCTTTTTTAGTCTCACCCAGTCCAGTACCGTGGGCAGCTACCTCTATTTTTAGCCTTCGCCCTAAACAAAGTAGAATTTGACTGCTACTTTTATTTCAGGCCAAGGGAAGTATCAGTAGTATATAGCCATCAGTTTCCAAGCCTGTGATAGCCATTGATCAAAGACATACCTGCTGGTGTCTTCTAACACCTGCTAATACAACAAGAGTTTCTTGCAGAAATCAGCCCATGCTGAAGAACAGATAAAAATACCATTTTCTCACTTTTCATGAATCACTTTACATTCAGTTTTGTGTACAACTTCTGCAAGATCAGTATCATCTTTGGATGAGGTAAGAGAGGTGGTAGCAGAGTCTTCATACAGAATAGCTATAAAAAAGCAAGTAGAAAATTACAATTTTTAACCTAGGTCTTAGCTGAAGTTTGGAATGCAAGGTGGCAAACCGTTCAGTGGGCATTTAGAAGGCTGCTCACATTTATATTGAGTCATTTGCTACATGAAATAGGAAGCGTTTTATAGTTCTGCTGAGAATTAATGTGAAATGGAGAAGTACTTTCATGAGATAAAATTAAAATATGAAAATATACTCTAGCCTTGAAGTTTTTGTGACCTGCCTTTAATGTGAATTACTCACATTCTGACTCATGGATTACATGATATCAATAACTCAATGAAATTTCATCAAGTATTACTTAAGAATATTCAGTGACTTTTTCCCTATACATTATCAAATAACATATTCAAGCATAAGCTTCCCTTACTTAATCAGGCTCACTCATGGGAGATCAAATAATAAGTTGTGCTATAGGAGTTATGGCTATCTTTTTATTTTGAAGAAAATAAGAAAGTACTTTTCTAGATCACAGTTGGTAATACTTTACTTTCCAGGTAGTTTTTGCTATTCATTTTCAACTTCTTTATTTTGTTTTCCAAGTGTAAGTAGAAGAACATATTAGGCACAGACCAGTCTCTCTCTCTTCTCTCCATTACTCCAGTGCCAGAGTTAACTCTGGGATAATTCATATGTGGAAGAGGTATCAATCATGGGTTTTGTGCTTGGCTAGCTTTTAGTTGGTGTATCATCCCTGGATAGTTTGCTCACAGATTAATTTATACTGGGATCAGTACAACTCAGCCACAGATTCAGTCATAATCTATTATTTGACGTTCACTTCTCTCAAATCTAGCACAAGAATGAATCTCAACATAAATAAGCAATTTCAGCAACCATGAAGGACAACTGGAAGAGCTAAAGGTAGGGAGCTTAAACATACAAAGTGCTTTGTACAGAAAGAGGAAAGAAGTTTCCCAGAGCTATTCAACTAGAGCCTGCTTCAGAAAGATATGACCTTTAGTTTACATACTAATTTCCCTAACTATCAAAGGTGCAGGAATTATTGTCCCAGGAAACTTTGATCGACCATATAGTGTTATACGGTATCTGAGTGCAGTCAGTACAGATCACTTCAAATAATGATAAAATATATCTTTTATGCATTCAGTTGCATGATACAAAATAGTAAAGAGAAACCATTTCATGACACCCTGAAATTGCACCCTGAAGCCTAAATACTGAGTAATTACTGAGTAGACTAATGAGTACTTTAATAGCTTATAAAATGTGTCTTCAGTACTCAGGACACATTTTATAAGCTATTAATGTGGCTGTATAAACAATATTTTTCAAATTTTCTGAAGTTAGTGACAAATTCACCATTTATTCTACTATTTTCTAATAGTCATATGCAAACTACCTGTAGTTATGATTTGTACACTTATTTTGAAATAACCATCATAGCTCAATCAGCACAGTAACTTCATAAGGTGGGTATGTTTTTAAACTCAGTCATGTATCTCCCTACACTAACATTTTACATAGGAAAAAAAAGATTTCATTTTCTTTTCATTTCTTGTTATGCCAGCAAAGACATCACAGTCCTTAGGATCCAAATTCAGCTCTTGACTTTAAACTTGGAAAACAATGAAATGAATAATGAAAGAAGTCTTGACAGGGTGCAAGCTATGTATTGGTCCATGCCAAGTAATCCTGTGAAAGAAGTAGGCTTTAACCTTACTAGTGCACAGAAATTGCTTGTATTCTTCAAAGAGAGCAGCATACCTTCTGCATTGCCATCCATTAATGCTGATGGTTTTGCAGACTTGTGACAGTGAAAATTCGAAGGATTGCTCTTGATGTTCATGTCTCATAGAGCATATATCAGTCACTAGCTCCATTGCAATAAAATAAACACACTGCTAGAAAAAGTTTGTATCCAGTCCGTTTCTTTGTGCTGCTGCAGTTTTCAAAGTGTATTTTTCCTGGTTTTCATTTAAAAATGAAGTTTATGTGGAACAAAATCCTACACACCATTATTATTGCCATAGTAGGGATTTAGGGGAAGAGGAACATGAACTGAAGTAGAATTTTCCTTTCATGTCTCTGATAATTATTGTTGATGAGAAGGGAAGAGCCAGCGGCTGTCCTAAATAGGACAGTTGTTTGAGTACAGTTAATCGGTGTGAAAAATTAACCTTGAAATGCTGTCGAGGTCAGCTCTGTTTTGGCTGATTTGCAGTGGAAATGCTGATAACAAAATTAAGATGCTAAAGAGGTAATTTAAATCACTCAAATGCTACAGGATCCTGTCATTTTTAGAAAATACGTGGAAGTATGTTTAAGGTATTTCATTTTCTGTTGCTCTTTATAGATAGAAAATGCTTTTAGTATTAAAAAATGGCTATCTCATTGAAAGTTTGTTCAAAGCTCTCAGTGGGACTAGAGCATCCATTTCCTTTCCCTTCATAGGTAGACTTTAAAACCCCCATGATTACTCACACCTCTAGGACATGATCCTTAGATTAGATGTCATGATAACTAGGCTACTACTTCTGTTCTTAAGGGGATAATGTAATTAATTAAGTCCTGAAGAATCCTTTGTGGGATGTAACAGACTTTTCCATTAGTACTTTATGCCAGCTCCCTCATCCCTGAGCAAACTGCAATAGCAAAGAACTGTTTCCCACGCCATCTATCTATAGCCAATGTTTTAGATCTGTCTTAACTCCATCAAGTTTACAAAACAGAAATGACAATATATTATCTGCTTTTTTCCCCCATGTTTGTACTTTTTTTTTTACTAGCTTTTTAATGGTCAGTCCAAGGCTGCTGTTATCCTGCCAAAAAAGGAGAAATGCCATGCTTTTGACAACTTGGCTCCCCATCTTTCTCACGAGTAAAGCCCTGAACTCTCAAAAATTCCTTTTCCCTATTTCCTTGAAGGAATCGCTCAGACTATGGAATTAAATCCTGCTGGATATGACAGTAGTCAAAAGCTCAGCAGTTTCAAATCCAAAATCAGCTTTGATTTTCCACAGAGCATCTCAAAGTTCTTACTTTTTAGAAGAAGGAAAGTAACATACATTACTTACTGGTCCAGTGTATGTGCAAAGAAAACATTTATATTTCCAGTGCTACTTCAATATGCATCCTGGGAGAATGGAAAACAAAGCAAAATTCAAAGCATTTTTCCATCTTTCATTAGAAAGTTTATTAACCTACAAGTATGTGAAGTGAAATAAAAGATAGTGAAGGGCAAAATGATGAACATCAGTCATCTTTGGAAAATAAAAATATTTTAACAACAAAACACTTTTTTGTTACAGCTAAGAAAAAAAAAAAGCCAGACATCTTGGTAGGTTTTCTTTAAAAAATATATTACAATTCAATCATATCAAAGTGAAGTCTTGTGGGCTAAAAAAATGAAAGTAGAAGAGTTAGCTCCAGTGCTCTAGCACTAGTATAAGTGTACCAAACATGGCAAGATTTTTTGTACAGTAATTAATAAACACGCACCCATTCATTTTCAGTCATTTAAACTACTATATATACAATCTTTAATATAAAGCATTTTTGTCAAAATTAGCTCTGTATTCTTCAGTCTGGATTTTACAGCTGCAGTGTAGGGATTGTTATTTGGAAACATACCTAATCAAAAATCCAATTTTAGTCACAGTATTTGGAAAATCCAATACATTTTAAATAACACATTCCCCACTTTTGATTTTTTATTCTAACTTCAATATTAACTTGACTTTGCAGATTGTCTCAGCAGAAAGTATGAGTACAATGAAATCTGCTTTCCCCTGTAATCTGCATGCACATCTACAATTAAGATTAATAGGTTCTCTGGGTACATCAAGATGATGACAAAGTTTATGTGTAACAGTGTGTTATGATTAAAAAAAAATCTTTGATAAAGAGCCATTAGGTTCATTATGCTTCTAAGTGACCAGAATTATTATGCCTATATTATTTAAAAGTTCAAAGTTTATCCTCTCTACATACTTTAAAATCAGCTATTGACTTTGTGCAGACTTTGCACTTTATTACTAGGGGATAGCTAACTCAGTTTTAAATGCTGTATTTCTCAGTATTGTAAAGTGAACATATAGAGACATAAGGAGTCTCCTTTATTCACAGCTGTGGTGAAGCCAATTCTTTATGTAGATGATGATTACTAAATTATTACATCAGCTTATTTATTAAATTTGCACCAGAACATAGTATGCATGTTGAGAAGTGTTTAAGTTCTTTGAAGAGCATAGTAGGATCTACAAAAAGGGCTATGTCATGAGGTTTGAGCTGAGTCTCTGACGAGTTAAAAGCAAAATTTACTCCAAAAGAAGCCTCCCTGTCACCCACATAGGATATAGGAGGATGGCTAACTCAAGTCCAATGTGCTTTTTCTCTCTCAAATGATACATAGATATCATTTAGCAAGACTATATTACCCCTGAAGGCAATCAGTTTTCTCTGAGCATCTATCAATGATCATCCATGAAGTAAATTCACAAATCTTTTACTTGACCTAGATGCATTGCAAATACAGCGCTGATATATGCAGACATTACTTACAGTAACTACAGAGCAGGAGTTGTACCCACGTACAGAAGGCTGACTTTGGTTGTGTGTTTATTTAGAACATATGCAATAGGCAAAATTATCACAAACTTATCTGTTCTCATGAGTATTTGGCTGAATATATCACTTGAAGATGTGACCTACTGGAAATTTTCAAATAAGTTAAAAATCTTTTATTCAGCTCTTCACTGATGTATATCAAAAAGAACTGTCTATATTATGAAGAATACTTGACCTAGTGGTCTCCAAATTATACATAAAGCAAGAAAATAAATTTTTGTGAGCACACAATTGCTAAGTACAGCATTTTCTTTTCACGGCATCAGAGAAGAAAGGTTTTATTTTAAAGTCCGTCTCACACAGTACAAACACGTGTATATCAGTAGCACTACATGTACCTATGTGCACACAAACCCAGTCAATACTTTGTCTTAAGGAGGGATTAAATGGTGGTTGGCTTTTGAGATCTTGTAGGTAATTTCTGTAATTGCAAAGTCCAAAGCTGATCAAACATCTATCCAAGGATGTGCGAGGATTGCCCAAGGAATTGCAAAGCAGCTGCTGCTTATGTCCATCAGGAACAAAGAATGTCAAGGGGCGGTTCAAATAGCCATATATGTTCTCAGCCTTGAGCACACCCACAGCAATGTCTTTAGATGCAGTGCTCTCATTTCTCACCACTTTAATGATAACAAATAAATGCAAAGTACATTGTATTTCCATTTCAGCCCTGTGATTCTTTTTCAAACGAGAAGGTTTTTTTAGTTTTTCTTACAGTTGATCCTCTGTGATGCAGTTAGTATTCCAAAGGCAACTGGTTCAGATTTTCCTAGGAATATATCAACGCCATCACAATAATAATGATAATTCTTTGTCTCAGACTGTATTGCAATCCAGACTTTCAGATAAAAGAACTGTTGTGGCACTCCTTGTGCTGAGCTGCAGAGCACATGCACCAAAACGTTGACGTATCATCTGCCCTTTACATCATATCACAGTTCTGATGTGCCAAAACACGACCCCAGTGCAGAAGGAAGGGAGGACAATAGGACTTTATGCTTCCCATTATATGCCATACAATGCAATTTCCCATATCTTTTCCCCATCGGTCAGGGATGCACCAAGCCTTGGGAGAACCTACTCGTGACAAGCGGCAGAGTTACCGCCTGGGCAAGGTGGAAAAGACTGCTGAGGTTGTGCTACAAACACACTAGCAGATAGCATCACTGTCGTTATCAGCAGTTGGAGCCAATACTGCCACAGCTTAGACTATCATTTTTAGGTTTCTAAAGGTAACTTCCCACTGAAAGAGAATGGCCAGTTTAAATAAACCATTGTATTTGGGGGCTGCTATTTTTGGGGCACAATTTTGCATTAAGGGTGAATTCCTTGGCAAATTTCATTTCCACTGAATTGCACAGGTCACAACTGACTATATAGGAGACAGAGCAAGGAGCCTCTTGGAAGAATGGGCTCCATCCACATAGTCAACGGAATGAGCTAAACTTTAAAGATGGAGACTGCTCTTTCCTTTTCTTTTGCTTTCTTGTTATTATCCTCAACAAAAATACCTTGCCGTTTTATTTTTTTTCCAGTTAATTCATTAATTTAAGCTATTATGTATTTGCTAACCACCTCTGACAGACATTAGTATTACATTAATCCTTACTTTAATCCTCTCCCTCCCCCCTCAGAGGGCTCCTTAACCAGACAAAATAAAGGCCAGTTGGCAAAAATGCAAAAAAGAAAAGAAAAAAGAAAAGAAAAGAAAAGAAAAGAAAAGAGAAAAGAAAAGAAAAGAAAAGAAAAGAAAAAAGAAAAGAAAAAAGAAAAGAAAAGAAAAGGACACACAGTAGAATATTTTTGCAATTATAAGCTAGATCACTAGAAACATAGATGCACAGTTTAAAATGGAGATACAAGTTAATGAAGAATGCAATGCAAAAGACCAGCTTAAGCATATTTTTCCCTACATCAACTATAAAAAAAGAAAAGGTGCCTTTTTAGCAAATATGCACAGAGATTGCTTAGTTGTTTCTAAGAAAAAAAATCAGAACATTTTACTATTTTTATCCTATGTTACAGTCCATATTACTACCTGTTTATAAAATTTAAACCTTTCCTTGCACTTAAGATTTACAGCATTCATCATCTTTGTCCTTTCACACTCAGTCCATGCTGACAAAAATAAACTGATTTATTTTACAAATTTTATGAAGTAGTTACTGATATGTTATGGATTATTAGTTGTGTATGGCAGAAGTAGTGGTCAGAACTGCAACATATGGAGTTGAAATGAAGCAAATGATTTGCTGAGGACTGGTGCTGGGCCTGGAGTACCCAGTGATCTTGAGGCATCATATAATATTGATGTATGTAATGCTTTTAYCATCTTCAAAACTATTCAAGCAAGGTATTCCCACAACCAGTAACAGACAAAAATCTGATGATGGATTTCCCAAGCAACTGCAGTACTGAGCTTTGCTATACCCTATCAGATCTTGTTGCTTAATGTCTTGACTAAAGATCAGAATGGAAGGTTAAGTTTGGCAACACAGTTTTTCTTCTACATAACTGTGCATCAGATCACCTGTATGAAGTGGCATTTGGTAAACTGCACTGTCCTGGGAGTTCTACTCTGAAAATGTGACAAAGTAAACTACAAACATGAAGTCCATATTTAAAGTAGCTGAAGTGGGAGCTGTTACCAGAACTGATCTGCAAACTAATATTTTTAAGCCGACATATTACAGTGTAAATGTGTTGCATACCTGTCTCTATAAAATTAACTGCCATGAAAAAAAACTGATCAGGATCTCCCCAATGTGGCCTCTGTCTGTCTGTCACTTGTATATACAACACAAACCTCATCTTGAGATTCCCGGTTAATGTACAGCAATTGTCTACTGGACAGATTAGGAGCCAAATATGATGGTAAATGAGAGGAAGGGGCATAAACCATGCCACTGTTCTCCTCGAGAGTCCCACTGAGCTACACATTAGCTTTTGGGGTCATTCGCTGCCGACATCCTTCGTAGAGGACGTGGGGCTATCTCGAACCGGTAGCAAGTCATAGTGACATGGAATGTGGCTGTTTTTTGGAAGATCATAAGGATCCTGGCTGAAATGTCCACTGTTACTGAACGCTCCCTGGACAACGCTCACCGTAGGTTCTGTGACAAAAGAGAACGCATACACTGAGCGCGAGAAAAGGCAAACAGAAGGCAAGCAGAGCTTTTCAGTCAGTTTGTGTTAAAAAATATTCTCTCCCTGCTGCTTAAATATAAAGATTCTTTGTCATGCTGAGTCCTGAAACGAAACAAAAGTTGATGTTCAAGTGTCTTGGCTTTATTCCAAAAAACACCTGCGAGCTTGCATCAGGGCTCTGCCATGAGTGTATTTAATGACAGAACCAAGCAGAGTAGCATCTGTTCTTGGTGTGCAAACAAACTAAAAAAGCCATAATTTTGGCTACATTGGCCCAAATTTGGGGCTTTTAATCGAGATCTTATGAAAAATCCTTAGCAGCGCAGTGGGGATCCTGATGGATTCCAGAGGAATCTCTAATTGGGAACAGAAATAGAAAATGATATCCTATACTACATGTGACGTGCACATTATTTCAGTCCAGAGATCATTAAGATAATTACCATTCCACAAGAACCCCAAAGGTTTCTCAATAATGCAGTAACTACACAGGACCCACATCAGTAAAATATCACTTTTGTGGGTGAAGATGCTGTTTTTTCTGATCAAGGAGAGGAAACAGAGCTTTTCTATCCCTCATGTACACCTAGTTCAACTGTAATCAGTATTTCACAGCCTAATCCAGAGCTGAATTATACTGCAGTTAAATGCTGAGCATATTTTCTGCTGTTGTTTAAAGAAAGGCTTTCAAACCAGGGACATTTAGAGCTGCCTTTTGGTTGTAGAACAGAACTGAAGGTATTTCAAACTATCTTCTTGGGAATTATACCACTTCATCTCAAAAGAATGAGTTTGTTATAGCTTTTGAGCAAGAGAGAGAATCTGAAAGCATCAACATTTTTTTAGTGATTTTCCATGTGTTTTGACTAAACTGATTCAGAAGAAAAGTATTGTACTCTTTGTCCTTAAACTTCACAATCTACGAATGCAATTTGTACTTACCAACTTCATAAACATTCTTACTGGCTGAAGCAGAGTTGGCAATTTCAGCGTATGGGGAATCCCTGCGTGCTGGTGACTTCATTTCAACATAGCCACATTCTGAATTTTTTGGTACAAGAGCTGGTGGGTCTTTTATAGTAGCATATGGGTTTTCAGAACTACTCAATGAGCAATTACTTAAATTGTATTCTGAGTTCTTCACTAGATCTGAAAGAAGAAAAACACACTGCTCTTTCAAATGTGCCATGTAAATATGGACGTGCTACTAAACAGAGCAAAATTCATTTTCATTTCTGAAAAACTCTGCTGTTATACAAATTCTGTAATTTTGAGTTCTACAAAGTCACTCATAAATGAGTATTTAAATGGAAACTAGTCACAATTCAAAAATTGTCTTACACAGCAATTAACAAAGGCACCTCTACCTCTCTGCTCTTATGGGCCTGATCTTGCCATATGCAAATTCTTGTTGCAAAGCTTGAGCACCTTCAATTCCCATTAAATACAGGTAATTTGCAGAATCAGGTTTTAATAGGCACTTCAGAATACTTTTTGCCTTTGCAAGTGCTAAACTCAGGACACTATTAAAATTACTGATCTAACAGTCTGCTCCCAATAGTAACGGCTAGGCTGGTAAGGTGACTTCTAGGAATGACCCCCAGTTTGAGTATGCAGCCATGAAAACACATTAACCAGTAACCACTTTCTCTTAAGTTTCCATAAGGTTAAGCATAAGAGAGTTGAGAAGGAAATGTCAGATGGCTTGTCATTTGGGGATTTGACTGAAAGACAGATAACTGTGTTTTGAGAGGTATTTTCTCATGCTGGGAAGAGATTTTATAGTATCCTGTGTTACTTTTATTCTGTGTTATTTTGCAGTATTCCATGTTATTTCAGTTTTAAAGCTGCGACTTTCTCAGCTGGTTCCTGTTTCTGAATATCCAGCTCGAGACTGACTTGGAGGAACTGTTCAGTAAATGTTTGCTTATAACTTTGTGACACCTTTAAGGTATTTGAAATTAGGCTTCCCCTAATCCTCCAAAACCAGGGAATGTCAGGTAGCAGCTGCTACATATTTAACTCATTATTCTTTTAGATTTAGCTACACTTTCTTCACTGTTTGGATATCTAGACATTCTAGCCACCTTGGCATACCTGAATCATGTAACAAAAATAGGGACACACACCAGTACAGTCCAGTATAAAGTCTCATGAGAAAATCATATAACTAGAAAGATCAAAATATCATTGCTTCCCTGAATTTCCCGAACTTTTCACTCTTCTCTATACATTCATACTTTGATATACTTTCCAAAAGCCCACAGTGAGCTCCATGAAGCACTGCAGGCTTGTGGGGGCCCAGCCCTACATAAACCATGCCAGTTGCAAGAGGAATTGGCTCTCCCCTGAAGCCTTTCATCAGAGGCAGCTTGAATCCCTACCTGGCTGACTGGGTTGAAGTCAAGGGCTGTCTCCCTTCTGCTGGTCAGAATAGAACCATTTTGTGATTCAGGTAGTACACAAATGGTTCATGTATGGAGAATGAGGGGCTTAAAAAGGCTTTTTTTTTTCTAAGGAAAAAAGCAACAAAAACACCCTCTCCCCAAAACAATCACCCCCAAATAACCCTTAATGCATTGATTCAGTGACTAGGTATAATTTAGTCCAAAATTATTTTATATTCTCTTCACTCAGAAATCAAAGACAATTTAGAAGATGAAATTAAATATCTATATCATTTCATTTAAACACATCAGAAAATACACTCACCTTTCAGGGATTTTCCCAAATATCCCCTATCAAGTCCAAAAGCACCTGAGAAAAATAAGATCAAAACCAGCAATTTTAAAACCAAAGTAAAATGAGTGGGTAACAGCTTCGAACCCTTTAAAAAAATCGCTTTGTGGCCAATTTTTCCCCTGACAGAGGAATGCTCTTATAAGCACTGTGCTACCCAGTAGAGGGTTACAAAAGCATTGGTACGATGTGCTTGCACACTTTCAAATAGTAGCTCCCTGAGCAAGGAAGTTGTTTAAGGTCATAAGAGACTATTAAATTATCTAGTTTGACCTCACATATGTCACAGGCCATTCCATTTCACCCAGTTACTCTTGAATGAACCCAATAACTGCTTTTTGATTAAAGCATATTTTTTGTCTGAATAAACCGTATCTACTAGAAAGGCTTCCATTTTGACCTGAAAATCTCAGGGTATGGCAAGTTCACTGCAATTCTGGGTGCTTTGCTCCCAAGGTTAATTACTCCTGCTGTATTTTCCAGGGTCTCTCCTTTCCAGTCCTTTGGCCTAAAGAAATGGCCTAAAACTCTTTATGCCTAGGTCTACAGCTTTGCAATTGTCTGTTATTAACAGATTTCTCTCAGTATAAACCCCAATATAAACATCTGTCTTTGGAGATTTGGCACTTATCTGGTTGCTAATCCATTCAAATAGCTTTAATTAATATTGTAAAGTGCTAATTTTTAATCAGAATGTATTGTGGTACTATGTTAGAAGCCTTACAAAAGCCTAAAACTATTATATCTAATACAATATCTTTATCAACAAAACTCATAGTGTCCAAGACGAAATTATGTTATTTGAGAACATCTATTTTCAGTAAAACAATTGGCATAAATTGTATTCCCATCCCATACATCTTTATTAATTAGATGCCATGTCAACTGTTCTCTTGTTTTTGCCTGGACTAATGCCAAGGTCACCAGCTCAGAGTTACCCAAGTCATCCCATTTGCTCTTTCGGAAAAACAGCATGTCATCAGCATTCATCCAGTCCTCTGGAATCTCCCTGTTACTCCACGATTTATTACAACAGGTTAACCACAGCCAATATCTCTTAGGAGTTTTGAGTACTAGGACAAATACTCTAAGGAAATGTAGAGTTGACTGTCATTATCACGACTTTGGGAAATTTCTCATCATAAAAACAGTGCTCTGTCTCTTGGCAAACAGGAGTCTTAACTTGGAAGATGCTTTTAGAACTTATACCTAAAGCAGTTTAGATTATTAGAAGCTATTTTTTTAAGCATCAGTTCTGTATGGTGGGGACTAAAACAAGAAAAAAAGAAAAAACCCACAGAACTATGCAATCTCTGATTGATTTAATAAGAATCTGTGTAATTTTGCCAGAGGAGATCATTATTGCATAATACCCATTGTCTTACAAAACTAATTAATACACAATTTTTTATCAAAATAATGTGTTATTTTGCATATCGTGTCTGCACTGGGCATCAGACTGGTTCACTGGTCCTCTCAAGCAGTCACATTTGGTCTCTGAGGGTACTGCCTTACAGGAAGGTCAAACGCCATAACACTGATCCTCACACACTGCCTGACAAACCTGGCATTGTAGGTTTTGCTTTATTCTGTGACAGTGTCACGGAAGAACCATTTTGATACCACCTGACTGGAGAGCCAACCCTATACAGGAAAACAAATCTCTGCTTTACAATCCATCACAACCACAATGAATAACATCCCCTTTGTCCTCCTTTTTTTTCTTACCAAGCTCATTGAGGTAACCACCGTGTTTCCAGTCTGCAGGCAGTGTTCCTGTGTAGTCCATGACAGTGCCTCGCTTTCCAGGTTCCACATTTTTAAGATTCACAAACAGTTGGTTGTTTTTTGACTATTTAGGAGAAAGATAGATAATAGAAACTGAAAATGATAATGGGTTGCTGAATTTCTACAAGGTGATCATCAGTGAAAGTAAAAATAAATTCAATATGAGTCATTAGGAAAGAAAGTAAAAGAAATCAGAGGCTCATTTACACAGAAGCATTTAGATGTTTATGTTTTACCTTTGCCAGGGTCAGTCTGTCCATGTTGTTGACACGAGGTGGGGTGGTGCACTGTGTTAGAGTATGATAACTAGGGTTGGAGAAGTAGTGACTGTTAGCATTTCCACCATTACCATGAGGGATAGTTTCTGAAAGGAAAGAGAAAGGAAAATGAACAACTTAAATAATGTGCCGTGTCCTTAAGACATGTTCTTGATAGTGCTGCATTAATTTCAGCATTTGCTCCAGAGTTTCTTGAAAAACAAAATTCTAAAAATTTTGCCTACATTTAAATAAATTAAACATACAGAGCAATAACTGACTATCCATGACTTCACTTCCAGCAAAGAGCATTCTCAAGCGTTACTGGCTGGCATCCCTTTCTGCTGTGGTCCCTTGCTCTCTTTTGCCTCCAGTGTCTGTAGCTGTGGCATTGTCCTAATTGTAGACACCTTTATCATCAAGGCCACAACATTTTCTGGTGCTTCTACTGCACCACCACCTCTGCTGGTATTTTCAAAAGATATCTTTCTCTGTTCTGACAACTGCTTCTGCTGGCTTCTTTACTTGCCCATTTCCTTGCTAGCTGGCTGCAAAGGACAGCATTGCTTGAAGGTTCATTTAACCCTCTCATCCCAATTCACATGCACCATCACGGGTTGAAAACTCCTGTCCTGTTTCGGGAATGTAGCTCCCTCCCTTCACTGTTTTCAAACTCTGTCGTCCACTCTTCTATAGAATCCTACTGTAGCTAGTGTGAAATTTTAATTTTCTACAGCTATAGCAGTCTTCCTGTATTCAAGCTATTGGCACTGAATTTAAAATCTCAGCAGAAACCATGTTTTGCCACACTTTTCAGTTCTGTTTAAAAACAGGCATGGCGAAATAGAAAAATCCATACTCCCACTGTTTAATGCAGAGAAATATTTGGGGGTGCAAAATGGTACACAGTAAAGCAAGGTGTACATAAGGTCAGCTTATTCCTTTACTCAGCTGGGAACATATTTTACCAGTGTAAGCCAGCTTTATGGCATTAAATGCAGAGGTTAAAAGACTGATACAAAACAAACTAAATGGCTATAGATGCTGGGCCAGCATCCTTCTGCACTCAGATGAGCCACCTCTTCCAGCTGAGAGGCAAGCACACGAGCCTGCCCTT
The DNA here is from genome assembly GCF_003343035.1 of Apteryx rowi. NCBI lineage: Eukaryota > Metazoa > Chordata > Aves > Apterygiformes > Apterygidae > Apteryx > Apteryx rowi. The sequence goes on from NW_020447586.1 coordinate 1,502,148, forward strand.
GCACCCCACGGGCCTGGTGTGCCAGCGGCACTGCCAGTGGGGTTGCAGCAGCTGCCATCCCAGAAAGAGGCACTGATAGTTGTGGGTCTCAGCCTTCCTCCTCTTCAAGAGGGAAAGCCTCTTCTGCCTCTCCTTCCAGTGAAGCTTTCAGGGCAGAATTTCAGACACTCTGTCTGGAATCAAATACGCTCTTGCTCACAGCAGCTCTTGCTGATGCAAAGAGGTTCAATGTGCACATTTAAACACTGTTAGGGCCAGATGTGGACCTAAGTTAAAAGCACAAAGTCAAAAGGTGGAGAAGAAAAACCCCTCTGTTCTAAAATCCTTGCACAGATTTGCACTTACCTGCAATGGTGTAGTCTGCATTGATGACCCTCATAGCAGGGGTATAGGTCACTGCAGGCATATGTGTTTCTTTCCCTTTCTGCTTGTGTCTGTAAATGATGAACAGCACTAGCAGGAAAAGCACAACCAGGACAAGAATGATGATACCTGCTATAGCCCCTATCTGGTAAGAATTAGCAGGGATGGCAGTGCTGGTACGGCTTAAACTGTTCAAGTTTCCCACTATAATTACACCAGCTGAAATATAAGAAGAAATGGAATATACAGAATAAATGCATGCAGAGGCTCATGTGTCAGGAGTACAGGACAGTATTTCACTTCTAAATCTTTCTGCTAATTCTAATTGTATTTAATAATGCAGAAATAGAACTATGTCAGAAACCAATGTAAAGACAACCCTAGCCTTAAGGAAAAGCATTCTTCTTCTTTATAGAAAGAGGTATTTCATGGATTTGAAAAAGTAAGACCATTCCCTAGGTAAAACATACAGAGCAGATAAAGCACATGCTCTATCAGCAGCTTTGGACAGCATTGCACTCTAAAAGATTTCATGCAATCTGCACTTGAGTGTGTTACTCCAGTAAACTATCACTGAGGCATCTAATATTTAAAAATCTATAGACTACATCTAACCTGATAAAACAGACTATTTAAACACACATAACTTATCAGGTTACGTTAACGATTGATACAGACATGACATTTAATAGATTGATCCTGTTTTTAGAGAACGCAATCACAATAATTTTATTGCGCCTAGGCTTTTACCTTGATCACACCTGGCCCCCTTCCAGCCTGGGCTGCAGTAACATGTTCCTGTGATGTGGTCACATGTTGAGTTGTTCAGACAGTCGCATAACTGCCGGCATCCATACCCATAGGTACCTTGAGGGCATTCTGCACAAAATAAGACGTAGATGTAAGTTAATGTTTCTGAAATGCTTTGGTATTACAGACCTACAGCATCCTACAGGCCAGCACTTGACCTTGTCAAACCATGTATGTTTTTGTAAGTGACCACCAGATGGCAATATGTTATTACTGGTAGATCTCTACTGAAAATATTTTTGTAAGATAAGGGGGCTCTGTGTGTGTGTGTGTGTGTGTGTGTGTGTGTGTGCGCGCGCATGCACGCACAAGCATGCACACACACGTGCAAAAGGAGAGGGGCAATTATATTCAGAAGTGATTTTCCATTATACGTAATCTTGGTGCCTCTAAGGAAGTGAATACAAAATCAGAAAAGCACAGATTAACAGGGCAGAAGACAGTGAAAAAATGGACAAAATGTAACCAAAGTGCCAGTTTTACACCAGAATGTCAGGTCTCCCCAGTTACTCAAACCCCAGTGCTTGAAACATCATGTAATCATATAAGTGGTGTCACATATGTAGCTGGCATCATTTCATATGACAGATGTGCTAATGTGGTAATGGAGCAGGAGATAAGAACCATAAGAATTAGTCTAATATGCACCATATATTTATAAAAAAGATGAAACTGGTCCTGCACTGCTTTTGGCATATTTTGTATATATTAATTACATGGTGAAGCAGATACTTTGATCAGTAATTAATTACAAAATTTGCATTACAATAATTAATTACTGATCAAAGTGTCTGCTTCACCATGTAATTAATACGGTAGAGAATTATCCTACACTGATAACAATGCCTCTTTTGTATTGCCACCTCTGTTAACATGTGGCTTGTTACATTACTGTACTACAGATGGTTTGAAGAAGTGTGGTGTTTCTTCTCCTTCTGAGACTCAATTTTCTGAATTTCTCAGGGGTTTTGTAATTGGATTGATTTGCTTTCCTTTTTTTTTTTTAAACAATCTAACTCATCTTTTATTCCTACATTAGGATAATTCACAAGATAATGCAACACAATAGGTGCCAGAGAAACTTTTTTGCAGTCTTGATAAAACCAAATACAAGTGCAATTTCATGCTTATCCTTCTCTTGGTTTCATTCAGTAAAGCAAGATTAGTACTACTGAAGACCATGGCCAGCCAAAAAACATCATTCCATGGCATATTTTGGCATTTTGAAATCTGAATTGGAATGAAAAGTCTATTTTTTTAAACTAAAATTCCAATTCAGAAATATCAGAACATTTTAATATTGTTGAATCATTATCGGATCACAGGATAAAATACCAAATCTGTGAAATATAATAATAAATGTAGATTCAAATAAATATTTGGATTTGACAACATCAAAGGAGGATTTTGCAAAAAAAGTTTATCTAAACATTACTGCTCTTTTGAAGTGAAACATTTTGAAATGAAATTTGGAATAAGAAAATTTAAATAACTAATGAGAACATATTGCCCAGCTATTATTTCATTGAAATAGATATATTTCTCTAAAATGTTCTGATTTTGTTGTAATCGTATTTTTCTAAGGGAAAAAAACCACTTTCATATTTTCAGTGTTTCTAACATAAATGCCCATTGGTCTTAGAAACCCAGCACATGTTGCAGCTGGGGCTAGACTCACTGCTGAGGGAATAAAGTGTGCCTACAGGAGAGAAGTTTAGTATATGGTAATGCCCCCCGGCCCCCTCTATTGCAGGGCTGCCAGGTGTGGCGCCTGCTATCCCGGCCTCTGTGCAGCCCTTCAGATCAGACGCAGCTAAATCAGCCCTGGTGGTAGGTAACAGGGACTGTGCTCCGCTCTGCCCCGTGCGGACTGCTGATGCCAAAGACCCATTTAAGCCTTCAAAATAGTAATCAAGCAAAACATCAGGGGCACGTAGGCCTGGTGTTGAATGGATTGCTTTGCAGTGCAGTATAATGCATGAAGTGTGGGAGCACCGTTCTGTAATCTTAACAAAAGCTGGACTACCCAGATTCTCCGCCTAGGACCCTGATTAGTCTTTTAGTGTTTTACAACATCACACCATCATTGATGGCGTTACTCTTGATTTATTGTTATGCAACTGGTAAAAGAATCACCCATGTACAAAAACAAAATGCCATTTACTGTCCTGTTATAATCCAGTTGTATTGTAAAACCATATTGCAAAGAATTTTATCCACTAGGATTGATGTGGTATATCTAATCTTTAGTTTTCTAACTATTAATTTTCATTGTGGTTTATGCTAATGACAATTACTTGGATTCATTTGTTACTTTTACATGTCAGGATTGTTGGAGGTTTTTTTAGCATTATGCCCAAAACAACTAGAATGTAGTGCAAATGACTTTCAGTTTATAGCTACATTTAAAAAGAACAGCCATCACAATCATAATCAGTCTCAATAATTAATTCTGTGGGTTTTTATGTTTCGAAAAAGCCTTGGATCAATTCCTGAAGCTCCTGCTCAGTCAAAATTCCCACTGAAGCCAAGAGGCTGTATGAGAACACAGGCCAAAACAACAGAAGCTCGGCTCAAGATTTTAATATTTGTTGCTATCAAGCATGACGAATTCCAGTTCCTACTTACTCTGCTCACAGTAATATTTGTTGCTATCAAGCATGACGAATTCCAGTTCCTACTTACTCTGCTCACAGTGTTTCCCCATGAATCCCGTGCGGCAGGTACACTGCCCCGTTATGTGGTCACAGTCAGCTCCATTCTGACATTGGCAAATCAAGGCACAATCCTTCCCATAAAACCCTAGGGGACATCCTGCAATACAAGGAGGGGGAGGGAAAACGGAGTGAAAAAATGCTCTAGAAATAACACTCAAATATTATTACTAAGTACGTTATTGAAAAGTCCTTTCTGTAGCTCTGCTACGCAACATGGCATTCCATAAGCACAACAGATTAAGACCTACCCTATGCTAAGGGGTTTAAAATATACATTAGACAAACAACTATACAAAAACAAGAATGGGAACTTGTGGGGACAGCAGATGAAGGCAGCAAGAAGGGCTGCTTGAAGAAATGGGTTTTATTGAGATATCTGAAGGAGGAGAAAGAGGGCACTTTGTGAACCAGTACAGGGAATCTGTCTAGTGATGAATGGATCTTTCGACATATTTTCAGCACAGTCGATGTTGAAGCATAAAGAGTAAAAATAATAACATATTGTATCTCCATTCCTCACAAAGATGCCATTTCAGTATGAAGAAGACGTATCACCGCAAAGAGATCATTATTCACCAGCAGGAAGGAAAATAACCATGATAGCTGACAGCTAACCAGTATAGTGAACGTCTTCCAGAGCTGCATCCATATGGCCCTATAATGTATGTGTTATTTCCTGCCACTATGACATTGTTCAGTTGAAAAAGGAGAGTTGTCACTTTATGGAAACTGTGTATTTAAACACTGAATGCAAAACAGCTATGTTTTTTTGAGTTCAAAGATAATACGTGTGCCTGGATTGAAGATAAGCCAAATAGGAGCCATAAATACAACTATTTATGATACAGATAATAAGAAACCAACTTCTTCTCCATCTATATCTATCTCTAACAAATTTTTTTCTCTCAAACTTCCTATGAATTGTTACCCAGCATATAATGAGTGCCATATACCTATTCCCAGTCACTGCACTGCTGATATTTTTATTCTAATGAAAAAGTCTTAGAAATGTCAGTAATTTAATGTATTAATTACACAAAGAAAATGCCAAAATAAACGATGAAATAAAAACCTCACGAAGTTTGGCTTCTAAATTGCAGATAAAATAGCTTCTATATCAGTATTTGAATTATATGTGCTGAGTGAGAGCTGTTGTTGCAGTCGTCTCTGGGACGTAACAATTACAGATAAGAGACAGACAATATGATCCCTTTGCAACGCTGACAGGGACTGTGCCTCAGTAGATCACAACCACAGCTAAGGCAGAAGTTATTCTCAGGGCTTCAGTCAGCTCTGCGTCTTGATGTTATCATCTTGGTTATGGCATCCCCAATTCTGCAATACTTCCTGGGGAGGTTTTGGAGAGGGAAGGAATTGCACGGTACCAGCGCACTACCTGCACAGCTAAGGGTGTCCACGCTGTACCTGGGGCCACAACTGCACACACGCAGTGGTGACACCCGGGAACACCTGGCTGCAGCCAAAAGTTGCCTGCTGCTGCAGGAAGGCCAGAGAGGAGCCTGAACACAAACACACGGCCGAAGCTCTGCTGGGGCTTACAGGGGTACCTCCCCAGTGAGCACAGAGGCAATGCAGTACACTCCCTGGGTGTGAGAGGGTCAGCAGCGCGAGGAGAAATCAGGGAATCAAGTGGTTAAAACACCAAAGGAAAATTCTGTCACTGATTTGCAGACCCGTAAGAGCATGAATGGACAACAAGGGTCACTTACTTACTTTGGGTACAGTAAAGGCCAGTCCATCCCGGGGTACATTTGCACTCCCCATCATAGGCGCTGCAGTAAGCTCCGTTGTGGCAGTTGCATGTGTGGATGCAGTTGGGACCCCAGTGAGAAGGTGGGCAAGCTAAAACAACAAATCAGTTACTTAATCTTAAATGACAGGGATCCTCACTGCTCATTAACATAGAGTGCTCATTCAAATGGGAGTATTGCTTGGTTTTTAGCTTTTGGTTTTTTTTAATATTGGTTGGCTGCTCTGTTTTGATCAGACAGACAAACACAGATTTCGTTTTTTTAAACTAATGAGTCATTTTACCGTAGATAAAAAGTGCTGAAAAAGATTAAACATGTGAAAGAAACCAGTGGTACATATTTGATACTAGGGACTAGGATGCTGTCATCTTATACCAGCTTTCTCATAGATCAGACGACAGAACAACATAAGTTTCTTTTCTTGATCGAGTTTTTCATTTGAAGACAGTTCAACTGCACACCACCAAGGGGTTAAGCATTTTAAGCCTCACAGGTGAAGAAAAACAAACAGAGAAGGTTGAAACATATCTTGTAGCCTGACACAACAGTAAGGTTACTCCCTGTATTTTCACTGTTAGATTCTGTATTGTTGCCTAAGTGTGGCACATTCAACTTGATTAAGGTAAGGTTTCTTGACCTAATAAGGCTTCTGGCTTACTCAGTTGTTTCCATAGGTCCACCAATCAATGTATTTCTAATAAGCAATTATAAATAAAGTAGGAGATTTTTTTCACTCATAATCATATCTAAAAATGTTTTGAGGTGCAATTTTAGTGATTACTTTGAAAATGTCATGGTGAACAAATCTGATACTGAATGCTAACATTAGAATAGTGAAGTAATCCCAAAATGATAATTATTATTCAGAGACAGCAACAGAAAATTTTCTCTGTGTCAGAATATCACTAAGTGCAGAAGGTGCTCTAAGAATACAGTGCTTAGAACAGAGAAAAGAATAGAGAAAAGGTGCTCCTTTCTGTGAAAACTTAGGATTTGCATCTTAAGGTTTTTTGTTTCTTTAGTACAGAGTTGTGTCATTCAAAACCAGTTTTTGGAAGCACAAAATGAGTATTTTATAGGAGAGGAGAAACAGGCTAGATGCTAAAGTCTGATTCCTACTTCTGTATTAGTTTAAAAAGACTGATATCTCCTCATGAATGTAGACTGGATCTGGTCATCCAGAGACCAGTCTTGGGAGCAAGAGAAACTTTTTGATGCTTTAAATGTTTGTGTAAGCAAAATGATTCATATACGTGTGGTCTGTATTTTTGCAAAGTGTTACCCTTGCCCAAAATTCACTCTATTAAGAAACATATTGCATTTTACTGAAAATAACACATTTTGTTGTTGTTGTTTCAATTTGTGATTTACAATGATTTTATTACTGTTATTTGTTGTATGATATTAGTGGTCAATCAAGAAAGAATGTAAATCACAGAAGAAAGGTTAGGTGTTTCAAGAAGGTCAGTAGTTCCAAAAGAAATTAATGGAATCATCATTTTCCATGGGAATGAAAGGCTGTCATATAAAGCAAATAAACTTCCTCTCCTATGGTCCATGAACACAGTCTCAGTAGAAGCGTCCATTCATACGGCTGGCACCATTTTCTTATATTGATTCAGTGCTTAAGTCTCTCCTCTTCCCAAATACTCCTATACTGCTACTCTTCCAACAACCTATTTATTTTACCATAAAGATATGGACCCAGCACCTATACTGCTACTGGCTTTCACAGGAACAGACCCAAAATTAATTTTGATCTCATAGAGAGCTGCGGATGATAATCACTTCTCAGAACTTAGCCAGCAAAGAAGGGCTTTTCCCAAACTGACCAGACGTTACATTGCACTGGTACAGAGCCAGTTAACCTGGACCAGTCAAACCGTGAATGACAGAAACCAATGAGGCATGTTATTAGGAAATGCACTTCCCTGGAACCCTAGTGCAATGTCTTTTGAATTTTGATGTATCAGGGTCTGATATAACTACATTTATTCATAAAAACGGGTTGACTGAAGTTTTTGCATGCACTGCAGGACTATATGCATTTTAGTACTTTATGGAATTGGTTATGCTTCCTTTTAGAATTTTGTTTCAGTTATTTGTTTCTTGTTATTATTAATTCAGGTTGACCCAGTAATGTATCAGGAGAACACCTAATTATTTAACAAAATAACTCTGTGAAGCAGAAGAAAATTAGGGCTAAGTCCTTCTCCTTTTCAAGTCAGGAAGAGTCTTCATTTATTTTAGCATAGCGAGAGCATATGTAAATCAAGTGGAGTACAATGACACTAAAAATGTGCATCTGAAAATTATTTTTAAAAGGAGGAAGGAGAAAAATCTGTTAAAAAGTGGTAAGTAATAACAAAAAGTCATAATGCAAGAAACTCTTAACAAGAAAGCTCAAATGTTTGACAAGAAAAAGTGTGGTCCTGCAGCCAGAGCGCTAGTTTGGGTTTTGGAAAATCCTGGCTTTGTTGTGAGCCTTGCCAATAACTCTCTATGTGACTGCAGTCAAAACAACCCAATATATCAGTGCCTCAGTTTAAAAAGAAATCGTTTGTAAAATAATACCTCTGTCATTCGTAAGAGTGTCCTGTGGATACAAGCCATGCCATGTTCATAACACTATTGCAATGAGGCTACAAAATTACACAGACAAGCAAACAACTCGTCATGAAGCCACTATGCAAAGAAAGATTGATGGCATCACAGAATACTGTAGGTTGGAAGAGACCTCTGGTGTCATCTAACCCAGCATCTAGTCCAATGTCCTGCTCAAAGAATCTTCATGGATGGAGATTCCCCAACCTCTTCAAGGATAGAGATTTCAACCTCTCCGAGCAGCCTGTTCCAGTGCTTGACCACTCTCAGAATAAAGAATTTTCTTCTTATGTCTGATTAGAGTTGTCCTTGTTGTAACCTGGGAGCATTATCTCTTGGCCTTTCACTGTGCACTTCTGAGAAACGTCTGGATCTGTCTTCTCTGTAACTCTTCTTTGGGTAGTGGAAGACCACAACTAGATTCCCCCTTACCCTCTTCTTGCATGCCCTATGCTCTAGCCCCCTAACCTTCTTAGAAAATTCACAGTGCAAATGAGTGTGTAATAATGCAAATGAAACACAAAGGTGAATCTCTCTTCATTATATGCAATGAAGTCCTCACTTCTCACTTAGAAAGTATTTTTTCACCAATAAGTAGAGAAAACAATTAGCCAGGGTTCAGCTATTGAAAAACAACGGAAAAAAAGGTTGACTCTTACGCTGAGAGCAGTCACTACCAATCCAGCCAGGGTAGCACTGACAAGACCGGTCGATAGGATTACATGTGCCGTTATTGGTACATGTGCAGATTCCAATGCAGTTCTTGCCAAATCTGCCACTGGGACACACTGAGAACAAGATATCAGTATTAGAATTCTTTAGGAATTAGCACATAGATTGTATCTTCTTTATTTTAAGAAAAAACAATGGATCTTTTTGAATCAAGGAAAGTATATTATTTAGTATAATACTGAAGCAAGGCACTACAGATTCTGCTAAGCCCATTTCAGTTACTCATTTTACAAATAATACATAGAAGAATAGAGTGTTATTTTAAAGACAGGCGTTTTTCACACTTCCCATAAATTTTCAAACAGCTTAAATCTGCTTAAGATTCCACATTTATAAACTTCACATACTACAACAGAAACCATTTTTGGTCTTATAGGTATCCAATAGATAAAATGAATATTATTAGAATTCTTGGCATCTACCAAGCATTGTAGTAATTAGAGGAGTATTAATTAGAGCTTGTACCTTCATTACAAAGGGCTCCTGTAAATCCAGGTAAGCAGTCACATAATCCAGTAATGTGATGGCAGGGACCACTGCTGTGTACACACTGGGGGCATGTCTGGCTGCAACGGTGTCCGTAAAACCCAGGGGAACAAACTGGAATCAGAAAGAACAAACTAGCATTGTCTCCTGCACTATCTATACAGTCATGAACTACTCTTTAGTGGGTTCATTGCTAACTTCGATTAGCTCTACTTCCTAAATACACAAGGATTGCAACAGTGGTTGTTATTATTCATATAGTTCCAATAAACATAGAATGCTTTACACACATGTAAAGGAGATTTGTTTCTTTTCCTTGGGGGCTTACTACATTCTAGTTAGTAACTAGTCAGTTGACATTCTATGACTTGTCAGGCCAAATACACTGTTACTTAAAATAAGGAAAAGAGAAACATTGTACCTGTTTTATTTTTAAAATATATATACTTTACATATTATACATATTTGCCTATATATTACACATCTTCTACAGCATGAACATCTTTTAAAAACATATTTGAAGAAAAATACTTTAAAAAACAGGGGGATAGTTTTATCTGTAGATGAGTAGGGTCACCTTAGACTTCAGCTTCTTATGTGTCTTCTAACTTGGTATACAAATCTAGACTACTTTAGCCATTACTTCACTGAAAAAAATGTATTAATGTTTTCAAGCCATCCTTTCAGTTAAGTATTCACTGTACTCATTACACAAGACAGGCAGCTACACATCACCTCCCTAGCTTTTACAGAACTTGAGACCAGAAAAATACAGTCCTCCACTTAATTCCTGTGCCAAAGACACTAGTCTCTTCTTATGCAGAACACCACCATCAGCCAAATAAACAGACAGGGGGAAAAAAAAAAAAAAAAAAGGCTGTTGCATGAAATCTCCTTNAATCCCTGTGGGCATTCTTTTTTCCTGATAAATTAGAGTATTAGGTAATGCTTCAAGTGAAATATCTGTTGCACAGCAGCAATTAGCACTCACGAGAAAAATACAGTCCTCCACTTAATTCCTGTGCCAAAGACACTAGTCTCTTCTTATGCAGAACACCACCATCAGCCAAATAAAAACAGACAGGGGAAAAAAAAAAAAAAAAAGGCTGTTGCATGAAATCTCCTTGTTTCTCTAATCCCTGTGGGCATTCTTTTTTCCTGATAAATTAGAGTATTAGGTAATGCTTCAAGTGAAATATCTGTTGCACAGCAGCAATTAGCACTCACGAAAACTAACTTGGTATCTTTTCAATATTTTAATGTCATTCAAGATTCAGCCTTTCAGTTATATGCTTGATATAAGTTATGTTGTCAGATCTCCCTTGAGACCTTAACTTTTCCAAGCAAAACAGTGCCTTAAGATCTTCCTGTTTACTGAAAAGGCACTTTCTGACTGGGATCCAAATTATTTGTATGACCTCCTGGTCTCGGGACCATGCATGAGGGACTGGCTCTGAGAGCCATCAGAGGGGAAGCCGCTTGTCTTCGTTATACACATTAGTTCCAAGGCACAAGGAAGTTTTACATTTGGTCTACTTTTGGATTAACTGATTAACTGTAAAGCCTTCAGAGATTAGATAGTGAGAATAATTACTGCACTTAGTTAGAAATGCTTAAGGGAAACTAATGTTACAGCAATGCATTTAGTAGTACCAGAGGCAACCACACTCTTCACCCTGAAATGCTGCCATGCCTGGACTCCTCTGGTTCTCCTTCCACCTTTTGGCAATCATTTGCTGGGTCCTTCTTCCTTTCTGCCTCTTTTGGAGGACCCAGTAAGCCTCTCTGCTTGGCCTGACTCCACCTGCTTCTTGACTCTGTTTCTGGGAGACCTCCTCTGGAAAAACGGCCAGCCTCCCAGCGCAGAGGAGTCGCCTTGCTCTGCTCTGGCCACCTTTCCCTCTTATCTGTCAGAATGTGAACTCAGGACAACTGGCAAGCTGTGACAAATCCTCTTGGATGGGTGGATATTTTGCACATCATCTTATTTTTGCCTCCCTGCTTCTGGTATGATTTGCCTCAGTTCATCTCTCTTCTCCTGCTAACATTTAAATTTTACAGAGATGAATTTTTAAAATCCAAGTATGTGTATATATGATGCCTTTTACTAGCAGTGAGGCCTGGTCCTATTGGCCGTTCTTTGCTGCTTCAGAAGAAATGTTAAATAAAAGCAATAATTAAGCTAATGATTCCTACCAAACTCAATGGGAAGCTAAGGTTTCTAGCTTCTGAAACTCAGGCACACTTTAATTAACTACCAAAATATGTATTAAAACATCAATGTTGGCCAACCACATTTGGAAATGTTAGCCTTAGAATGGACTCCCCTACTGTATTTGTTTCTTAAAAGTCATATGTACAACAATGTCACTGCACAAATAGTAAATAAAAGTAAATAGCTAGAAGAGGACTGTTAGCTGAAAACGTTGTTAACTTCAGGTAACACCTATTTCTGTACACTCATACATTCTGATGATTAAAATGTCCAATCGAGGACTGTTTCACAGTACAGTTAACACAATACTACAGTATTATATCATACATATTCCAAATACAGGAGAAAGAAACTGAGATTTTAAGGCATTTATTTTGCGCTTACTTCTCTGACAAGTGGTGCCTCTGTATCCCGGCGTGCACTCGCAGATGCCATCGTCGGGAGAGCATGAGGCTCCATTTTTGCAGTAACAAGACAAGGAGCAGTTTGGGCCCCACTGTCCCTCCGCACACACACTGTCGCAGTGTATGCCTGCAACCATAAAAAAAGAATGGTCACCACCTGTACATCAAGAGCTCTTGTTAAGTCACGGCATGCACAGTTAGTTTAAACTGTTGGTTCTCAGAAGGACTGACACCTAAAACACTGCTAACAAAAACTATTTATTAATATATCACTAAAAGCAAGAGAATAAAATAAGAACAAGGTAAACTTGCATCTCTGCTCCTGCCTTCCCTGGATCCCAGAACAGTGAACTTTTTATATTCCGGTTTTGAGGAGAGGTACATAAGGACTGATCCTAAGCTCTGTAACGGGAAAGCATTTCTGTAGCCAACTCATGTGGAAAGGAAGAGCTGCATGGGATTCTACCTCCAGGCTTCTATATATCCTTTTATTCATCTCACTTTCACCATTGGTATATGCTATTTAACAGCTGAAAACAGAAATGAAAAGCAGAAAATAATTCAAAAACAGCAAAAGAATGGCTTTTGCTTCCTCCGCAGAGGCTGTTTCAAAACAGCAAAAGCGTACTCTCAACTTTGTTGTGTGGGAAATACATGACAAAAGGTACTGCAGAAATGTTTCCTTCTGAATGTAAAAATTCTCAAGGTCTGGGATAATTTAATGTAATAATGGGGAGCAGGACGCAGAATGACTTCTGATTAGTAGTGAGCTGATTACTGCTAAGCCTCATACCAAATGGAAAAATGTAGAGGGCACAAAAGGCTTCCAGACCCGCCATGTGAGCATTCCAGAATGCTGAGCCGCCACGGTGTTAAGGATGCTGGTCAGTCACTGTTTGTTCTAACCACTTTTGGCACAAAATTGATTATCAGATCACCATGACCTAACCCCTATACATCAATCATAATGCAAACTGCAGGCTGGAATCGCCCAGTTGTGGGTTGTTTTGTTTTGTTTTCTTTGCAAGGCAGCAGCATTAAATATAAATTTCTTGTTTGTTTTTTTCATTAGCTGTTTTTTTAAAAGTAAACTGCATGTTAAATGCCAGCAGGCACCACTGTGGCACTCAGACCATATTGTGTCTACAGTACTTTGCATTAACAATTAAGCATTATTGTAGTGGCTCTACTGAATGAAGCACTTTGCTATGGGAAAAGTGGACTGAATCCAACCACAAGTATGACTTCCTTTGTAAGCATTTCCAGCAAAATATGCCACAGGTTCACTGTCTGCCAGAGTCTTAAAAAAGTAAAACAGTTTCACATGTGACAAGCAAAAAATCTTCAGCTTTGAAGAGCAAAACCCAGTGTTCGTAACAACACTGAAAAATAAATTACCCCATTTATTCATAGACCCAACTCGGAGGTAACTCCCTCACYCCCACCTGCCTTGTGAAGCTGCCTATAGCCAAAGACCAAGTCTTTAATTAGAGAAAAGGTGAAACTCCAGACTTTTAAATTGTTTGTTTCTTTGCAAGACAATCAACAGCTTGAATCATTGAACCAACTATTTGATTCAACAGATGACAACAAGTAATGCCAACGATAGAGAAAACATTTGGTTTTTAGAATCCACCTACTGAGTGGCAGCCGACAGTACACAGGTCACTTAACAACCCTATGGGGACACTGATCATTTGGTTAATACTGACCTGAAATGAATTTATTGCCAAAATCGAGAGGCTCCTTATATCATTACTAACCTTTTCATTTTTGCCTATAAGAGGGAATGTCATTCTCTCCTTATCCACATTTAAGGGACAACATAAACCTGCTTCTCAATAGCTTGTGTTGACTTTTCAATTTCAGGTACTTAAGTAAGTCCTTATTTGTGCATAAATAAATAAAAAAGATTGGTCTGAGAGATGCTGATGTCCCCCTGCTGAAGCACATGAGCAGGATGAGATCATTGCATTTTTAAAAACTTATTTCTGATGCTTAAAATTGCTCTGCTTGAGGTTCCCAAATTTGAAAACTTGTGTTTTTAAGTCCATGAAAACATAAGCTCATACATTCAAGGGATTTCAGGATTGAACCTGACATTCTGTTTGCATGAGTATTATTTGTCATATCATACATAGCTTTGCTCAGTGAACCCTGCGAGAGAAAAGGCATTTTTCACTGAGTTTTAATGGGTTTCTGTGGTGTTCAATATACAATGGTCACTATTAACAAGTCAGCAGTTGCCAAGAGTTACCATAGTGCATTATCTGAGATTATGTAGAGCAGTGACATACAATAACACCAGGCTCAATTATATCGTCTTGATCTGTGCACAGAGGATGCTTTATGACAGTGTGGTGTCAAAGGGTGATACTGGGCGCGCTGGCATAGAAAACACAATGAGCCCCATGCTACTTAGGACCGCGATGCTTAAAAGAGCCAACCATACCATTAAAAATGAAAAAGGAGCAAGCTCCTCTGGTACCCATCAGGAGAAATCCTCCATAAAGGAGACAGGAAAAAAAAAAAAGATCAGCTTTTCTTCACTTCCACACCTCATGAGGAGGTAGTCAGGTGAAGAATGATATTCCCCTGCTTAGAAAAAGGAAAGTGCATCCTAAATTCCACTGCATAGTTATTATGACAATCTAATGTACTCAGTGCTGAATATTACATCCTTTTCACTATAAAAGGGATTTTATTATATCTGCCATTGATCACAAGCACTATCAATTTCACCCCGTGTGCAAGTGTGTGTCAGGAACAACTGCAGCAAAGCAGGAATACAGATTGATTCAGTGACATGGTGTATCTCTATATAAATAGTTTTAAATCTTGTTCACTCGCTACTGTTTAGATAAGCCCAAAAGGCACTTAAAAATGGAAAACTGTTTCACGGTTTATAGCTGTAAAAATTAAATATATATGCTTTCTTGAGAAAGAATAGGTCAGAAATATTAAAAGGATTAAAAAACAGAAAAAGAATTTTCCAGAGCCAGATGCTTTATATTAAATTTCAGCAGAGAAAGCTATGTTTTTATAGAAAAGCCAGAAATTAGCAAGGGGGGGGGGAAGATTTTTACTTGGAACTTGGAAAGGAAGATTTGACTCAGCCTTTACAACATCACCAACAGCGTGCTAGTGTATCATCGCCACTATTTTAAGTGAGTATTAATTTCTTATGTGATAAAACTATTTTTGAGAAGTTTGCATGTCGATTTTGATTGATAAGAAGATGTGTGAGGAAGTGTTTTTGCCAGAGCCAGGGACAAAGAGCTCTTTGACGGCCTCCCCAAGTTGCTAGGCAATCGCTGAATGGGCATGATAAACTTCAGCTAAGCTGCTCTGCAGAAATGCTCATGCATTTAATGCCCAGTGCTTTATGCCAGGGGCCTCGCTTCTAAATCAGCATTCCCCCAGCATCCGTAATTGCCTGAATGAAGCAAAATAATTCTTGAGGGATACCAATGTTTCTACCCACACTAGGAGAGTGTTTACGTACTTCCTATGCTATATATTTAATATGTTGAGACTCAATGATCCATCCAAGACAGTTCAACAGAGAGCTAATTTGTTTTAGCACTTAAAAGGGGAAAAATCTACAAATTATTTCTTATGATCTTGCAAGGCAAATTTATTATTGGGCTAAGCACTATTTTCTAGCCTATTATGTTTCCATTAGTCTGATAGAAAGTTATCCAAACTTTAAAAAGTAAAGAATTAATTTATCTTGTAAAGAACATGTATTTGCTATACAATTTGTCTTCATGGCACATGGAGCTTTCCAGTATTGTCTCAGAATTACAGCCTATTCTTATATTGCTATACTTCCCATATAACAGCATAAACAAGAGGAGGATCAGGCCCTCAAAACTTGGGGAAATCTTGGTCTCATTAAAGTCAAGGATAAAATTCCATTATGGTCCAAGATCTCACCCTTTATATTTAATTATTGGAGAAAAGCTCTGTTAAACACTCGATTGTTTCTGTTCAAGAAAGCTGAGACTTCTGATGGGGGAAAGCTAGGTGAGAACTGCTTCCCTGCTTCTCTGCCAGGTGGGTGATAACCCAAAGAAAGGGGAGCACCAGCACAGGAAAGCAGTGCAAAACTTCAAAGGCATTATTTAGAAATACCCTCGTTGTCTTAAGGCAAGAAGAGGCTTTGCTCTCAAGTTGAAGAGAGCCAGAAGAATAGATAGAAATGTCTCAAATTAAGGAGCTAATGAAAGGATCCAAGATTTTTCTCCAGAAGTTCAGAGTGCTGCTTCTTCACTGCAGCAGAGGAAGAGTATGTACCTGGCAGTTTTGGTAGGAAGCCAGCTACAAAAAACTTCTATACAAAAACTGTGTTGTGTCAGAGCTTGAAGGCAAACAGTAGCATCTATAATTTTTAGAGGAAGAATCACTTGTGAGACATCCTGGTTTCTTCTCAAAGACTGTACTGTTGCTGCACTGCCCTCCAGCCCAGTGATGCTATTCTTTTCACCTATCACGTTTTAGGTAGCCACAGGAAAATAATACTTCTCCTTTTCTTGCCTTCTTGACAGGTGAAAAACAAATGTACTTAATTTACCGATTTAAAGTTGTCCTTTAAAAATAGTGATATTTCCTTCACACGAAGACTCATCACAATGCACAGGCAACAGAGATGCAGACACAATGAAATCCAGTGTTAGGACAGGCCAGCGCCCATACTAAATAATACAGTCGTTCTCCCTTGTTTTGGGAAGTAAATATGCATTTTATCATGACACAGAGTCCACACATGATTTCATTTTGTGGCATACTGAACATTCACGCTCCAGAAGCGCAGGCAGAAATCAGTGGCAGCAAAGGGAAATCTCTGTTCCCAGCAGCCAATCTAGGACAGCAAGGGGACTGGCTCGGGCATGCCGGGGCATTAGCACCATATGCAGTGCTCTAGCAGCAGCTCATTTTTCAGTGTTAAGTTGAGGAAGACCTATGACAGTAGTCTTTTATGTCTTTTTCTTGTACGTGGTAGGAAAAAAAAACCATGTCCACATTAAAAGCTAGACTTCTAGTCCCTGCTCCCCAGGGGACCAAGTTATTCACATGGGCGAGGTGAGGGCAAGTCTCTCGGGGACAATCCAGCAACAAATGTGCCTCTTGGAAATCATGTCGGGAGCATGTGGGAAGACACAGCCTTTCCTTGCAGAAACAACGCATCTGGGGCTGGACAGTCTGACTAGCGTCAGCAGGTGGCCAGCACAGCAAAAAGCCACCAACGCCCAATCTGCCGCGGCACATGGACGAACTCTGCGCGGGCTGGTATAATGTAGGCTGATATGGCTGCATCTGTCTTTTCCATAAAACAAAGCTGTTGTTTTGGTACAGACAGCAGACTAGCGGTATTTTGTAATCCCTGACATCACATAGCCTTTCAATTGATTTTTAAAATTACAAATGTGGTACCAGTGTGACATGACATTTCTTCAGGACCTGAAAGGTCCAACAAAACCATGTCCAACAAAGCACAAGAGAAATGTTTTATCACTAACAAGCAAAGTATCTGGAGGAAAACCTTGGCCTTTTTTACAATGGCTTAATGGGAAATCTTGGTTTGCAAGAATATGAATTCTCTAATCTTTTAGGCATCTTTTAGTTCCAGTATAAAATACTAGGAGACTTAACTATCATTATCTATTGGGAGGACAAGTTTACTGTGTCTTTCTTCTGCTTTATGGCTATTTTAATGCTTCTTACTCTTTTTCACTGTCTAGCTATTGCAATCCCACCAAATGAAGAAAAGTTATTTATAAATTACAGTCAAAATGTCAAGGGACGAAGAGTGTTTTGGGGCAGACATCATCTTCAGTGTGGGCGGATTTTTCTCATTTGTACCATCATGTCATGTGGCTCCTGGAACGTGTTGGAATAATGAGATTGCCAGGAAAAACACCACTGTTAACTCTTGCTTTTCTAAGCAAAATTAAAAGCTGCTCTATAGTGAGTACCGTTGGTGTAAATCACAGAAAGATCTTTAATAGGAGTCCTACAAACAAGATAACTTTTTTTTTTTAGGATGAAAAATCTAAGTATCCCCTTAGGTAACAGTAGAAGACAGAAGAATAGTGTAATTTTTTTAAAGAAACAATTCCAATTATTTCTTGAGTTTTATGATTGCTCATGACATAGTCAATAATTGAATTTACAGTTTCATTCATAAACTAAGAAGATTTCCAGAAGCAAAAAATAACATGCTTATTCAAAAATAAGGAAAAATTTCTTTTAAAAACTAAACCATACAGCATCTTATTGGTGACCTAATGCTCAACTGCAGCTGTATCTTGACACCAGAATAAAGGGTAGCATGTTAGCTAGGCTGCCTTAAGGTACCCAGCTATAACCCTTGTGCCTGCTTCAGAAGCACTGAGCTCCCTCACTACCAGAGCAAGCATGCACTGTACCAGGTCAGGGTCCCATGCAGTGTCATCCCTGTTCCCCCAAATTATGGCGCAACTATGTCATCCAGCACGGGAAAGATCTCCACCCTGAATTTATTTCTGCRAAGTTACGTAAACCATTGCCTCTCATGAAATTCCCTGGGGAAAGTGCAGACAACTAGGTCTGAGCAAAATATCACATTCAAAATATCCTTTTGGAAAATATGTATAATTTTGGTGGCATCAAAACATTTGGGGAAATTCATAATGGATTCATCAACTTATTCTTGTCAAAAAAGAAGAAAGACTCACATTTCTCATTCTTAAGCTTCCTCAAACATATTTTTTCTTAAACCTCCCCAAATGTTCATCAGAAATCTTTCATTTTGGGTCAGTCCAATGCTAATCTGACCCAAGTCAGATGTTTTTCTTACTTTTATTTTGGTAAGTACTACTAACCACCATAAATGAGCAAGTCAGATGGTTACTTTAACAAATCTAATAAAAGAAATGCAAGCTAAGTTAACATCATTTATTGCATTGTAGTACCTTCCTTTATTTTCACAAATTCTCCACCTGCTTCTCCACCTATTGTGCATACAAATATGTATACTATCAGCCTTCTTAATCCTACAGTCTAATGCTATCTCTGCAGTGCAATGTTACAGTATAGCTATTTGAGAACCTGTTTCTAAAGTATTTTTTTCCTTTTTAATCCTTCTAAATATAAGTAGCTACATAAATAAGGACAGATTCCTCATGGGTATTGCTCTGACATGTGAAGTGTGGGAGGAGGATTTTTCCAGACACTGAGTATAAAGTTAACTACCCTGTTTATGTCATATTGGGTGTCTAGACATCACCAACGTGTTGAAACTAGTCTCCAATACACACGCAGTTGTGATGACACTGCCCAAGGATGGATACTCAATTTTATCTATAATCATGCATGAAGTCTCTTTCTCCTGAAATCTTTTCCCTTTTTAAATATGAAGAAAAAACAAGCTTTCATTAAAGGCAAAAACACTTCTTCCTTTTCATTACCTGAATGAAAGTACAGTCAAGATTAACTCTATGTTTAAAGTCCTCAGTCACATCTTAGGTTAGATATACTACAATGGCTAGGTCATGATTTTTTATTCTGTTATAAGAAGTTGTCAGATTTTTACTATAGTCTTTAAAAAACTTCCTATTTTAATGTGACTTTACTTAATTACATACTTTTGGTCTCTGTGATGATTTGTCTCACTATTAGAAGACTAACAAGACATTTTGAACAATACTCGTAGAACTTGTGAACACCTCTGACTCTATGCACAAAAGGTGCTCAAGATCAGCAACTCTTAACATATTTTTATGTGGGTATTTTTGTTCAATAGGTTTACTAGTTTAGGAAACCGTATTTTGAGCAGATTCAAATAGAAGTTGGAGAAAATATATTCATACACACACACATACACAGAATCACAGAATGGTTGAGGTTGGAAGGGACCTCTGGAGATCATCTAGTCCAACCCCCCTGCTCAAGCAGGGTCACCTAGAGCACGTTGCACAGGACTGTGTCCAGATGGCTTTTGAATATCTCCAAGGAAGGAGACTCCACAGTCTCTCTGGGAAACCTGTTCCAGTGCTGTCACCCTCACAGTAAGTAAGTTTTTCCTAATGTTCAGACAGAACTGTCTGTGTTTCAGTTTGTGCCCGTTGCCTCTTGTCCTACAGCTGGACACCACTGAAAAGAGTCTGGTCCCATCCTCTTGACACCCTCCCTTAAGATACTTGTACATGTTAATAAGATCTCCTCTCAGCCTTCTCTTCTCCAGACTGAACAGTCCCAGCTCTCTCAGCCTTTCCTCATATGAGAGATGTTCCAGTCCCTTAATCATCTTAGTAGCCCTTCTGAGACTACCTGAAAATGAGGAAAATAGTTATAAAAGGCTGTAAACTTCATAACAAGATAACCTAAAAAGACCAAGTAGTGTCTCTAGAAACAATACTAGGTTGGATAATGCAAATAATATTTTTTCAGAATTCACTCAAATTGCTTTTATTCATATTTGCACTCTTGTGTTAGTCATTTCCCAGGGACATTTGAATGCCGAGTTTCAGTCACACTGCACCTTGTGGGAAGAGAATAAAATCAGCAAGTTCCTAGCTCAGTTAGGTGACTGCTTTCACTAGAAGCCCCTCTTTCACACTGAATAGGGTCACAACAGGGAGACAGGCCGCTTCAAAGAACCTAACAAAAGCTGAATATACAACAAATTACATAGGCAAGAAATGGTTTCTGTCTTCCAAGGCAAAGCAGGAAGCCTTCCTGCCTATGTTCGTATCCTCCTCAGATTTTTCCCACGCTCATAATCATAAAAGTCACATTCATCCAAACAGGGAGCAGAAATAACATCATGTGAGCTGTGACCAGCTACAATCAATCAACCTGAAATTCAGACACTTGGAGCAAAATGCCTCTGATCCAGCTACAAAACTTTAAAATATATATTAAAAAAAAAAAAATCAAGGCTTGAGAAAAAAAGTCAATAGAGATTATGTCTGAGGACATCATATCTCTTGGCAAACTTTTTGAGAGCATAATAGTTTGCTAAACTTGTCAAATAAATGACTTGCTGCAGATTATCTGCTCACCTCCATCTAATATGTCTGGAAGCACCAGAGAAAAAAAGAAAATACTTATTTCATGGACGGTAAGTCARTTATGAAAATGTTAGCTTATAAATGAGTGAGATGATAAAAACTGCTGGATTGTAACTGAAATCACAAAACAAACTCCTTTCTTATCACAGCAGACACATTTGGTTCATCTAAAGTGTGTTTCTTCATGCTGACTTTTCATTATCAAACAGAATCACTCCATAAATATGGGGGACATGAAACCATACCCTAGTCATAGTACAGTAGTGAGATACAAAGTCACACCAAAAGACAAACTTACAGGACGAAGTAATGACAATTATTGAAGATGGAAGAGTTTTTCCAGTAGTTAGAGCTTAGAGATCCATGTGGGAAGAAAAACTACCTTCTACAGAAAAAGGGAGCATTTTCTTAATAGCCTGCCCTTCTGCATAGCTTAATTGTTTTTTTTAAACCTTGCTTTCCACAAACAAGACCATACAAAACCAGCATCAAACACAATTTTGATGAACAGTTACATATATATTTCTTAAAACCACAATGAAAATGTTGGAGAAGCTTTGTGAAAAAAGCACACTTTCCATACAGAACAAAATATGTGCAGAGAAAATTTTTTGCAAAAGTTTCTGAGAAACTAAAATAGCAACTCAGCTTCTGCAGAAGTTACTGTCTTCTGGCTGCCTGACCAAAGCTTCCCAAGTTCCTGGATGTGATGCTTTCCCTCCCAAGACTGCCAGCACGACATTGAATATCTGCAGTTATTCACCACTTTCACAAAGAACCATCTTGTGGAGGTGCCTGAGTTTTAAGGCCTCCCCTTCTACTCCCAGTTTCTGTGGATCCCAAACCCACCAAGAGTTGCAGCGCCTGCGATTTGCAGGAAGGGATGCAAGAGCCACAGAACTGCTGCTTTTCTCCTTCCAGTCCCACACACCCCTCTTAAACCCCCACAAATGAAAGTTAAGATCAGTTCCCATCATACTGGAAGACTCTCATCATCCTTCTCTTTTATACCTGACCATCCTGGTAGGCAGCGGCAGTAACCTGTGGTAGGATGACACCCATCTGCGTGGCTGCAGTCACAGCGCTCGGCACAATCCATGCCATACGTGCCGTCCTGTGGGAACAAAAAAGCCCCGATGAGAAAATGAGAGTTAAAGGAGAACAAGTTCTGGTCAGTTCTGCCTCACAAAGCAACTACAGATCTCTCCTGAATCCAAAACCAGCTTACTTACGGTAAAACACTTCTGGCTTCTGGTAAATTATAACATTCTACGTTTTCTTTCATTCATTCAGCTACATCTAAATATTTGAATTTGCCTTTTGTGCTTCTTAGTAGAAGTTGGCACATACATTTTAGGGATAACTCCATATGAAATGGATCTGAGAAACTGTATAGAGCAAAACTGTTAGAATTGTTTTCTCAAAAGAAGATAAAGTACAACAGTAAAGTGAAATTATAGAAGGCAAGTCAGAACCAAAAGAAAATCCAGGGAAAACCAGGCAATATAATACATGATAATGTTTTGGGGGCTACCTACACCAAAGAAAACAAAGAAAAAAAGCACATAAGCTTTAAAACCCAACATAGCACAATCATTTAAATTCAAGGCTAAAAAATGGTCACAGTCACATTAGAAATTGGAATAAAACCTGTATAAAAATTCATCTGCTGTTCTTTGAGGTTCATGTCTACATTTCTACAGAGTTCCACAGGATTTAGCCAATCAAATCCCACTTTTTCAAGTCTAAAGTAGAACAAAATCATACACTGCTCAAGGAGTGTTTTGCTTATCACAATAACCCATTTTAATACAAAGAAAAAGAAGAAAATAAGTAAAGCAGTTCCTTTGCATTTGATCAGATTTGGAAAGAAAGCAAATCCTCAAATACATTGTTGAAAAGAGATAATTTTAGCCTGCTATATATTTTGTCCAAACTTCACTCAACTCTTGAGTAGTGATTGAGCAGTAATATTGATTTTCTAAATGTACTGAAACAAATTGAAATATGTTGATTTAAATAAACTGTCTGCAATTGTGACTCAATGATGAAAAAAATGCAGATGGCATAGAACACATTTCAATTAGTTTTCTGTTTGCTGTTCTGGAATTTTGAGGCAGAATATGCATTCAAAATATGTAAATGATTATGGTTATTGTTTGACAGAGAGAGAGCGAGTGAGCACACACACGTGCAAGAAAGAGCACGAGCACACTGAAGTATTTGATATAGAAATGTTTTATAAGCATTATTTTCCTGGAATTGAAACAATGAAACAAATGCCATGAAACAATACCTTGCTCTTTTAATACTCCAGTTTTGAAAGAGCTAATGGATTTGAAGATCTCATCATCCTTCAGAATCAGACACTAAGTGATAAATAAAGCTGCCGAAAAATATGATTTCTGTTGGAGATGCATTCATGCTTTTGTGGGAAACACTGTATAAATGTGCGCTGATAGTATTCTTACCAGTTTTCCAGAATGTTTTAGAATTTGTTTGCCACCTTATTTACTATATCAGTGTATGCTATACCATGTCTAAAATCTGAAAGCAAAAAACCCCGGAAAAGTCTGCTTCTGAATATTCTGAGAGCAGTGCAATAGATCAGATTTCCATTCAAAACAAAGGTGTGGCCTTCAGTCATATGCTGTAATTCGGCTGCTCCTACCATGTCATTACTCAACAGAGTTTGTCCAAAAGCTTGGATATGACATGGGTGGGGAACCTATAAGCTTTATGTTCAGTTCAGGTGATCCCTTTGCAATTAATTTTATTAACCCAACAACCTGCTATATGGATAGTTTTGCAAATGTGAAAGGAAGAGAATAGAGAGGAAAAGGAGTGGGGAGAAGGGAGAAGCTTGTTAAAAGGTGAAGTTTGTTAAAATATTTCCAGAAAATTCAAGTCCGTCATGGGAAAAGATGGACATTGGAAGGCCACAGTTTTACATAGAATATTTCATTTTTTGTTTATGAAATGTATTCAAAACAAAACAATTACATAATAATGCAAATTGTTTTTGAATCATCCAATTTTTTTCATTTTGAAATTATGCGTTTTTAATGGCTTCTCCAAGCTACAGACTACAACATGGACCTGAACTGATTACAAGCACATCTTCGCACAGTGACTTCTAATTTTTGTGTTTCTCAAAGTCTGGGGAATAACAGAAGCCAAAACAAAATACAAAGGCAAAGATCTGCCACAGTATCAGGTGACGAGGGGGCCTTGCTATCTGATTGAGAAGGAAAGTTCTTCATTCATGCTTTGTCACAGATATAAGCTAATTTCATTAGAATCATGTTGCTAGATGTGGAATATTTTTTGCTACATTTTTCTCCCATGTTTTCCACTTAAAGTAGTTTCATGGAGGCAGTTTGGATAGCATTTCATTTCTGATTAACAGCTGAAAGAGAGGGAAAAAATCAGCATTAAGTTTTTCAACAAATTCTAAAGCAGTTGGTGAAATGTCCAAGGTCAACCTTTTGAGGGTGAAAGCACAAAAAAATACTCATCTGTGCAACTTCAGTCTGTGTAGGCATTTCTTGGATGGTCATCTTCTCCACATGCTTCATGCACAGTAAAGTTCTTCCAGAAGATTTCTTAGGGCATGTCCCTAATCTTGAACCCCACCTGACAGGTGCCGCCAATAGGGTGAAGAGCTCCTTAGGGGACTTATCCCCATGAACTCAGAAGAATCACAGGAGCATCCCCTTGCCCCAGACCCTATAGCGCGACGCTCAGTGAAATGTATGAAATTACCTGGCAAGGGAGTTCACATTTTTCTCCTCTCCAGCCGGGGGCACAGGTACAGGTTCCGTCCAGAGCATTGCAAGCCCCTCCGTTGAGGCACTGGCAAGTCAAGTTACAGCCAAGTCCCCAGGTACCGCTGGGGCAATTTATTGAACAATCTACACCATGCCAACCTGCCAAAAATAACAATTAAAGTGACAAATTAATCAACTTCTCCCCCATTCTTCACTACACACGTTTTCCTCCCCCTCCCATTTAAAATCTCTAAGAGATTCACAATAATACCAGGCTAACTATGGGACAGTGTTATCCTTTCCAGCTGAAGACTTGTCTGAATTCATACAAAGGTGCCCTTGAGCATCCTGTAACAGCTGTGCACAGCACACACATTGCAAATGGCTGCCAACATTTGAAAGCAATGGATGGGAAACCTGAAATGAAAACACAGACACCTTGAAACTTAACTGAGAAGCACTAAACTATCTTGAAAGTTTTAAGGGATAGCCTGAAAAATTAGGGATATCTGCCCTAGACTTATGCTGCTGCTTTCATAATTCTTCCACCAGCATTCAATGCAGACAGTTCTGCAGTATGGTCATAACTGAAATCTTGACCAAAAACAATACAAAAAAACACCACAGAGAAAGCATGGTGAAATAGTGCATAAGCTGGATTTCTCCGAGGATACACAGAAGATCTTTTAGATGATTTCTGTACTCCTTTGCAAATACAAAAAAGAACGTAATGCAAAATGTTTCCAAAATGTTGCATTCACCACTACAACTGATAGAAATGATTCACAGACTGAACACTGGATAGACAGAAATGTAAATAGGTTTTCAAACATTTGATCATCTATTGGGCATGAGAGAAACCGAGTGAATGAGTCATATGTTATCATCAAAAATGATAAAAGCCAAGTTTCTAATTTTGTACTTTGTTTATAGCAAGTGAGGGGAAAAATAGTTCTGCACTGAGCCTAATCAATAGGCTATCCAAAACACATGCACTGAAATGAATCTGCCTCATGCCCTGGATTGATAACTTCAGAATTTAGGGGTCATTTCAGGAAAAAACATTACACTGTTGTAGGTAGAAAAGTGAGACACTTTCCAGGATTTATAAGTTTCCTGCTGACTCTCCTTAAATAGCTTCCCATAATATAAGCATCATTAAAATTGGCAATTCCGTGAAGGATAATAGAGATTTTGAATGTGTCTACGACAGACGGGGTATATTCTCCAAACCATGCACTGACTCACCCACACGAACCTGTTTTGTTCAGAGCTACAGAGCTGCCTTGTTCCTAAAGCATCAAGAAGACTGAACAGTAATATGACTATTAATTTAAAATGCAGAAGCAGGGTTTTCTGAAAAAGGGAGTGAAGCAGGGAAGACATGTAGTTATATGTAACAGACAAAAAACAAAAGGTATCCTCATTTCATTTAAATTAATGGGATTTTCGTCACTGGCTCAGTGGTGTCAACTCAGCCTTCAAAATGCTAGACACCTGAGATATTTTCCATGCGTGGGTAACATCTCTAGCTATTCAGGGAGAGACCTTATGTCACTGCTTTCGATTTAGTGGCTGGATCCAACAGCAATTTTTTAAATGACAAGTGTTTGATTTTAGCTTAATAAATCCATTTCACTATTTGCTGTCCTTTTTCATCTTAATATGATTAAAATCTGCATGATTGACAAGCAGATAGGATTATGCATGGCTCAAGAAATACAGTTTTTTTCCTCACAGTAACTATTGAGCAAAGACACTCAACAGAGTTACATCTGCTCCATTGCAACTGATGGGAGGAGAAGCTGGAAACACTGCACATTTGCTACATGATTGATTTAATCATATTAATTCCTGGCTTATTCAGTGGCCATTTGTCTAGGTAACTCGGCCACTTCTCCCCTACACTCAATCTTCCTGTATTTTCCCAAAATATATTTGGGGGTGGGGTGTGTGTCTATAACATAGGCTGGGCACAGGATTCACTCGGGAGCGTTCAGCAGCCTGCCCGCTCTCTTCTTAGTGATCCAGCGTCACAGCTGAGAGATACTTTTGACTTTAAAACCTTCCCCATCAACAGAAACAAGCAAGAGAACAACAGGCCCTCAGTATGTATTTCAAGAGCATATCTTTCAGTGGAGCTTAGTACTATAGTTCAGGTTGAACAGGACTACACATGGACCTGTAGACCTTTACACGGGAAAGTGTCTCTGCAGAACCTGTGCTGGAGGATGGCTAAGCTAGCCTGTTCCTGCCAAAGGCACCTTAACTGGCACGTGCTACCAGAAGGTGCAGAGGTGGGCAGGGACATACAGGTTCAGGTGGAGGATACACCAACCATCAAAGTTACTGCCAGGGGGAGAGTGGCAGGCAGAGGAGCTGAGGAGAGTGAGTCCACTTGCACTAAGACCAGGAGATGCAGAAAGTTTCTCGAGGAAACATGGGACAGCACTGTGGATGGCGATGGCACAAAGCAGCCTAGAGGTTGGGAAGAAGGTCACGCAAGTTTGTCAGGGAATCGCTGAGGAAAGGTGTATTCAAATAGAAAACCATGGGGGGAGGTATCAATGCAAGTGTTAAACTGGCAGGGAGAAGACTGTGCCCCTGCGATGCCGAGGGGGGTGAAGGTGGCAGAGGGAGTGGATGCTCCGCAGACTGAGGGGCAACAAGGCAAAGTGTTTTCACTAGGAAGGCTGCCATCAAATCAATTGCATACCAGTAGCCATTTTAGCGGCTCCTGGCACTTCCACGAGAGCCAAGTGGCATCCTGTCTCAAGGTTAATACTAGTAATTCACCCAGCCACGGCATCCATCTTATTGAGAACTGTGCAGAGCAAACATGAGGTACGCGTGCTCTTTCCCGAGCAGATGGTTTTCCCATTTGTCACCTCCCAGAGCTAGTGGTATGGCCTTCAAGGTTGTCTGGTTTTTATTAAGTTTCTTTCCTTTTCTCTACTTCAAAAACTCACTTTGATTTTATGATTATAGAAATGGGGAATTAATCTGAAGATATTCTTACCTGCTTTGCAGGTACAAGAACCATCCACTGGTGAACAGATGGCTTCATTTTTGCAGTTGCACACAGAAGAACAGTTTACTCCATATGTTCCCAGAGGACAAGGAGTACCACAATCAGCACCCTGAATTATACAAAATAGATTGTAAAAGCTATTTGAGGAGGTTCAGACAATAGAGCAATAACTCTAACAAATTACCTACACCTAAGATTGACTGAATGTGAAGATCGACTCAGGTGCTACAAATACCAAAAAACCTACAGTCCATGACTGTCCTAAGCTGCCATCAAATTATTCTGAATTTAAGGGAAATCTTTTTGCAGAGCTCTTCATGCTCTTTAAGACTACAGTTAGCATTAGTTTTAGATTAGTTGCTAGGAAGGCGCATGTCACATATCTAACAGCACTTGGTTAGTCCAATGGTTAGTATTTAAACTAACAAAGAAGCAATTTAAGAAAGCAAAATCTACTATAAAATAGCAATTTAATGGAAAATAACATAGTCACATAAAATATTTAAAAAAATATAACATGGTCGAAGTTTGCACAGCATTATCGCTTAAAGAATAGTAGTACTATAAAACCTTTTCTGTGTTATGTTATTAGCATCCAACGTATAGGTAACAGCAAAGGTGCATAAAAGCTAATGAACAACGTGAACTAAATTGTAAAAACAATTGTTTTTGTCTAGAGCATCTCTGGATGGAGCATGAGGAATTGCTGCAATAAGATAATAACTGAAACTTACAGACCAGTGTCCTAGTTCCTCGCCTTATTTACATCTTTATAGCACACCCTGGGTCTTATCACTCCCTTATAAAGTATTAAAAAAAAAAAAAAGAGAGTTTAACAGCTTCATTTCAGGACTGAGAACTAACCACAAATTTTCTGGGCCTTATGCTACAGTACACCAAGCTGTACCTGCATATCCTTAGTTGTCCTTCACTTCAGTAGAGAAAGAACACACAGTATCTTGAAGAACTTTGGATTTAATTAGAGGCAGTGGAGTCAAAAAAAGGACTGTGAAAGTGAGACTCATTTACCTTAAATCCAGGGGCACAGATGCATTTTCCAGTCACACTGTCGCAGTCGGCACCGTTTTGGCAGCTGCAAATCTGCTGACAAGACTCGCCATAAAATCCCGGTGAACACGTCTCGTTGCAGTAGAGCCCAGACCAGCCTGGCTTGCAGGAGCATTCCCCAGACATAGGGTGACAGCTGCCAGGAGGGGATGAAAGGATAAATAATTCAGGACTAAATATGACACTGATACTTTTTTTTTTTCCAGAGAACAAAATGCTGTTATAGATAGGTTGCATAAAGGATCTCGCATACTATGTACAGAAGTGCTTTTCTTCCCAAGAACCACAAAACATAGGGCAATATATATGTATATATAAACTCATACCAATTAATATGAGAAAGAGTAGCATCATACAAAATAAAGACTTTCTGGGTGGACAGGGGAAGAAAAGAAGATGTATTACTTTTCTATGGCTGGATAAAAAAAAAACTATCTGTAACACAGTTCTAATGACTGTAGAATATATAACTATGGTTATTAATATTAAAGCAATGAAAATTTTAAATTTCCAAAATGTCTCTTTGTACACTGATGAAGTTCAGCAGCGTATTGCTTGAGAAACACACTTTGCCGAGATCACAGCACAACATTCAGTAAGTAATAGGTGTGCTCTTTTCGTGAAACCTTTGCCTGAAAAAGAACACAACTGGCATCTCTCCAGGAACACTACAAAATCAGTTGTGTGGGGAGGAAGTCAGACACACCACAAGGCCCGGTGACCTTCTGGAGCGCATCTCCCCCGCGTTGGCCATACCTGGGGGCATCCCAGCTGTCCCTACCTGGAACAGCAGCTGCATTGAGTGGCCAGCTGGCCAGCTGTTGCCTCGTAACAAATGGACATCATCAGCTGCGCAAAGATATATGTGCTGGAAAAGCGGACACAATGGGGTACTCTGTAGCCCTCTGGCAGACAAAGCACTTGCTTAACTCTCACCAAAGGAAAGCCTTAATATCCAAATCCGATACATCTACAATGGGAAGACTGTTTAAAGATCGTCTTCTGCCACTGATTGAAGCGAAGTTCCTTTAAGTGTGCTGGAAAAAATGTGCCTTCGTCCAGACGCATTAAATGACCCATGACAACAGCCTAATTTTGCAAGATTTGCTGACTCTTTCTGTGGGTGTGTGTATGAAACCGAGTGCTTTTCTAACTGTTTCAAAGTTTGAAAAAACTCCTACTGCACTTTTAGGTGTGTAAGTCATAACAATATTCTTGGAAATAGTTCCAGCACAATAAGGGAACGCAACACTAACTGCAACTGCTCCTGGACTCCAGGACTGCTCTTGCCAAATTAAGAGTTTCTTATTGCCAAATACAACCAACTGACAAGGTACTGCTGATCGAGGAAAACATGATTTAGAGAGGTAGGGAATATCGTCCTTTTCGCATTTTGCTCTCTATGTATCATTCTATACACTATAACATGACAAGAATTTGTTTTTTTTGAATGTATAAAAAACTCTTTTTAATGGGACTACCCTGGTTATGTAAAAGGGACAGGAAAAGTCTTAATCTGTTCAACTAAATGGCAATGGAGACAGTTTGGAATGACATATGCAGAAATTGTTCAAAATTCCTGGTGTTCATAACTGTATTGTTTATACTTGCAGCAAGAGAAGCTGAAACCAAACTACTCTCACATAAAATACACACTAAATTAGGAAAACACATTATGAGAATTAGATTTGTCCCCTGCTTCTAATTTCTTCCTGTATATATTCAGTAGCATTTTACATCCAATTCCCATGTTTACTACCAATGGAGGAACGCAAGGCAAGGGAATATGAAAAGATTTTTCAATCCACAACTGAGTAGTCATTAGAATATGAACGGGAAGATATTTAAAACATAAAATTAGTAATATTGTCATGTTAAGAAATAAATCCTGTGTTTTTTGTTTTTTGTTTTTTTTCTTTCAGGAGAAGGGGAGACCACATGCATGAGGAAGCCCTGGGTATGAGGCAGACAGAGGCACTGATATTCTGTACCCCCCAGTGAGTGTTACTAAGGCATATTTGCACATATATTGATTGACACCAAAATTAGTATTAGGTAATTTGTAATTAGAGGTAGGAAGCTGGAGCACTTTTGAAGCTTTTTGATGGGTTCTCATGCAGTTAGCTTAATTGGCAATAAGATTTATATATTAAGATAGGGAAATAAAAAGAAGTTGAGAGATGCTGCTGGTACATCCACTTTTAATCCTGGCCTTTTGCTCACATTTTCTTGCAATATAGACTTACTTTGTACAGAGACAAAAAAAGTATTTGTGAGAAGCTGACAATATATATTAGGAAGACTTCAATGGACTTCATGATTTCAGAAGATTTATATAGGTATTACAATATCCACAAAAATTCTGTAGCACTTCATGCAATATAAAGTTCCCATGAAAAATGGGAAATTTTGGAAAAATCCAAAACTATAAGATGCCCTAATTTTAACTTTAAAAACACACTCCGACTATATGAACTAAGTATGTATATATACCCACCTCAGAAAAAGCATGAGACAGCAGAAACCCCATTAGAGCTAATGTCATGAATAAACCCTAATTCCCACCTGAACTACCAGAAATTAGTTAGAGGTACAGAATGACCTCAGCTGATCTTGCCTACCAGTGTGAACCAGTGATGAAAGAACACAAGGAGAAACTTAAGAGAACGAAGAGAGTGACATCTCGAATTTAGCTCAGAAATCAACCTGAAACTACTGCATTTGCTGGAACACAGGTGTAATGCACATCCTTTTTAAAGCTTCTAGCTAAATATGCAGCTACAGCCTGCTGTTTTTATATTTTCCAAATGATCATTAGGTGTCGCTTGAGTAAAGGAATGATGAAACCCAGCCCAGGCACCACTGAGGCTGAAGAAGATTCTCATATAAAATGAAGAGAACGATGTTGACACAGGCAGTTGGAGAAGTCTTTTTTTGCTTGCTCCTGCAAACTGGATCTTCAAAATGCCCAGTGAGTACAAGCCCCCCAAACCGTGGATCTGGGTGACAGAGGTACACGGACCTGCTCAGCAAATGGTCCTCGCGCCAGCTCACTGCACTGCTCCCTGTACCTCACCGAGGAAAACACTACTGTTTTAGGGGTTCTTAGGCTCAGCCAGCGAACTCCCATTCCAGTTTTATTCTTGACTAGTTAGTGAAAAAGGGAAATAGCGATAGTGTCACCTAGTCACAGAGAACAGAGATCTGTGCCTGATCTGCACTCAAATCCCTTTATGTACGTGAGAAGATGCAGTAGAGAAGAAATGTTTGTGAAAAAACATTTGGCACAAGAGGGTTGTCACCTGATGCTGCCCACTGGACCCCTCATAAAGAACAAAACCCCTCAAGCACATCTGGATCTAACCCTTGAGAGAGTCTTTACTAAAGGCTGCTGATATAACTTCAAACACGAGCATGCCTTTCATTCCCAGTAGCTGCCATCGACCAACAGCAGCAGTGAAATATCTGTAACTGAACCTACCCTAAATGCAAACTGACAGGAGCTTGAAAAACTATGAGTTATTGCCAAAGCTGCTTTGTTACAACTTTCTCAATCATAATATAATAATAAAAAATATATATACAACATTCTTTAAACTACAGCATATTGTAACCTTATTGTATCTTTAAGTACTAGAAGAAAATGGCTAGACACATTCTTGTATACTGCAACGTAGGCATACCTCGTTTACAGCAATATTTTTTAAGAGGCAAATATTTATTTTTAACTAACCTTTAGTTCATTTTTATATCTACGAATGCCAAGAATGTACATTAAAACCTAGGCCTCTAGTCTTACCAACAGTTCCCTCTTTGAGGAGAGTATCTAAACCAATGGACAAATGCAGATGAAACAAGCCTTTACGATATTGATTCACTAGAAGTCCTAACAGAATCCTAGACCTGTGGACACTTGCAATTGATCCCAAGGAGGAAATGCATCCCCTTTTTAGTGCCCTGAGATTATTGGTTGTGCTGCTGCTGCTGCTAAAGGGGTTAATGTCATGATGAAGATCCTTCAGCCCAAATATTACTATGGCAAACGAGTAAGGGACGAGGATATTTCCTGATAGGTTTAAGCTGTCTCCTGCCTGACTGATATTTAGTTACAGGTGAAGATACCAAGGCACAAGCAGATTATCAAAAGAATAAAGGAAAGTGTCTGCAGGAGAGCACTCTCTTCCACACTATTACCCAGATACCATTTGATTTCTATTATTTGGTGGTCTTAATCATTTTCTGACACAGTATATGAAAAATATACTTGTGAAGTCCTGAAAATTTTTGTTTTCCTCCCAGATTAGCATGCATTTAAAGACAAACATGCTCCCACACCACCTACAATGTTGTTAAGTCCCTTGTGATTTGTCAGACAGAGGGAAAAAATGTTAAAAAAAAGGCCAGCCATATGCTGCTGTTTACATATGAACATTTGTGATCCAATTTGACCACAAGCTGTCTTCCAGCAGTATAAATGAAGGAACAGCTGTGTTGAACATGAATCAGAAGTAATCCCTGAAATATCAGAAATACTATACAACGTAATACATTCCTGTCAAACAAAGCTTCTACAACAGTCTGCAGACAAATTTGCATGAAAGCAGCTATACCATAATTCATAATACAATAGTATTTGGTCTACAAGCATAATTTGAGAGTTAGGTTGGGATTATGGTTCCACTTATTCCTGAATGCTCTGCCCAAAGAACAAATTGCTTGATTTTATGTCAAAAACCCAGTATTTTTTCAGAACACATATCAAGTAAATGGAATAAACAGAAGTGCAAGCGCATGACTGCAAAAGCATATGAATGGAAAGCAAAAAGAATTCAGTTCACTGCCACACGGTTTGCCAATGAAAGATATGTTGAACAATCCAGATAATCCACAAGTAATTTTTCACAGAGGCCTAAAATATGACATATTTCCATAGATGTGCCTGAGCACTTTAACATCACTTTTAAATTCTGACTCAAGGCTTCTGTTTCATCTATGAGGAAAAGTGCACCTTAGATACAAAGTACAGCAGCATTCTGTGCAACAGTAAATAGTTCCTGCAAATTTCTTTCAGAACAGTTTGTGACAGCAAAACATTTGGACTATGCTCACAAAACTCATCTAAGGTACTGTGACTGATTAATGAAATCATGTGTAAGCAAATGCACAATGACTGAAATATTCTGGAAAAAGAAGTGTGCTCTGTAATAAGAAAAAGCTGGTAATGAGAATTGTTCTATAAATACACGTTAGCTTGTCTTAACTGACATTCCTGCTCTGCAGCCAAAAGATCATCTCAGAATAACTAGTTTATAGATTTTTGTCACAATATGTTAAAACACTATGGAATCTATAAAGACACAGAAAACTCTAAAACTATGTCTTGTGATTGCCTGAACAAAGAGAAACAGTAAAAGGGATGCCAGTTAGAAAACTACTTTCATTCTATTTCCAGCCATCAGATTTTACCTGCTTTCTGGAAAATTAGTTTAAATGACCATGAAATTTAGAGTTATAATTGGTAAGGCTTCAGAAATTTTGTATTAAAACAATCACCTACTCCAATTCTTATAAACATATACAGAGAGAAAGAGAAATTAATCCTCTGCTGATGCCAGGCTCATAAAAGTATATATCCACTGATTTCAAATTCACTTACTTCTCATTTACAGTACCCCAGAAAACATGAGGGAGGTATAAGGCCCACTGACTTAATACGGTGAATAATATAGAGGTTTTTTCATGTGGTAAACATAGACAAAGGCCAGACTTTGTCCCAACCTTTATTTCATGGGTCAGTAAACAAATATAGAAGTTAATATTAAGATGACATACAGTTGCAAGCACCAACAATTGGAAGCTCTTCTGGGTTGATGCTTTCTTTCTTGCTGCGGTTATAAAATACTAAATACTCTTTGTAAACCTTTAGCTGCTTTAGTTTGAATGAAAGTACTTGGAAGCATCAGGAATTATTTCTTTTCAAGCTTATATTCTGGCTTCAATGTCCCATGCAGAAAGACTGTGCTAAAGGGTGTAAAACTTACCTCCAGGTATTGGGCAAGTGACAGGGACACTTTTTGTCACACTTGAGACCATAAACTCCCTCAGGGCAAAGTCTTGTTTCACAGTGCTCTCCCGTATATCCTGGTTCACAGAGACACACGCCACTAATATGGTAGCATTTCCCACCATTCATACACTGGCAGGTCTCGGCACATTGGACTCCAAATGTCCCCACTGGACACTCGTCTTGGCATCTGTGAGAAAAGCAAAAAACAACAACAAAAAAGAAATTAAATTCACTTCCCATAAACTAGAGCTTTTAGACATTCAAGAGAAATACAGTTTATGAAGAATCTCTGATACAGTTCTAAAACTCCTCATAAGTAGAGCAGAAATTTGTATTTATGTAACCCTATATTTAAACGTGTCTATCACTCTAGCATCTTTTGTGGCTTATCACAGCAGGACAAGCTAAAAACACTGACTCTGCAAATTCATTTTGAAATGGTTTCCCTTCTCTCCTACAGGGAGACAACAACCACACAGACCACTGCATTTCTTATCCAAGAACTAGCACAAAATCAAACCCTCTTAAGCCAGATCTTAAGTATAAGAAGGAATGAAGTTTCAAAAGTCATCCACCTGTACCTTTGTTGTTGTTGTTAAAGTGGTCTAGATTCTCTGCTTGGCAATACTGAGAACAGCCACCAGGCATCTGCACTCCCGCAGACACCCAGGCCAGGAGATTCCCTGGCACTGGTTCTCAGCAGAATCTAAAGACCATATTTTCTAATTGTGTTTCCAAACACATGATGTTTCCAAAATACCTTTTTCTCCTAAATTTCATTTCAAACTTCTTTTATATTGATTTTGTCCTCTTTCATAGAATGAAATAGAGAACATTTAACCTTTCACAACTTATGGGTCAGGAGAAACTCCCATATTTATCAATATGAGCATTCTATAAACCACAAAATACGTTGACCAGTTCACATAGACAGCAAGACAAAACAGCTAAATCCCAAATCCTCTACCCAGGACACGCTGACATTGAAGTCCTGAGGTGTGCTGTGAACCCATTAGGAAATACCACGCACATAACATCTTCTGCAACTTGGGTACCTGGAAGTTTTATCAGATCAGAGACTGTATAGAAATAGTACTTGACAATATGGCACAGAGTTTTTAGTTTTCTTAAACGCTTTATATTTTTTGTAATTTCTTGTATGATTAGTGGTTTATTTTAGGAGAATTTCAAAGACTGGTATGGTTCATGGCACAACCAAATGTAACAGAATTTAGCAGAAAATGTGGAAAACACGTTCATTTCATGCTTCTGTAGCATCTGCCTCAACCTGACGCTGTTATCCAGAAGTTTCAAGGTATCTGTAATTCTGTTCTCGCTGAAGCCATCAGCAAAATCTCTTTTTACTTCAGAGTGGCAGCATTATAATGCAGCTCATACAGCTAAATATGTCCTAATGAGGTCATACAACAAAAGCTGAGAATTAAATTTCCCCAAATGACAATCAAGAACACCAGCCAAATCAGACAAAATTTAACCTTGCAGAATTGTGTTCTCATCAACTTGTGAAAGAACCTCTTCCGTTTTGCAGTGAAGATGAGTATCAATCAAAAAGTATTTGGTAAAACAATTAGCAGAGTAATTTAAACCAGATTACCTTGCATTAACTTAAATCACCTGGAAACTCAGTTAAATGCCTTAGGAGTGCTTTTTCTTGCCGTATGACTGACTACCAGAAGTCACTACCACACTGAGATCTCAGACAAATGCTGTTGAAGTTACAAAGGTAAGTGGAGAGTAGTTTAACATCTTTATATATTATCCTTTTTGCTGCTGACATATACATACTAGCTCACCCAATGATTTTCTTGTAACATTTCCCTCTCTTACCAGTCAGCTGATGTTAAATAAGAAATGGGGGTCTCTGACCTTGCTTATGACCTATTCCTGCCCTTAGCAGTATCTTGGAAAACACAAGAGTTGCAAATATAGCCTGTTTTGCAGTAAAGAGGAAGCTCAGACTTGTAAAAGAGATCAAAATACTGCAGCTTGCAAGGCATTTCAGCTTATAGTAAGATTTAAATTCCAAGACAAAAATTTTAATAGCTTTTACAAACATCAGAGTGTAGTCTGCATATTTGCATATGGATATTTCTTTGATTTTCCTGCTGACTTGTCTGTGTCTTTTTAAATGCATCTACCATCTTCTGCAGTGTTCCTTCACAGAGGCAAATACTTAATTTTGGCAACCAAGTGGCTCTGGACTGATTGTTCTTCTTCTTCTTCATGATTTTTTTCCCCTTATGTCTGGCACAGCTCTCCCCATGTCCTGTGAACACTCGCGTGGGAAGTGCATATGGTTATAATACCTACTGTTGGCAGAGCTCCCGTGGACTGACCCCAGTGATTAAGCTACTGCTGACTTTAGCAAATGAGTTGCTGTGCTGCTTAAAATATATGCAGCAAAGCACTTCTATCATCACTTTCCACTGGCTTCAAGAAGGTAAGTCTTGCTATTCTTTCTTTCCTCTGAAATCTACCAAAGATTTTTAATGGCAAAATCAGAACATAAGAATAGATTCTTCATTTGAATGAAATACTTCAGGAAAGAACTCACTTTGAAGAGCAACTGAATGAGCCTCCCTTGCTACTCCATCTGCCAAACTTCTGCGCAAAACTAAGAGCTTCCATCTTACTGCTTTGCCATACCTCAAACTGCGTCATTCTGCACACCACTCAAATGGAGACCCACAAGGCACTGGCAGAGCATGGGCCAAAGCACAAAAATCCTGAAACTGAACAATTCTTCACAGAACATCTTCCATTTTTGCACTTTTAACTTATGATCTAGTGTCAGCTAAGTGACACAGCAAACATTTCATAAAACTTCTTTAATTGTACCACTGAAATTCTGATTTGGCTTTCTACCCCTTCTTAATTTTCTCTGTTGCAGTAGACCCTTTGCAGGTTCACCACTCCGGCGGAAATAAGTTTTCCTTACCGTTCGCCAGTGTGACCTGGGCTGCAATGGCATTGACCTGTTGCCGAGTCACAGGTCCCTCCATTGTGGCACTGACACTCCTGGGAACAGTTTTTCCCGTAACGACCCTCAGGACAAGGCTGCCCACAGACCGTGCCCTGTGTGTGCAAAGAAGTCTTAACATTAGGCTCAGGATTGCAGCTCAAACAAACAGGGCAGAAAGAAGATTTGTAACGAAGGAAGATCAAGGAGATCTCGTGTCATGTGTCTAGTGCTCATCTTGGAAACACTAGACTCTTCTCCAGCTTTAAACGGGGGTATGTTTCAGTACTGGGGGGATAATCTTCTAGGATTTCCATTCTGGAAGCCAAAGCTAATGAAAAACATTATCTCTAAGCAACAGTAAACACTTAGACATTTAAGACTAATTGATGTCAAGTTCTTCCCAATTTCTTTATCAGGAGTAGAATATATCAAGACATCCGGAAATACCCTCTAGTGAATAGTGGTGTAAAAAGCAATAATTGCTGTAATGCGCCAATTATACTACTTTATGATCAGATGGGTTAAAAAAAAAAAGGGGGGGAAAAAAAGCTCTTTACAATTTCATTGAAACGTAGCACATCTTAAAAGCTTAGGCATGATTTGTGCTTCCCTTACACAGGTCTCGAATTTCTGCAATGCTATTTATCTCCTTGGAATTAATTATACCTGTGCAATAAGAGGCAAATAAGATCTTAAGACTTTCAAGAAGCCATTTCAAGAGGAACACACTTACAGGCATTTCATCAGAACTAATGTAAGATACTGCAGATTTTATGCCTGGCTACTTTATACTAGTCTTACCTGAAAAGCAAAAAAGGTTACGCTGACAAAATTGCAGTTTATGGATTGAAAAATCTAAAACTAACGAAGAGTTATGCTTAAATAACCACTTGGAATGGAAAATTAGTCAAAGAGCTAATTAGAAACATATTAGTTAACACACATTATTACAAAATTTTCATCACATGTTTACACGCGACATCATTTTTCATTAGCTGTATTTAGGCCAATAAGGAGAATCAAGAATTCATGCAAACACTTGTATCTTATCATCATTAATTTATGTTT
Organism: Apteryx rowi; assembly: GCF_003343035.1. Lineage (NCBI taxonomy): Eukaryota > Metazoa > Chordata > Aves > Apterygiformes > Apterygidae > Apteryx > Apteryx rowi. The sequence goes on from NW_020447586.1 coordinate 1,541,294, forward strand.
TTCTACCATTAAGTAAGAATTGCCATAATCTGAGTTAGGTACCTAAGTGAGTGGTGCTATGCAAACATAAAAAGAGATTTGATCCATTTGTAACTATGCTCTCTAGTTGGTGAAAACCTGATCTCTACTACAGAAGTCCTCCTATATCATGAGCTAACTAAAAATTCAAGCGTATTTTCATCCAAAATGGACATTTTCAAGGAAAACATTTTGCTGTTAATGAATACTGTCTGAAAATGTATTTAAAAGTGTTACTCATGTTTTGATCACCTTCCAACTCCATTATTTTCCAGCTCAGAATGGGCAGCTGGTAGTAGGGGAGACCACAGGCAGGCGAGGAGTTTCATTTGCAGCTCGGAGGCCAATCTTTTCCCTACCCACTGACAAAAGGGTAAGAAGTCTGAAGACAATGTCAAAGTTATGACGTCCTATTTCTGTCACCACCACGGTATCTAAAAGTTTGGTGTTTTTGCAGCACATACCATCTACTTGGAAAGAGGCACAAAATCCACCACCCAAATATATAATGGTGCTGCCCCCCTATAATATCACATTATGTCTACTGGCAAATGACTTCTAGACAAGTTTTCAAGGATGTGGTCTCTTCATAGTATGAATCATTTTCTTTGTCTCCCAGAATCTGACAAGGTTAAAAAAAAAGGCAGCGCAGAACTGGGAGATATTCAGTAACAGATGGTTTTGCAAGTATTTTATTCCAGTCTGTTGTAAGAGCCATGTATGCTAAAATAATATTTCCTATTATTCCTGGCTACAGGCAGACTGCCTTTGCTATCCCAATTCACTATCCACTTCTAACACTGCCCAAAGTCTACAAATGTGGATCGTTTCGGGGGTTGTGTTGATTTTGGAAAGTGTTTTTACCATCCATCCGGGTGGGCAGGCACACTCGCCGGTGACATGGTGGCACACTCCTCCGTTCTGGCAGGGGCACCTCTCCTCGCACTGTCGCCCATGCTTCCCCGGCGGGCAGAGGTCCTCACAGCTAAACGGTTGGGAAGATACAACCGTTACTTCGGCACGCTCTCCCGTCTCTCGCCATCTCTATTTTTAACGTTCTAGTTAATCTTCCAGACAAGAAATATGAAACAGAAGGCAATCCAAACTAAAAGGGAAGCAAACTGAACGCTGTATAGTATCCGTGCAACAAATCTAAGGAAACAGACCCAACAGTCTGGGAATTGTGAACAGATATTTTTTTCTTAAAAGACATCTCTTCCTACACTAATTCAGCTTGGTGCTGGTTCATTGTTACTGACGAAGCTCAAAAATATATTCTAGAATGAGAAATCCAAGTAACTGTACATTACACTATTTTCCAAACTTGCAGCCAAATGATCCTCACATTGGCCATGAAGAAGCTCCTTTCGCTACTTTTTGTAGCTTTTACTCGGCAGTTCAGATCAAGGGGGCTTTCCCTCAACTGCACTTCTGCAAATGCACGGAAAGAAGGTTTGCCCAGTTTCTTAGCCAGGCCTGTTCCTCTGTCATATACAGTAGCCAGATCGATAACACAGTGTTAAAATTTTTTCTAAATTTAATTTCTCTTGATAGCACTAGTCAAATCTCCTACCTCCCCCCAATAAATAACATACACTCTGCTTACAAGGCACCAGTGTATCCAGGAGGACATCTGCACTCTCCAGTCACGTGGTCGCAGGTGGCTCCATTTTGACACAGACATTTTTGATGGCAATCATTTCCATATGTCCCTTGGTCACAGCGTTCCTCGCAGCGCCAGCCTTTGAAACCTGATGCACAGTGGCAGGCTCCAGTGATGGGGTTGCATAAGGCTCCATTTTTGCACTGGCAACGGCTGCTGCAGTGAGGTCCCCAGTGGTCACTGTCACATGCTGAAGGGGTAGAAGGGAAAGTTTACAGCAGTTTTATAATAGCTCCCATTACAGCGCTGAAGATATTATGAGTCAACTGTAGAAAAAAAAAGTTATAAAGTAGAAAAACTTGTGCAGTGCACAGTGGAAGAGACATCCTCATCTCTCCCTGGTCCTCAAGGATCTTGAGAGGCAGATAGAACTTAATTTATACTTACAAATTCATTTTTTATGCATAAAGGAAAACACTGAAATGGGAAACTGAAGTAAATGTGAGTTCCAATCTCTTCACCATAAAACTCTTCATTATGACTCTGCGCTGTCAAGTAACAGTTGTGGTGATCCTTCATTTACACAAACAAGTCTCGATGACTTAAAAAGTAAAAAATATAGTCTAGATCCATAAACACTGATCTGAATCCCACAAGGAAGTTGCAAAGCTTACTTATCATAAGATTATCATACTGCATGGCGTTTCCTTTTCTGAATCCAGAAGTTTGTACTAGTTTACATGGTTGTAAATAGTTCCTTTTCAATCTTGCAATACAACGATAGTGCAAAAGAATATGCAATAAGTAGTATTTCACCAAACTATAAAAACTAACTATGATGTAGTTAAACATTATCTGGATGTTACCATTTTTGTTATCCAGTGTGCTTTTACATTCATTCAAGCACATCTTTTTTTGTCTGCCCCAACATAGTCCATTAAAGCCCTATAAGCAAGCCACTCAAAGAGCATTTCACCATCAAAAGAAAAACCTTATTGTTTAGGAAGAATTTTTCTTAAGTGAGGAACACAGGAGTTCTGTAAAGAGACAGAAGATTAAGGTCACGTAGAGTTCAACAGGAATGTGCTCATCATATGGTCAAATGATCTGCTTTATATTTTTATGTTCTGTTGATAACAACAGCACAACAGCAAAATCTCAGCTGCAATAGCTGGAAGCTTGGGCTCTGCTCTTAGTGACTGACAAGCACTGTTCTCTCGGTCTTCTYCTGCGGCAAAAAAGCCAAGCAGAGAGCAGACATTTTCTTAGAGTAAGACAAAATAATTCAAGATACCTCCTCAGGGTAGGAATTATTCTACCACAGGAACTGATCACTCAGACTACACAAATAAAAAAAGGATTAATGTCTTTTAAGGTTTTTTTCTTTAAGATTTTTTTCCAGTAAAGATCACTGGAACATGCATCCAAAATGTAGGCACTGTGTCCATCTACACACAATGCACAGTAACAAAACCATATATATTATAAACACCCAATACTGCCAAACAAACTGATAGAATGACTGCCCATTTTATTATTGTCTTCTTTTCTCCATTTATGTATTCRAAGATGTGTATTTTCTGTTCTGGGCTATACAGGCAACTCACTACTGTCCATGCCACATCGCATCTCTCTCATAAGATGCCTTTCCCTATGATAACTCACATTTCTTCGGAACTGCTATATGTTTCTTTTTAATATGCCTACGTGGAACAAAGTGTAATCCTCATATCCTCAATTTCTCATCAGGAAACTAGCTATTTTTGGATTTATAAGAGTGGTGCATTTCTGAGACAGTTGCATTTTCTCTCAGGACCCCTACACTCTTTTGCTTTGCAGAGACACCTAGACTCTTTTTGCTTAATACCTCAGACTGGATTCAGATAACAGTCCTCCTTCTGCTCCCAAATTAAAAAAAATATATAAAAAAAATCAGCCATTCCTCATGGAATAGTTTAAAAAAAGATGCCCTGGGATGGCTGATGAACTGAAGTATTCAAACTGACCACCAGACCACAACTGTTCCCAGTGCAGAACTCAAGTCAAGGATGAACCTGGCCTGAATCCACTTTAGATATAAAGACATGACACACAAGATTTATTCTTGGCTGATAAACTCCAGCTCATATTCTTTTATCAACACCTGGAATATTTGACGGAGTCCAACAAAATTCACGTAGCTGTTTGGAGAATCAGTGTAATGAGTCTCAGAGCCATATAGATCAAACCCATCTACTCCCACGTACCTGCTGCAGCAGCGAGCACGCAGGCACCGGGACTGCCTCGCTAGAGGCTGGTTCACTAGTGAAGCAGTGGAGGCCTTGCACTCCCTCCGCTCTTTCCAAAAATCCCATCTCCTGCCTGCCTCCCCGGGATGCTCGCTGCTGTCTCTTGGAGATTTACTGATGTCAGAGGTGTACGCGCTCTGTCCCTGAACTTGAACCTTTCTAGACTATTTTACTGCAAGAGCATGTACCGCACAGTGCATAATAATTTATTAGTTTCTTGGTACAATCTTCTCATTATGTTTGCAGGAAATCGTTAAAATAAAAAGCATCGTATGTCTGCTAATAGGATTTCCAGCTTCCTGATCAGCCTCTTGGCAATGGCCAGGTGGGTAACAAATATTGACTACGTAATTATTTCACTCCAGCACAATGCCAAAGCACTCTACCAGAACAAGCCTGGCTGTTTGATAGCCTGGCCTGTACGATAGTCCATTACGCAAGGTCTATCACCAGCCTACTATCTAACTATGAGTTATGGGCAGAGCAATGGGGAAATCTGCAGGATTAATGGTAATAAATAATATTTTTGAACAAGACGGATAAATCACATATCTTGCCTCTCTGTCCCTTGACTGCTAATCAATAATGTCCCCCACAGGAAATTAAAGTGATTTGTCAGAAACTGATACTTAGATTATTGCTAAGAAAGGGGGCAAGGGGTAGCAATGCTTCCTGTGGCGAGTTCTGTTAATTTTTTAAATAGTTTTGGAGGCTAAATTTACCAACTATTACATCAGACTATTTCTGCTCCTTCCTAGTATTCAGAAAGCCAAGCTGGAAGCTGCACAGCTGCTAATCTGGTGGAATGGATAGTCTTGGAGTTAATGACTGTCGTCAGGTTACAGACTGTCAGCTGGAGTTTAATCAGAATAGTGGCTACGACTGTCCTGACTGCACCAAGGTCACATACACACGCGTGTATGCAAACACATACACACGTGTCAGCTACTGACTTCTGAACAGAATTGAAGTTGTAAATTACCTGTCTCAATGTAAGGTATATGTGAAAGGGAAGCAGGATATGAAGACAAAAGTCCTATGTTCTGAACAGTTCCAGCAACAGATAATGTAACCCAGCCCCACTAATTCCTGGAAACAGACTGAATGCTGCAACAGAACCCATAAACCAGCAGCTAATTTTCTATATTTATTATATAGAACTGGCCGATCCTGCTTTGTTTCATGCAGAGTAGCTTTCTTCCAAAAGTCACTCCCTTTCCCTTTTCACATACGCTATATTCACCTCCAGGTTTTTCTATTTTAAATAGAAGAACGAGATAGCTGTACTGCTCACTACCAGCATTTGTAGGAAACTCACTGGGTCCTTTCTGCCTTCATCTTAGGCTGTAGGGGAAAAAAAAAAATCAAAAGAAATGTTTAACAAACACTGTGTGGTATTAACGTCACATCTTTTTGTCATTTTTCTTCATATACATTCTGTTCACCTGGAAATATCTTTTTAGTCACCACAGTACATGCTGTGCACATCACACAGTGTTACAGATATGGGACAGAAAACTTGTCTCTCAAACGACTGCTCAGTGAAAGTGAAGGTTTGCCTTTAGGAATAAGGGCATTACATCGTATAAACTCTCCTTTAAAATAAGTATTATACGAAACTCTAAGACAATACCAGTCTACCAACATAAAATCAAATTAGAAATGCTCTCTGCAGCTCAGTGCCAAATGACAACTTTAGGAACAGACAGAACCAAGGATTCAAGTGTAAAAGAATCACCTCCAAGAAAAAAAAGAAGAAATGAGAATCTATGATGCAAATTGGTATCATTCTTGGGCCTTTTGTAGAATCCTTGAAGATTTAAAGTTGTGTATTTCATATTATAATAAGTTTAATGCACATTGTTATTATGCTGGGCTGGTCTTGTTTTTATGCACATGGCTTCTGCAAGCTGCTGGCGATTTGCAAATTGGGATGCAGGGAGCCCTGATATTTTACACTAAGATACAAATTTGTACAATAATTTAGAGGCACACCTGAAGAGTTTTATAACTTCTTTCTTGCTCCTTATAAACAAAGGCATTTTAAACAAAACGTGGTCACATGTGTCAAGTTTTTTCTGTTTTTTTTTTTAGTTGATTTCATTGAAAGGCAACAAAAAGGGAAGTGCAAATGAGCAAGTTTATTCCTGACAAATCCACCCTAATCACCTATAGTTCTGTACTTCTCTAAAGAATGGCATATAATGAGAACAAAATAAGGCCATCAAATCAAGCCAAAGGCCATTTTAGAAGAAAATTCTCCTTAGAAACTCTGACTTACAACTACCCCTTAAGTATGCTACAGTTGCCTTTATAACACGATATGCAAGGTAAAAAATGTTTATTGCAGGTTTTTTTTTAATCTTTCTTCTCTTTTTGTCTTTCTTTCTTGCTAAAGGAGAGGTAAACGTGAAGAATCACAACAAAACTAAAATGTACTTTTCTTACCATCGTTTTTTGTAGCTGTCCTACATGCAGCACCAAGACAACAGAATGAGACTTTATTTTGGCTTACAGATCTTTTTGCCTTTGTACAGCAAAACACTGCTGTGTGTTTCTGAAAATACATACCACTGTTGCCAAAACAGAGGAGACACTTATCAGAGTATTAGGCTAATGTAGTTTCATGGGCTTTTAAAACAACTAAAAACAAAATCCTTTTTTTCTCCCTTCCACAAACAGCAGAAACAGAGTGAACTAATTGCTCCCTCACTTGGAATGCAATATTGTCAAGTATAAATTTTACTTAAAAAAACAGTAGCAAACATGCAAAATTCCTATCCCTCTGTCTCTTCAAAACTCCAACATAACTTCTTCCGATAGGTTCAAGGGAGGAACAGCCTTTAACAAGTAAAAGTTGATTCTCCTTGTTCCAGCATGTCAAACAAACTGAAGCTGCCCATAACTTCAACATCATCTTTGACTGACCTCTCTTCCTTTGTAGGCTGTCACGTCAAGGACAAGGCTAAATCTTCGTGCCGCCCTTTGCATCCCTCCTTTGACTCTCAGATCTCTATTGCCTTGTCCTTACTTTCATGGCCTTTATGGTCTACTGCTCATCTATCATTTCTCATTCAGTATCCGAGTATCAACCTCCACATTTAAACCGCCCATGACATCAGCCCCCTTGTTACATTTTCATACCATCAGCTTTCTTGCTTCTCCTCAAACTGCCTCTAACACTTGGCATGAGCTCTCCATAGCCCACCCATAAAACTACCACATTGTTCTCCACATCCCCATCTTACAACTCCTCTTTGCTGTAAAGTCCACAAAAAGTTGATTCTGGTTTAGCAGCAAGTATGCCGAAATCACTTGCCGTACTGATTATTTTTGTTTGTTTCCTTCCTCATCCCCCACGTTTCGAGCTTTGTGTTATCTCTTTCCTTTTCCTTCCACCACAAGCTCTTTGGGGCAGAGGCAACTTTCTGTTCTGTACTTTTTTTGTGGAAGGAGACCATGAATTCCCAGCAGGGACAGCAGTGAGGTCCACCATTGCTCCAGTCATCACCATTATCTACAGATAAAACAGACCGACTGTAATGTGCTTTGTTAAAACCTGTTCCAGTCTTTTTGGAGCAGAGGATATAAATAACAAAAAAGGAATGTTTCTAGGAGGGTCCACAGGTGATTTGTGTTATCAGGGATAAAAAAAACCACTAATGGCCACAAATAGCCAGCATAAGTAAAATAGACCAATACTGAGAAAACTTTGATTTATCCAAAGGAGTAGCCCACTGACAGGTTTGTTATTATAAATTGTCCTATAACTGTCCATAGGTTAGAATTTCTTCCTTCAGCTCCTGAAACAAGAAACATGCTTGCCCTAATATAAATACACATTTCTGGAACTAATACTTTTGATATCCAAGCAACAATAAGTAGAGTCCAGTGGACCTCAGTAAGAAATTCACAACAAAACACCATGATTTTTATGAAGGCTACATTTCAATTCACAGATGAAAGGAGTCACTCACCTCATCTCTTATTCTGAGGACCGYGATGAGGAAAAACACCCAGGTCAACTCTTGCCTTTTCTCCATAAATAACAGATGCCACATCTAACTTTCAAGTGTCAACAGAAGTGAAATTCAATTCTAATTTGTGTGCCAGATACTCTTATATTTTGCATGAATGAAAATATTTTGGCTGTTTTGCCCAAGTAGAATGCCACAGTTACAATATGAAGGTTTGGAAAGATACGGTTTACACCATACTCTAGATTAAAATTTTGTCAGAAAACAGAATCAATGTCCTTCTGGCCATGAAGGAAGGTTTTCACATACCATAACAACAGTCCCATAGGTTATATATTATGTTAATGCATCATGTACCTTTCATCTGCACAAAACTAACCTGGGATACTATTTCATTACTATATCAACTACTGATGTGTACTCAATACACCTCAGTATATTCAATTAGCTGATGTGGAATTCTCAAGCACGAAATGAAATATCAAAAAGGTTATAGCCATATAGACACTCCTTTTGATGATCTTAACTTCTGCTTGCGTTCAGAACAACATTCATCGATTCACAAACTGAAAATCATAACAAAAATATGAATGTTGCCACTAATCTATATCCAGACCATCCTCATTGCAAAGTTTACAGAATATTCTTGTAATTATTCTCTGATAATATGGTTTGATTAGCTGTAGATTTAAATTGATGGCACTCTTTTCCTGTAGGACACACTTGCAGGACAGAATGATTATTCTTCCAACTTGAATATAAACCAAATAAAAGTCAAGCCATGCTGATTTTGAAACCTATTGAACTCAACACACTCAAGTATGTTCAAAATTTGACAAGATGTATTAAGCCACTAGTGACATCAACCGGTATGTCAGCTGGGGATACAAGACAGTAAATTTGGAACATGGCAAACAAATTTCAAAGATGAGTCTAAAAGGCTGGAAAACAAAGGCAGCTATACTGAATACTCCAATAAAAATATCCTTTGGAAAAACTTAAATGTCTGATTTAATAACATGCGATCATTCTCCATATATTTTTGCATATGCTCTGTTTTGGTCACCTCAGGATGTTATGACAAATATATGCACGTACATACCAGAAAATAAATCTTTTCCTGACAAGAATCATTTTTAATAATTACAGAATATCAATGCCTTTTAATAAAATACTTACTTTACTTACATCCCAGACACAGAAATGCATAGTGCTTTTTTGCAGAACACACTTTCTATTAAATTTGGTTATCCTTTGAATCTTTTGTTTCTATCTGATTTCATTTGTTACACTGTAGGCTTTTTACCCTGTGGCATATTCTTCATTCTTTCTTATTCTTTTGTATAAAAGAAAGGATTTTTATTCAAGATGCTAAGCTTTAATTTAATTTAGGTTGTTTTTTTTTTTTTTTTTTACTTTGTAAAAGCCTTTTGATCCGTGAAGAACAATGAAAATGTGTTTTTCTGATCCTATAAAAGACTGGAAGTATATGCCTTTCACATGCCATATATTTCAGAAGACTCTTTAAAGTACTTTGGACATCAGAACACAAGGTTGGATAATTGCTAAGAAAAACACACAGATGGCTCTTGGTATTAATTTTATCTTGTTACTGAGATGAAACCTGTTAAAAATAACCACTATTATAGGGAAAGTTACAAAATGATAGGAATCTGATTGTACTGTATAAAATGGACTGCTGTCCATGATCCTGAATTTGCACAGATCTCCTTGCAGGACCATAAATTAGCCTTTTTCCCTTTTTTCAATGATTGGAAAGTCATCTTAATTTTTAAATTAACAACAAATGTTATTCTTCATATCCCTGAAAACATACTAAAGAAGCCAGTGACTAAATATATAAGTCAGAATGAAATAAGAGTTAAGCAAAAACTAAAAATACTTCTGCGTTGTTATTAAAAAAAAAACCAAAAAACCACGTTATTCAACAAATTAACTTAGGTTAAAAATACAAGTTTACTGATTTTAAAAAATGGTCAAAAGTGGAAGTGAAAAGCACCTCTGATCCAGAAAATATTTACAAATGAACAAAACTACTGCCATTTACTGCAATACCTTCCTTCAGTAACTTCTCCGTTTTGCCCGTTAGCACCTGATCTAGCTTGCTGGTGGGGTTAATTTTTCAGCCTGAGGACACTCAGCCTTGTTCAAGGAGAAAAAGAGTTCAGCTGGCCAAACTAAGGAAAATCCATTTAGGTGAATTACAGCAGTTTCAGCTAAGGGAACTGCAGTGTATGAGAAAGATATATACAACAAAAAAGGTTAAATTTAAGATAAATGCCTATGATTTGCTGTCAACTTTTGCTAACTGGATATATTTGCACGTGTGGCCATCTGGAAGCCAGGGGAGGAGTTTTACATTACTTGAATAAGCTATTTCTCTGCATCGTCTATAAAGCAAGTAGCTCTGCATTTGGTCTTTCACTAGCACGTTCAGCAGGTTAAGTTCTGTAAATTAAGCATTTTTGGTTTGAGCACATGGTTACAACCAGTATCGTAAAGTATCTTAAAGCCTGTTGAGTGGCTTAGCTTTTAAAACTTAAAGATCAGCAAGCTCTCTAAGTATATCTTGCAAGCTCTGTAAATCAAAAAGCTTTTGGAAAAAAAACAGAACAGAACAAAACAAAACAAAACAGAAAGCAAGGCCTTTATCCGAGAGGCATTTGAGATGCACAAGCTGTGCCTTCAGAATTTATAAGATGCTCCCAGGCACGCTGCCTGTTACCTGGGCTTATGGGGCTATCTGAGTTCTGGGTGCAAAACTACACAATGTGGTGGTAGAAAACACTCACAGCTCCACCTCGCCAGGGTTAATGGGTACCTGCTCCACTGAGGAACTGGCAGTGTTTGTAACTCAAGTGAGTGTCTCACAGAAAGCGTGCCAAGGGATCCGGTTTCTGCCATAAACTGCCTCTGCCAAGTCTCATGAAGAAAACAGTGAGATTTTCACGGAATTTACAAACTTTACAAACACCTGTGACAGTAAAGGAAATGGGACAGTAGCAGAGCTACTGTCTCCTAAAAGCTTCCTTAACAAGTGCATTTAAAAGTAAAAAGGTATTTTTTCTGAGATGCTAGCTTTAAACACTCAACCTGAAATATTAGAGAAAGGAGCTCAGCTGTTTTCTTCTAATGGTTTATGAAATCCTGGAGCCAAATTGTGCCTCAGTAGCTGTTCTAGCCCCATGCCATCAGACTATAGTCCCCATGAAACTCTCATAATCACCAATAGAATGAAATTACAGATGAAAATGCAGTAATGCAAACAAGTTTGCATTTGTGCAAACAAGAGATTACTTAAATACAGTAAAATAGAAAATGCTTATTCACATTTCCACAAACCATCCTAATATACTTGTCATGGCCCAAAAAGGAATATGTATCAGTCCCTGTTTGCCTTATTGCTCTGGCCAGCTGGGGATACAAAGGCTATAACCTTTTTGGAGGAGCCAGTGTAAAATTGATTTTGGCATTTTGCCTCTGCTCCAGCTTATACAGAAGCTGTCCTATTGATTTTGAAGGAATTATTTGTGGACTACTAGGCATGAGAAGAAAAACAAAGTGAATGTCCTGATTTCTTATTAAGAGTTCACATCAGGCTGCATGTGTATCTAACTTCCACGCACATTCAAAACTGAGCACCAGGTTTATATATTATGTATTATTGCAAATGCCGTTCCAACAACGAGGACAGAAAACAAGCAGAAAAAGGAATCTATTTGGATGTTTTTGTGTTTTATCTACAAACATACCTATCTTTACCACTGTGTCCTTTTCTAAATTTTGTCCTTGTCCCCAGCCCAGAACTGATAAACTTACATCCCTGAAGTTCACAAAACACTTTTTCAAAGCGATCCTGACGGCGTAGTGGCTGATTCACTCACTCCACGGGATAAGTTCGACATGTTTTCTGTCTACTCATTTGTCATTGATCCGTATACTCTGCTCAGTTAATAAATCTATATTAGAACAACTTATTTCGTCTGAATGTCATCTCTTCCACTAGAATGGAAGCGTTTTGTAAATGAGTGATATCTCACTCCAAGTAATATTTCTTTGCAGATATATATATTATCACCATCTCCTTCATCACTTCCTACTGAATTTCACTGCAGGCAAACACTGTCTAATACAGCATAATTCCTGTGCTCAAAAAGAAAAGGCCTGGTGAAAGAATACATTTCCTACAGAAAATGTTTCCCAAAGAGACATTATATAATTAGCCAAACTCTGAGGACACCACTCAGGTTTTACTCTCAGAAAAACACATCCATTTGTATTTTCACCTCAGGTAGGATGTAAGGTTTTCAGAAAGGCAGAGCATGTCAGGGGGAGAAGAGTTATGAGTTGGGCTAGAAATAAGCACTGAATGAGAACAGCCTCAGAGGCACTGATAGAGTACTTGAATCTCTATCCCTCTACTCCTAAATTGAAAGCAGCCACCGATCCAGGCTGTTAGGAATTGGATAAAACTCATCACACAAAGGAGGTAATGGTTGCCACAGAAGGAAATAAATGAGAGTCTCCCAAAAAGTTTAGTCCCCAGAAAGGTTATTAGACCATATCACACTGTGGCACACTCACAAAGATAAGGAAGGAAGCTGCTGGTACAGTTTTTACTGTACAATAAACCAATTTAGTCCGTGCAATCACTCTGTCATTTCTAGAGAGAACATCACAGTGCTTAGGAAGTGCTCGTCTGCAATTACCACCCAGAAAGGCACTATCGTATAGAAGTCATGGCATACGGTTAAATAAAAATCTGTTAAACAAAGCTGGCAAACAGAATTGAGAAACAGTTAAAATCAAGCTCAGGTTGTGGAATGTGGCAGATGGACTGATACATATAATAAGTTTAACTCTGTTCACAAATCCTTATAGATGAATTTCCTATATAAGGACAATAATCAATGCTGCTCGAGAAAGGATAGTATTTTGGGAGAGAAGGTTCAGTACTGCAGTTTTACAAAAAGTTTAGTGCTTATGTAGCACAGTTGCTTCCAACATATCTGAGGCCATGAAAATGAAGTGAATATCAAATCAGGGAGTTTGCCTAACACCTCTCACACTTTAAGGAGAATCTCTTCCTTTCAGTCTCAGCGTTTGGTTTGGTCATTGGTAACCATCAAAAGCCTGAGTGCCTGCCTTATGAAGACACTGGCTTGCCTTGTAATCTTTGTTCCTTTTCCATTATTGAGTTGGGCAATGAAGTATTGATATGATATGTATTATTACAGTATGACAGTTTTCATGGATTTTTGTCGAATAATTTGCTAGATGAACAAAACTGATTGTAAAATAAAAATATCTATATTTTGTCTCACTGTACCTGTTTACTAGAGCCAATCAAGTGGGGGATGGAGAAAATATAGTAAAAGAAAAACAGGGAAAGAGTTTATCTCCTATATAGGGCAAGCAGTGATAAAAGTTAGCTCTAGAGAGTCAGAAAGCTATCACTTTGTCTTTTCAATACTATCCACTGTGCTTTGATTTCATTGCCACTTTAGTTCTCATACACACATGAGAAAAATCACGCCTAGCTAGCAACAAACAGCATTGCCCAAATTCAGCAGGACAATGCAGCAAAAGTAATATCTTACTCAAGTTTTGCCCGCATGAAAATGCGACAAATTCCAAAATGAATCTCCCTATAACAAATGAACAAAAATACCCTCTTCCTCATCAGTCCACCCCCCTTCTCCTAGGACTACACTAGCAATCTGTAACCATTTTCTGCAGTTCCAGTTAGCTCTAATGTCATGCAGAATCTTTTGCAGGACTGCAAAACTCTCAAGAGACGATACTGTTCAAAGGCAGGTGAACAAAGACTCTTTCAGTTTGGCCTGTCATGTATACACATCAGAAAACATTTTTGCTGTTGAGGATGCTGGGACAAGCAGTCAAAGGCAGTGAACTGAGGAAGAAGCACAGGAAAAGAGCTGCACATGTATTCAAAATGAGTTATAACACATAGGTGAGGGAAATGGACTCTAGAAAATCCTATGAGAGGAAGGATTATTCCCAAAGACTTAGAGGTTCTTGTCCTATATAAAATGCCCTTTCAGGGAGTTCAGAACTTGGAGATCTCAATAAATAACATCTCCTCATTCTACGTTGCACAATAATACACCTTTCTTCTACATACTTGGTTAGCTACAGAGGAACTCAATTCATAAGGCTTTCAGAGAGAAAGGTAACATGCAATTTCCATTGATTGTATTGAGCACACTTGCTTAAGATCAGTATTACAGTAACATTGCATTACCAACATTTCCAGCTCCTCGCTTTATACAATACTTGCCGTTTCTTTAGGACTGCGTATGAAAATAATCACATTTAAGTATACAAAGGCCACATACCAAATATAACATTTTTAAAGTGGTAAGTTTACCTTCATGTAGTTTATTAATACTTCCCCACTTACTCTTAGGTTTCACAAAATAAGCTACCTAAACAAGAGATCACTTCCATAAAAAGAAAGTTGTGACAGCAATTTGTTTTCAAAAAAAGAACATTTCCCTATTTTGAATTAAGCAGAAAAACAACGGAGGCCGAAAATAGCGTACTATAAACCAAAATTATTGTTGTCCTGCTGATGATCTACATTTTCAGTTGTCATTTTTACTGAAATCCTGTATTAAAGAAACTGATAGTAAACTGTCTTTGCAAGACACCAGCTCTGTCTTTATATGGTCTGTGAAATTTAAATTCTAAACACAGGTGGGTTTTTTTTTTTATCACTGGCTAAAATAAATCCCTTTCAAATGGATAGTCACTAGCAGTCACCTACTTTGAACTTGACTGTGATGACATATACGGCTGCAATGTTAGCCTGAAGATGACATTTCCAAAGACCGTACATAGAAGAAGATGGAATAACTAATGTATTATAATGGAAAAAAAAAGAATTATTCTGAGAAATTCTGTATTTCAGGTAAAGGGAAGAAAAAGACTTATTACCTCTAATAAAATTATTACCTCTGATAGAGGAAGGGATACTATGCAAAGAAGCCACCGTTGCCACTGGGCGATGAAGCCCCTCCGTCAGGCACCACAGTTGCACTGCAGCCTGCCACTGGCGCTGCAGTGCCGGGTTGTTACTCTCCAAGAGTCTAGAAAACCACAACAACTGAAAAGCCAGCTCTTATTTCAGGACTTCACTTTGTGTTTTTGATATTCTGCATTGTTCTTGTATCCAGTATGTAATGCCTCAGTTGTCATAGTTTTTTTTTAATTAAGCCTGATCATCGACTGGCTTGTGTGCGACTACAGCCATAGGCCAAACAGGGAAGGTGCCACCCCATCCCTGCCTACTGCCCCATGTGATTGTGAGGAAGACTTTGCTCGTAGCTTTTAAACATGACCTTGTATCATCGTCTTTTGTGCACAGAAAAAAAATAGAGACAGATAATTTTACGGTTCAAATGTTTTTGTGTTCTCCAGATACTAAGTTCTGGACTATCTGGCATGTTTCTGAGCACAAAATAGCTCACAATTTTTAGCACTGGCACATGATGATGTCATTTTAAAGCAAATGAAGAAAAATCAGATCATGCAGAGTAATCCGATAACTCAGACCAAGCCCCTTAACTAGAAGCCTGAGCAGAGGATTGAAGGTAATCTGCCCAAAAGGGAGAACAATGCCAAGAAAGGAGCACAAGATCGGCAGAAGCAGGTGAGAACTTACCACTGGAGCAGTTGGGTCCTCCCCAGCCAGGCTCGCACTGACAGGTGTTTGGAGCAATACACCGACCATGGACACATTTATCAGCACAGTGAGCTGCCAAAGAAGGAAATAAAAATAAATAAAAGAAAGAAAGAAAATTCTTTGTCCTAGGAAAAACATGCCCAATCCAACAGTTTCATACTGTTGGCTCAAATATCTTTTAAAAGCAAAATAAATATATTAATGTTTGACGGCCTCTCTTCAGAATACATCCTCTGACTTCTGTTTCTTCCACTTTCCTAATTCTGAAGGCTCCAACTAAAACCCTGTTGGGCTGCTCAAATACTTTTGCATTTAAACAAAGAGAAAATAGCACACATTCGAAGCAAATAGTAGAGTCATGGAATAATATAGGTTGGAAGGGAACTCTCATACAAAGAAAAAAAGAGGGACTTCTGTATCCCCTCCTCCCAAAAAAGGGGTTCTCTCTTTCTCTCTGATTCACAACACACCAGGATTTTGGTATTGATTTTTATGAATGGTTGCAGAGTTCAGATAAAGCACAATGCAGCAATGATGATAATTAAGGTAAGACATAGAATATAACCCTTATGAATCACTGCAACCTTTCTTCTAAGCATTAAGCAGAGCGGCTTGAAATTTTTCATGAGAATTTTTATTATTATTATTTTCAAGCATATGCTTTTTCATACTTAAGCTTATTTTGAAATAAGGCGTATGTTGGAAACCTCAAGAAAAACATGAAATAGCTTCTATACCCAGTACACAGATGTAACTAAATCAGAACACAATACACTGAACAGGAAGAATTCACAACTAGTAACACAGATTGCTGGCATCATATTCATCAGGAAATCTCCTTAATTTTGCAAAATACATAATCATAATAATTTTTCATCAAATTCAAACAAAAATAATACTTTAAAAATATACATAGGATGAGAATTTTCTTTGTACCTATATTTCCAGAAAAACTATCACAGGAATCTGATCAGTATACCAAAGAACGGGAAGTGAGTGATGGCAAAAAAGAGAAGGTTGGCCTGCACAAGAAATTTAATGGGGTTAAATATGAATTATTACTGTTCTGAATGTATTAAAAATGCTCTACAGTAATTAGGAAAAATACTTTCAGAGTTTCCTCTGATTTTTTCTTAATTAAACATGATGAAGGAGGAAGGACAACTTTATATTTTAGGTGGCCAAGAAAAATGAAAGCCTCATAGAGATCAATCATATATATTACTAAAATCTTCAGTTACTTGGGATCCAGGCTGTTAATCACATGTTGTTATGCCCTTTAATTTGCCTTCTCAACTGTTACTTCTAATAAGCTACTTTTCAGATGTGCGTTAAAGTTGTCTTCATTTGAAATCAACAATGAGAATACATATTTTGCATAGAAGACAATAGAAAATATTAATGCAAAACTATTTCATTGTTCTCTATTTATTTATTATGGAAAGAATTAATTTAAATAGTGCAGCACAACTTTCCATTAGTCTTACAACTAGACATGAATTATTTGCCTCTGAAAATTCCTGCCTAATAAATGCTGCTTTGGGCACTGAAACGTTCTCTAAACCAAATGTGTTGTAAAATCTTCCCTGCAACCTGTAAAATAGCACAAGGTAGCAGTGCACACACACGTCTCTGTGTGTGTACATGTGTGAATAACTTTGTGAATACCAACAGACTGGTTTCAAATTCCTGGGCACCGAGACTAAACACACTAAAGCTATATCCCAGTGTACATTTTGTGACATAGGTGGAAAAAAGAAATACAAAAGCAAAAATGTGTGAAACCAGAGCAGCCTGTTTCCTAGATGGTTTTAGCTCTGTAAACCTAGAGACACACAGCACTTGGGAAAAGGAACTTTAACAAAAAAATAGAGTTGGCTTTGAAGTAAAGCACAACAGATGAAATTTGGGGGCAGCATGCTTGCAATGTCTTGAATTATAGCTGTATTCTCATTTTAGTCACAACAGGTTAAATCAGCACGAGCTTCTCTTAAGTCAATGAAGTAGTGCTTCAGTTTTCACTGTAGTAGAACTTAGATCAAATACGACTCTTCAAAACATGAGTCTCGCTACTAGGTCTCTGAAGAAGTTATCTGTGAGTAATGATCTTGGGTTTTTGACAGCCAAAACTCTGCTGACTCTAATAATGTAAGAAATACATCATCAGGTCCACTGAAGGATGTGATGCAATGTCAATATTACTGCTTCCAAGTAACTTCAATAAAGGTCTCTTAAAATGATAAATATGTATCATATACAAACACATACATTTCCATCTCGAAGAAGGGGTACATGTAATTCCTTACTTTGAAGAGGTAAAACTAAAGTATGTTTCAAAAAATGTACCATGTATATAAAAATATTTAATATTTCTTTTTTAAACTTTCTCAATACCCCAAAATATATCTGATCAAAGAATGATTTCTTCCTGCACTCTGGACATAAGTAAAAACCTATTTTGAAATTAAAAAAAAAAAAAATTCCCTAGACATCTTCTGGGGCTAACCACGAGATTTTTGGCAACTGAATCCAAGTGAACATTCATAACACACAGCCTCTATTCCAAAATTATTGCACTGAACATGGAGGTAAGAGAATCAAATTTGACCACAGGACCTACAAAAATGTGTAAGATGAGAGCAATATGAAAAAGAGTAGTGAACACGTTGAAAAGGTATAAATGACATAAGGGACAGTTCCTACAGAACTATTAGACATAAGAAAATATTTCTGCACAAGAGCAGGTGACAAACTTAATGTGAAGTCTCTTTGGTACTGAGCAGTGTAAAGAAGCACCAAAAATTCACTGACACCAGTAAATTGCATAAATCATATCTTCTTCCTTTGTCAGGAAAATCAATTACCATATGAAAAGAAACCTGAGCTTAACTCTTGCATATTTGCTTTTACATCCTATTTTCCATTTTCTTGCATATCTTATTTATTGTTTCCTTCAAAATCTTCTCTAAAATCTTGCCTCATCAAACTTGCAGGTTGATATTTCAGTGGATCACATCTTCTCCTTTTTTTAAAAAACAAAAGGTAGATTTGCTATTCTCTGATTATAGAGCACCAGCCAACTGAAGTATCTATAAAATACCTGCTAGCGCACCTGCAATTCCCTGTCCCAGCCCTTTCGGCACCCGGGTGCGAGGCTCTCCGGTCCCCAGCAGGTGCACGAGGCTCCCCGAGATCTGTGTCTCTCCCAGCTGCAGTAATTGGTATTTTGTGACCGACTGAAGGAAAGTGCCCTGCTGAGGCATGTTACCCACCCAAAACGCCGGCACCGTTAGGAGACCAAGGCGAGAGCGCCGCGAGGCAAGCTCTGTGTGAGCACCTTCGCAGACGGGTCACAGCTCCACCACTTCGGCCAGGCATTTCATACCAAAGGGATTAAGCTAGAAGCATAGCGCGTGTGATACTGTTTTAGCTTGAGTTGCCATTTTCAGGCACGGGTCATGTGGCTCGTACTGGTATCAATGGAAAAGAGCTGGGGAAAGACTGCAAATCAAACACCGACTTATACGCTGGTGGGCTCCCGCGTACCACCTGCAACGCGAAGGCAGCGCGCGCCTCCGTTCTGCCACCCACTGAAAGCCCTGCAGCCGTGCGGTGCAACCCATCCATCTCGTAAGGCTTCCACTTCTCAACTACTGCATATACGAACAGTGAAACCCGATAAGACTTGAAATTTCTGAATGGCATTTTATGAACCTGCTCTCTGTGGTTAAGAAAGTGATATGGAGTTACTTAATCATAAGCCACTACAAATGACATTTAGATAGCTGTGCATAGATTTATCTGAGGTTAAAAGAAGATACAGAAGAATTTTCAATAGCAGATTTTGAAAAGGGATGAGATTTTTTATCTTTAATGAAAGTTTACGCATGCATTCTTAACAGCTCTTTTTTTCATTTTGAAAAGCCAGATATAAAACAATTAACACAAATAAAAGCTTGAAATATTTCGCCTGTAATTATATGTATGAGTAAATGACCAGGAGAATTAAATACATTTCCATAATCAGACTTGCAGCTTTTAAGCAAACAAATCAAACCACTGAACGAGCTAAAACCTGAAATCTTCTTTAAATAAAATTCTTATCAACTTTACAGAGAATTCATATGAGTAAGAACTGAGTAATATCCAAACTGGGTCTGCTTTTGGGTTGTAAGTAAATCTCCATTTTAGTTCCTTCAGCTCAATGACTTCCAACAAAGGAAACCACTCTGCAGGCATGATTGTGTTTTCTGTTTCGTATTCTGCTAATAGTATGCTACCCTAATTTGGATACCTAGAGTCTTCAAAAAAGAGGAATTTGAAGAGGTTTATCACTTTTGAAAAAAATAAGCTTATATAGCTGCTGAAATCCTCAACATTTTGTGAAGGAATTTGAATGCATAAACCTTTTTAAACTAGGAATGCAAAAGAACTCACCTACATATTCTACAAAAATTAACTTTAACTTGCTAAAAATTAATTAAAATATGCACCGAATACTCAGCACTTTTATTGCAAATAAAATTCACATATTTTTAAAACTCCATTAAAAATGTGCATTTTCACATATAAATAAATAATTTTTTCACTTTCGTATTGTATGCTAGACTATATCTTTTTGTTAATCACTTTGTTCTATGCATTGATGACTTATTACTAAAGTGAGTGATATTCAGTCATGTATTAAGATAGATGGTTTATTTTCCATCCTCTGTCTAGAAGAAATTCAACGCACATACTCCTGTGCCTTAGAAAAGGCTGCAAATGAACAACAGGTGTAATATCCATATCCATTTAAGGTATTTTTACACATCTTTCATTTAACTAAACCAAAATGTGAGTCAGAATCCTACAATCCACATAAATATCTCAACCTAAATATAAGGTGTGATATGATCTCTCTGCTGTTGACATCACCATTACTTGCTTCTGGTCCTGCCTATGCCATTACTGTTACTGGCCTGTCCATTTCTCAGGTAAAAGGTGTGAGGATTGAGGATATTAGTGATCATATTTGTACTTGACAGGCTGATTGTTCATGTTGTAGCATGACCCACAAGCCTATCAATGGCATTAGTTAAAAGACGAGAATGCTAAAATTCTGTATCAGAGTCTTGGCAGTTTACACTGCAACAGCTCTCTCTTATTTAGAGTGAGTGATAAGAAAGGCCTGTAGTGTATTCGCCATATAGGAGGTTACCTACCAAATCCATAGGCAAAATGCAAACGGAATTTTTACCAAAAAGTGAAAACTCAACACAAGCTTCAGCTTCAGCAAAAGTTTTCAGGAATGAGTGTGAAGGTTGGAGTCACAATTCAACAGAAACCTTTTGTCTCAACATGAATTCAAACTCATTTTTTCAGACCGGACTTGGAAAGACTCGAAAAAATAAAACCCTTAAATTCTGGCTGGTGCTCTTCTTTGGTTGTTGGTCATTGATTATGATCGCCACAACCAGTGAAGTGGTGCTGCCATTAGCCAGTGCTACTACTAGGCGAATAGTGACTAGTTAGCATTCATGCTGCAGAGTCCTAATTAGTAATTTAACAAGGAAGTCACATGATTTCATTCACCACCACATGCTCTGAAGTCTTGCGCCCCACCAAAATCACCTGCCAATAGAATTTTCTAATTGAGCTTCCTAAATTGAGAAGCCAAATAAATGAACAAATCAACTGCAAAACATCAACAGCACCACCAATGTTTTACGCTTTTTCCATACAAAAGTGTTCTCCACAGTCTTTAAGAACTGCAGAGTCCACATGGCAGGAAAAACAAAGCCACCTAATGGAAATCCTTTATGCGCTGAGAAGCAGCAGTGACAAACACTTCTAATGGTTCTTATTCTCTTTTATCTTGGAGCATAAAAAAGGGGGTATGTACATGTGTACATTTTTCAGTAGGATTCCCATTTTCTTTTGGAGAAATCTTTTGTGTTAGCTTTTTGCCAGTGATATTTCTGCTAAGAGGATCTAGAAGAGTCCTTCTCATAATACTATGCCTTACAGGTTGATCTCAGTTGACAGCACCACACTTATTTTCCTAATTGCATGAACAATGCAATGAACAACTATGAATTGCATGAACAATATCATCACAGTGTGTGCAGGTATCACCTACTCTAGTATGCACAAGTTCATTATGAAAAAAGCTGGCTGAAACAGCAAAAAGCCTCAAGTATTTGCTTTACTGTATTAACTACAGAGTTCCACCTGTGCTATGAATCCTCAGCTCCAACCAAAGACTGCGAGGACGGAGGGGGTCTCAGCACCCTCTGGGATCAGTCATTACAGAATCCAAAGAATGCAAAGTTAGCTCTGCTGAAGGACCTGGTCATCTTCATTTTTATATAAATTGAAACACTCCAAGGTCTCATTTTAAAAGCCATAATCATGGCATTCTAAATTACTTTGAAAGTCAGAGCAGATATGTCCTGAATATCTGGCATCTTTTTATGTAAGATCAGTAAAAATTAGTAAATGCAATGTAATTGGAATTTATTATATTCTGGTGATTATTATATTTATATAAAATGCAATATTCTATATAAATACTACATGATTTATAATATAATTATATATTATAATTATATTACAATACATAATATATCATTATAACTATTTATTAAAATATTTATAATTATTTGTAATACTATATTACTTAATATTACATATTAATATATATTAATATTACTGTATTTATGTAGAATGAATATACTACATACATTACAGCTATGTAAAAGCTATAATAGTCACATAAGAGGCTCATCATCATAACATTTCTCACATTAGTCACTGTTCTATACTTCAATTAATAAAAATAATATAATCATTAATACATACTACTTAATAACCCCAATATAGTTAGAATTCAGTTCTTATGATTCTCATACACGTTAAAATAAAAAAAGTTAAAAAATTGCTAATCTTATTTTAGATTAATTTGTTTTTTAAAAAGTTGTTTTTCTAAAAAAAAAAAACCCAAACATGTTGACCTTGCTTTTTCATGTGCAGAAATACACTGTAAATCAAAGATCTTACTGTTGCACTTTCAAATTCCAGGAAGTACTATATAACAAAAATGTAAATGAGGATCCTGTGATGTGTTATGACATTCACAAGTATAATTTTCCAAGATATAAATAAATCCTATAGGTCACTTCCAGCATGCACCTCACAATATCAAGAAAGCTACCTCTAAACAAATTAATAAACTATTTTGCATTTGTACTGAATAAATAAATTTAACGTACATACTGATGCTAATTTTCAGGCTGCATTTATTGGTAAAGACAGACAGACTTAACCACTGCACTGCTTTCTCCTAAAGCCAGGTTGCAAACTCCAGTGACAATGATACATCTCTTGTTATCCATTATTTTGCAGCACATTTTCTTTCAAGAGAGTCTCCATACATTGAATGTTATGCTCCACAAATATCACTGTAGCAGCAGGGAACACAATAAAGCAATGAATGCATCTCCATTTTTCTCATCCTTAATTGAGAAAAAACAAGGAGTTTGCCTTACAGAATTAGGCTGAAAACATGTTGCAGCAGCAGACATGACATGAAGCAAAGCTTCACACAAGAGGAGCCAGCACAACCACAAACCCAGCACGTATGCCGTTGCTTTCCCAAAAAGCTGGGCTTTTCATTTAGCTGGGTTTGTTCGGGAATGGTGTAGCAAGCCCTGAGAGCAGCCCCTACAATCCAGAAGCTCCAGTCTTCACCAAGCTGGTCTGACAAGGCCCCACAATTTCAAGAAAATTCAACTACTACCTCAGTCACTGTTCATAAAGTTTTGAACATTATTTTTAAATCTCACCATTAGAACAGCTGAAGCAAAAAACTTGAGGATACAGCTGTTTTCCACTGTAATGCATGCATGTTCTGTCCCCGCAAATTAATAAAGCCATACGCACAGGTCAGTAGAGCAAATGACAGTTACAGGCACAAGACTGTCTCCGATGAGCTTAGTTTTTCAAGGAAAAGATGGAGAGAGGGGTTTGGTGCACTGACTCCTGGAAAACAGACAGCTGGAGTCCATGCTGCACACATCTGCATTCACAGGAACAAGGACATGGCTGGGAATTTGAAATTCTGTGGAACTGATTTCATTTTTAGCCCTACACACTTGCCTGTCTCCAAGGATAAGCTGCACTGCACAACCGCTCACCTATCACAAGCTCCCTGCTGTCACTCCTGCCCATGATCACCCAGCCATCCCACCCACCGTACAATACTGAACAGCCTTTCAGTGGGCCTACGTTAAGCCACGAACAATACATTTACAGCACTCTGGATTAACACATCTGCTATTTTCCTTCTGCTTTTCTTCTATATTCTTGGATGAATATCATTTTAAGAATCAGACCTTTCCAGCCTGCGCAAGGCCATACGCAAGGGAGGAGCAGAACGGAGCCCGGGCCACCACCCATCCGTGGGCACAGCCGTTTCCCCTCCAGACTCGAGGAGGGTTGGACACGGTGGGATGCACCACCCAAAAAGACAGTGCTGCCTTCCAACAACTGCTACAGTCACTACAGCCAGAGGACAGACTGAACAGGGGAGTTGACCTGGGCCCCTGCTGAGGAGAAAACCTTTTTATTTCCCTTTCGGTCTTGCACTTCGTATTTACTTACTGTGTTGGAAAATACACCAATACTTGTGTTGTCTGAGGTGAAACATGCCATCTGCTCATTAGTGAGAATCACGTCAAATTTAGTTACTTGGACATCTGAGGTCCAATCATCCTGTCATTTGCATGTGCACAACACCAATTGACTTCAATGAGAGTTGCACGTGCACCGTTGATGGGATAATCGATCCCCCGGTAACTCAGCTCCCACAAGTCTTCCTCCGAAGAGCAGTCAAACCAGCACTGTGATAAACGTACAGAATTTCAAAGCAAAAAGAAACTACACTTACGGACACACATTTCCCGGCTTTCATAAAATCCAGGACAGCACTGAGATTTACGTCTGTACATTGTTTTTTCACCATGTCTGTAGGCAGTACGGTAACTGATTCTGAAGAAAAAAAATGAATGGTTGTTACATATGTTTTACAGTTTGGAAAGTAAACAGTTTACATTTTTACACATTTTAGAAAATCTTTAAGTATCAATAAAAGGACAGGGAAAAAAAAACCCTTCAAGAAAGCAAGAGACCTTGATTTATCTATTGTTGAGTTCAGTCTCAGTGTCTTTTTCTGGAAATTCTCCATCACAAGCCTTATTTCCATGGGTGGTCAGACAGCAGTAAAAAAAAAAAAGTCAGGAATTCTGGGTACTTAACCAGTATACAAGCTAAATTGCTGCTGCCTTAGTCATTAGCATCCCCCATGGAGATTTAAGCCTGGCAATACCAATTAGTTTGCTAGATCATTACAGGTATCAATTTCCGAAGAAACGACTTCTGAGGATTAGCCTCATGAAGACTGCAAGACAGCGGTGAGCAACGTGCAGAAGGGAGAGAAATCACCACATAAAAACAGCAAGGGAGTGCACAAAGTATTGCTTCTTTCTGCCATGAGCAAGTAATGCTATCAGAAGCAGGCTCTCCTCCGCACTCTCCCTCTCTGCTCTTCACTGCGACCTTAAATCCCTTCCCCAGTCTCTCTCAGCTGCTGACTACATATTGCACACAGCAGTAAACACATCCTCACAATACCTAAGMGAATTTGAACTCTTCAGCAAAGAGCAGCACGCATCTAAATTGCACCATATGTAAATTTAAAAAAAGTATAATCTCTCTTTGAACTTAGTATCTGCTTTTCACATTCTATCCACACTGAGCTGTTTCCTCTCAGCTGCTCTGCCCCAGGGAACCTTTCCCACTGCTGATCATTCATAATTCTGGGCATACTCTCCTGAGGAAAATGGCTTTTACAGCTGTCTAGGCCAGTTTTGAATCATTCACTCCATGCTTACTTTTTACAATGCACAAGGAGTTTCCTTTAGCAAATCTTTTCATTTTCCTATCAAGTAGCACATGCTTTCCCCAGAACATACAGTTACGAGCAGCAAGGCAGAGAGATGTCTCACATGATTATTTCTGACCACATATTCCTTGCATGATCTGGGGCATTTATTTTAGTGTATTGCATGATTTTTTTCCTAATCTGTTCTTTTTCTGTTAGCACTCCATGGGATGATACACCCTGACCTGCCATTAAAACAGCTGTGATACTGCTTGGCCTAGAGAATGCATTTTCCAGTTGACACAGACCATAACAGTTAGACAGATTAGTCATTATAGCTAAAATATCCTATATACTTTGCTTGATTTTAACATACAAAACCTCTACAAATGCCTACAGCATCAGCAGTTTGGCAGTATTAATAATTATACATCACCTGTGCCGTGTGCACTTAAACCAGTTTAGGATGTCAGTACAACTGGTGTAGTAAATTTGATCAAAAGGATGTGGATATGACTCTTGCACTGTAACTGAGTAACTGGGGAGAGAAAGAGAGCAGACAGATTACTGAGCAAGTCTTTTGCAGCACAGTTTGATTACAGTAAGTCTTTTATGCAGTCCTGGAAAGTAGCTGTAGTTAGAACTGACAACAAGTCACATAGTTAAGCACATCTTTTAAGCAAGTCCAATGACACCCAGAGATGCCCACATTAACAGCATACGTAACACTAAGACTCACTCTGATAGATATTTTTGCTTCCTAAGGTGAGTAGCCTGCTAAAAAAGTGATCCATGAGCCCTCAGAAGCAAAGCTGTACAGTCAGTTTCAAATTAATACTGCCTAATACAAATGATCTACGGAGTCTGTTATTTACCAGCTATACTATCTACTATCTAAATGTTTACTATTTCTTAATGTCCACTTTAAAAACATAGGCATAAGATATTTACCAAAATTCTTCAGGGAATGTTTCAACAGAAAGGTACAAGAAATAATAAAATATTGATGTGCAACCAAAACTCACCAGAAAGTGCAAGTTTAAGTAAAATATGAATGAGCTAACTTTACAAAATGCAAACAGAAGATATGGATTGAAAGTCTTTTTTTTTTTCCACTAAGAAAAATATATGCAGAAGGCAATGATGTCTCTGCTGTGTAATGAATTTGCTTAAAGGACATTTAAAGAAAAGTAATGTAAACCTAAGTAACAAAAAGCTTTGTCTCAAATGAGGGGCACACTGAAGAAGTAAGGCAGTGAGATTTGTAGCATGTTTTCTCCTGTGGCGATAAACTTTCAGTAACGTCACTGGATGCTGAAGTTAGGAGCCACAGAGTTAGGCTTCTTCTACTACTACACAAAACCAAAAAATCTCACTGGATTTTCTGAGAAATTTCTTTTAAAAACTCTATCTATATCCACAGCAAAACCTCTCCACTGGTTCTGGAAAGCTGTGTCAATGTATGGAAGTAAGCACTAAAATAAAAATATACGTAAGTAATAATTATTGAAAATCGATAGAGGAATTATGCCACATAACAGTCTATTCAGCAATCAGAAATTATAAAACACTGAGTCTGTACTTTGTTTGTTTGACTGGCTAATTTTTAATAGAGAAAATTTTTTTCAGCAATACTATACTAAACTCCTATTTCCTGTTAAGTTACAAGCGTAGCGTTGTAGAAATACATATGTGCTCTGGAACCCAAAGGCTGCAGAGAAGTCCGCGAGGCAAAAGGAAGAGAGCTCTGTTACAAAAGAGAAAAATATGGAATTATCCCAGCAAACTCTCAAGCAGACTGTTTGTGCTGGCAATAAGTCAGGCCTTGGTTGCATAACGGGTTAAAATATGGGAATGCATGGAACGTTCCTTCTCCAGCACTTATTCCCAGGACCAGTCAAAACACTTACTAATTATATAGCCCACCTGGCTTTCGCTTACAGTGTCTCTGACCTCTTAGCACTTATTACAGGGTAATAGCCACAGTCTCCTCTTCCTACTGTCATCACCTACACTGAGAGAAAACACATCCAGATCAGCTTGTGCTAGCTGCCCAAAACTTACTCCCTGTTTCCCGTGTCCATATAAAGGCAAGCAAATCTAATCCGCCTAGCTGTCAGACCGAGTCCAGCGAAATCCTTGTGGGCTGCCGACGCCTGCCCGAGGCTCTGCGCTTTGCGTTTTACACAGGGCCCGCTCTTTTCATTCTTGCTGCAATCACAGTTCATTTGTAAGGACGGTTTTAGAAATGAGTGGGCTAGATTATTTAATGTGTATAGGACTGCCAATGACAGAAGCAGTAATGAGCTTGTACCTTGGGGTTTTACTCTTTCATACTCCTGCACTTTTGACATCTGCTCTGAGCAACGGTGCAAGTGTTTCAGTAGGTTTATTTGAAGTTCCTCCTCATTTTTAAGCCTCAGGCAGTGGCAAAATAAAAAAAAATTCCTTCAACAAGCTGGGCATGCTTGCTAAATATATGTATTTTTCCGCATACTTTGATTAGTTTGTGTTAAAATACATTATGCACTGTAAATACTTATTTTTTTTCCATTTTGCTTTCACTATGTTGTAGCTTCCCTCAAACCCACTTTTACGGATAAAGACAGTAAATAGAAAGCATACAGATCTTAGAGTAGCATCCAATAATATCGTAGACTTTTGCCTGAATACTGTAAACAGTGTTAAGTAGGTAAAGAGCAACAGGTATTTAGTACGGTAGCTACTTGATATACATGCTTTTGTATATGGCAAATTATAAACAAAGGTATGGGCAGAGACTCCAAATCCTTCGAAGCTCAGAGAAATTTCTGGAGAAAATCTTTGAGGGCTCTTTTAAGTATACAGACTTCACGAAAAATCAAATACAAGTCTCAGCTTTCTTTGTAAAGATCCAGCAACAACAACAGCACCTGCATAGTGGTTCAGGAGCACTCCCAGTGTTTAAACATAAAATACAATTTACTCCAAATTCCAGAAACATATGCAAGTCCTCAAATGAACAGTTAGCCTGTCTCAAGGACCAGCTGATCAGTTACGGGCATAATTAAGTAATAACAATGAGACCATGAGGCACGGTTTCATTATTATAATCTTTACACAAGAATAGAAGTACAACAAATGCTTACGGTTTAATCTTCCCTAGCCATCCTGCACATTGTACCTGCAATTAACATGAAATTGGGTGAAGGAACGGACTAACTAGATTGATGAATTTATAGTGGTACATTATAAATTTCTGAACCTCATCAAAAAATTAAACAACAAATCTTAATTTAGATTAAGGGAACGTTGAAAAGGAAAGAATCGGCATAATCAAATTTGGCCAAACTCCAATATGGCTAATTATATTCTGCATATGTAAAAGGCTCCTTTTCATTTAAATCAAAAACAGCTATTTTTATTCACTTCTTGTCCCTGGACGGTTCTGTAATGTTGATGGTGCCACTACAAAGGTTTTTGCATCATACCTCTACCACAAAGATGGCTGCATTTCAGTGCTGTGTGAAATGGTCTTTTATTTACCAGTGAGCTTATTTTGCCAATGTGGTAATGCAAAATTTTATTCCCAGTTCACCATTTGACTACAAGCTTTCAATCACTTGAAATGTACTAACTAAAACAGAACAAAATAATCAGCATTTTGTATCATCTATTTTCTAAAAGAAAATATTACCTTTCCCAGTGGCTACACACATTTGGATCCTCAAGATTCAAAGGTAAAGTTGTCCCCATCCAGTGGTATAGAAGTACAACAGGGAAGCCAAAAAAGCAGTTCAAATGAAGAACCATCGTTTCGAAAAGTTGATCTAGAAGAAAAATAATAACAACACATGACTGGTATCAGGCAAATGATAAAGGAGCTGAAACTATAGGTCCGTTATACTAGGAGATACATAAACCCAGGTGAGAGGATATAAAGTGACAGGTACGTCATGAGTGCACTGCGATTGCCTAGAAGCAGCAACAGCATGCCCATGCCAGCAGGCGACTTGAATTTGGTAGTTTCTCATAAATGGCAAGGCAGGGAATAAACGACACTTCGGGAGACACCGTTCTCCCATCAAACTGCAGGTAGCCAGGCTCGGTCTGTTCAGCGACGGCCTGTCCGTCCTAAACAACGGGCTCCAGTTTAAAACAAAGGCTGGCATTGGCTCAGGACGGTGGTGGGGCCCTGAACAAGGCTGGCCCCGGTGCAGGCTGGCTGCAGAAAGGCAGCGAGGCTGGGGGCAGACGGGCGCCAGAGGAACAGAAAGCAATATACAGGTGTCTCTCAGGCTGCATCTCTGTGCTTATTTTTTTAACGAAACTTCTAATTGAAATTAGACAGACACATGAATACTCAGCCCTTCGAGATGCTAAACGGCACCATTAGCAGGAGCAAAGCGTGCTCGAGATTTGCAAAAAGTGGCACAGCACCTTTTAATAACTACCTTATAATTCTCACGCAAGCCAGTTAATCAGGGGAAGGATTCAAATGACTTTGCTTTAAATCGTTAACAGCATCGCATCGCATTCTACGTTGTTCCTGCCCTTTTTAAGTTGAATTCCCAATACAGTTGGCATAAATACCCCGTCCTGTGCCAGTTGTACAATTACCAAACAGAACAATCATTCTGCTCATCAAAAAAGTTATTATAATAACATAAAACCCTAAAAGGCTATCCTAATACTTTGACTAGGTCTATCTCTTTTTTAAAGCAAATGGTTTTAATTTGCATATTGAAACGCTTTTAGTCTAACCTGCCATCAATCCATGAAATGCCAGAATGAACACTGGTAAAGGGTAATTTTTTTGTAACAACTTAAGCTATACTACTTTCCTCTCAGTGAACATCTGACCCTATGTCTTTATTTTTACACAATTTTTAACCCTATACAGCTTCTGAGGATCAGGGAAAAAAAATCTGAGATCGCTGAAACTAATTTGTAGTAAATAATAAAATAAATTTCTAATCAATATGTTTATTTTGAAATAAAACAAATATTTTTAATACGTTAACCAGAAATAGAGATTTCTTACTTCAAATGTTATGAAACAGAATAAAGCAACACAAACAAACAGCTTATTTAAGAGAAGAAAGTTGACTGGACCATGAAAAAAAAGATGAAATAGTCTGACTTTCTTAAGAAGTCAATATAAAAAATTCACAAAAAGAAAATATATTTAAAATAGCTGATTTTTTAAAGAAATCATTAAGAACACAGAGACGATCCCATTTTGCTAAGTCCCTCTTGAAAACTCAGGGCTGCTGAAAAACATTTCATGCTCTGTAACCGTCGTAACCGTCTCTCTGCATGTACAAGGCACAGAACAGTAGTCAAAGTGCATTTGTTTAAAAAGGAATTAAAGCAGCTGTATTTTCAGTTAATATTTTAAGCAAAGTGGTGATTTGCCTCATTAAAAGCAGTCATTTCGATTATATGCTGACAGTATACTGCATTCCCTTATTTTATTTTAACATCAGTAACTTTCCTTTTGGATATATTTAACAAAACTTAAAATGTAAAAAAAAAAAAAAAAAAAGAATTCATTTGCATGAACCCCCTAGTGTAAAACTTGATTGCATTCCAGATCTTTTGCTTAATTATTAAGGAAAATCAAAACAGAAAATCAGTACAACTGATTAGCATTGCTAAAGTGTTTATATTAGCAATAAAAAACATGGATGACTCATTTAACTCTTGCTATCTACAGCTTGCACTGAAATATCCTGTTCAGAGATTCACTTTTCTTATTATATATTGCTTAAACTATTTCACACAATAATATACCAGTATCTTAACTAGCTACACATATATAGTATATGCAGTTTCAGTACTGAAAATGCTACCAGAGTATGCCTGCTGTATGTAAATTAGTGATTAGGAGATGTAAGAGGGAGTAGAGTGTCAAAGTTGGAACAGAAAGCTCATCTCACCTGCAAGATACTGTGTAATTTCTGTCTCCGATGTTGCAAACACATAAAGCTTTCTCCTGTGAGTGGCACAACTGACCTCAGTGAAAGAGAACTTCAAAGAGGCAAATGGTTCCCAAAATGCTCTCTACTATCCAGCAACATGTCTACATATACAGACAGAAACACCAAATTTTTCATACTGCACTTAAAACAGCACAGTTGCAAAACTGCTGGCTGAGATGGCAGTGACAAGACTGTGTGTAAGTCAGCAAAACATGTCTTCAAATCACTATGATTACTAACCACTCTGTACAACTCTTTCAATGCAAGTGAAGTCTCCAACTTCACGATCCCACATAATCCCAAATTAATTTATCCCAGCCTAAGGCATTTTACTGCCAGGTCTCCCCCCCCCCCCCCCCCCCACTGAAGTATACAACAGAATCATTATGTCTCGGTAGCAAACTACAATCTTATTGCCCCTTAACATTTCATGTTACTCCTACTGGAGGCAAAGACTTCAGGTTACAAAGGTGCATGATTCCTCTCACTGGAGCAGGATCTTTAAGGCAAGAACCGTGCGACGTGAGGTTAAGGTCTGTTTAACTCACAAACTCCTTCGTTTCCACAGATTTGGAGTCAGGCCCACGGTTTCAAAATGCAACAGGAAAGCCATGCAGCTGCATGAAGCAACAGTAGATTACTCCCCTACATTTATGTAATCTAATTAAAGAAATTTAGCTCATGATATGTTTATTAAATCAAATGGAGGTGTTAATAGTCATCAATAACAGTCATAATAAAACATTCAGCTGACAACCCCAAGGCATGTTATAATTACTAACAAGCATATTTTAAGATGCAGGTATAACAGGTGCGCAGGTATCCCAAAAACACACTCCCATAAATTACTGGTAATCCCCTAAATAATGGGAGCAAATACATGAAGTACATTTTTCTCTCTAGTAAGTAGAGGAAGAGCCTGTACGTGCACTGTATAAATACAGACTGTTAACCACTGTTACACATTATCTGACATTTGCAGGCATTTTCTCTGCGCGTACCAACAGTGTTGATAGTTTTGCACATTTTTGTTTCAGTGTTTTTTCCTAGAGTCCAGGATCAAAAGAAGAAAAAGAAGAAAAACAAATAAAAAGACAAAAAAAAATGCTTCTCCTATACGTACTGAAAACCAAGACTCGATTTCAAATGAATCTCTCAGCACTTCCAGAGCAGAGCCAGGAGTACAACTCGGCGCACACAGCTCCCCCCCACCCTAGTTTATGCTCTCTCTTCACAAAATGTAAATATTGGTGGAATCGGGGGAGTGAGGGAAGATAAAGCAATGCAAAACATAAAAGTAGTAAAGGTTGCTCAAGGCTGTGAAGAAATATTTTATGGTCAGCAAAACCAAGTGTTGCTGGTGAGTTAAGCAGGATTAGACCTGCATGAGCAACAGAGAATACTATGATACAGTTGCTAACATGACATAAAGGACCCGAGACCAAGGGAAATGCTGATGTAGCTCTTCCATTACTGTTGCAAAAGCATTTTTATCACTGCAACATAAAACATGCAGCAGAAACACGCCATTTAATTAGAAGAGGAACTTCAGGATTGCAAGATCTTTTTGTAGTCTGCCATCGTATCCCTAAGGTTTTAYAACGCTCATTTTGGTCCTTCTGCAATGATATGGCACAGGTATTTCAATTTGCTCTGGGCTGTAATGCCATGGAATGTTTTTAATTACATTTATAGTGCACTATCCTGCATATATGGCAAATGCTGTTTTTTTTTTTAAATCTTTCTTATATTCATCATACGTAAACTTTCAGACTGAATTTGTGAACTACACAGCCATCCCTGGAGCCTCCCTTGCAGGTCTCTTCTGCCCTTGCAACCTCCAAAGTAGGACAAAGCTGGCATAACAGACTCAGTGATTGCTACCAGCCAAAGGGCATGATGGCTCCAAATGAGATACAGACTTTTTGTACCATTTAAAGATTTTCTGGTGAAGAATTCCTTGGTTCTTCTCTTCACTTCCTACTCAGTGTTTTTCAAAACACTATACTGTTTTCACTCCTGAGGCTGAACTCCTTTAGCAGGGGCACAATTTGTTTATAAAATTATCTCTTAAACTCCTAGTGCCAGACAAAGCAAAATTTGAACTGACCTAATTTGGTCAATGATGATTAGTCTCACGTTAACTTCTGACTATGAAAAAAACTGATTGCTTTTATTGATTACATTAGAGAATTAATGGGTCAACAGCAGAAGGCTTTTTTCCTTTGAAAATTAGCCAGTCAGCTTGACGCTGTGTCACATGAAACCTCACTCACAAAACTCGTACAAACTAACCGGAACAGGAACGTTATCACACAGACCCTAGACTGGCTGAAGAGCTATAAACAAGGAAAATGCAAATAACCAGTAGTATGATTAAATTAAAAGGTAGTCCTCCTGTAGGAGACCAAAATCAGTGTTAGAATTGGATTTATAGAATAACTTGAATAGAATTTATAGAATAACTAGAATAATCAATGATCTGTAGAAAAGACATAAGCAACATACCACCGTTAAATTCACAAATGATATTAAGCTGAGCAGCACATCTGATAATATCAGCAGATAAAAAGGTAGAAAAATAACAAACTGAGATTCATGAAAATAATAATAAAAAAAAGGCTAGAAAGTAATCTAGAATAGAGACATTCAACAGAAGAAAGATACCTGTAAGGTAGCAATGTCTAGAGAGACCTAGAGTGATACTAGCCTGCAAACTTCATATGTGCCTGCAATACGGTTCAGCAGCTAAAAATCTTTCTTTTTTTTGAGCGGCAGATGCATCCCACCACAGGACAAAGGAGTAATGGTCCCTCTGGCTACAGCCCTTAAGACAAAAGATATGCTGTACTGTGCACAGTTTCAGAAAGATGAGAGCAAACTGGAGGGAATTCAAGAGAGACAAGCAGAATGGTTTTATTCAAGGAGCAGGTAGTTCATGGAATTATGAGCTGGGCGTAGAAAAGCAGGAGGAGGAACAGGATATGTCCTGACAAGAGGTGCTGCAAGGAGCCACCCCCAGAAGTGGTGACTGGTCTTTTCCTGGACCCTCCAAATATGTCACTCCAAAGGTGTCTCCCCCAGCTAGGGGCTCAGCTAGGGGCTCAAAAGAGATAAGTACATCTCATCTGGCAAAACTGAGACTTTGCTTGGCAAAAAAATGTCAAATCTGACCCTCTTAGCTTGTGCTTCTTTACTTACAAACCTTAGTGCTCGCCTGAACATGCACTAACTGACAGGTAGGCATGCCTTTAGCTATGCACTTACTGGCAACTTGACCTGGCTTGCTGCATTTGCTAAATATATGACCAGCCATAAAATGGAGTAACCCAGTCATAGAAGCCTCCCTGCCAAAACAGAGTATTAATTTCCTTATTTCACATGCTCGCACACAAAAGTAACAGCTCTTCCAGTTTTCCACTTCAGATATGTTTAGTCTTCTACTAAGCTTTTTCACATCGGAGATCTACCTGGATATGGCAGCCGATTATGCCAATTAAGAAAGCTTTAGGCCTACAAGACAAGGCAGATATGTTCCAGCCGTCCTTTCTCTAATGCCAGAAGGTGTCCCTTTCAGCTGCTCATAAATGGTTATATCGCAGAGACAGTCCCAAACTTGAGATGTTCATACAATGCTATTTTTTTTTCTCCAAGCACCATGTTATTAAGAAAAAACAAAACAGTAAGGAATTGCAGTTTTTCTTCAGTTTAAACAGCCCAGATTATTTTTATTTTTCTGTCTTTTTAATTAGCATCAGTTTCTAAGGAAGCAAGGCTTACATAATCATAGCATTTGTATATGTGTATATGCATCCTCATGTCCAGTAACTTGCAAATCCATTGGCCATTTCAAATAAATTTGACAGAGGAAGAAGTTTTGAAGTCATCAAGTTCCAGAGAATCCATTGAAAACCCACAAATCTGTAGGAGACCTGGCTTTATTGGTTACACAGCTCACGAAAATATCTGTTCTGGAAGCTATGACATCAGGATTTTGTAAGTAACAATATAATTTCACAGGCAGCATGTTTATGCTGTTCCTTCTAAAAATAAAAATAGTAATTATTTTATCCTAAGCATGATTTTAACCTAAAGCACCCACCTATTTTGGGGGAAGGCACTTACCTTCTAATTAAACATGAAAACTTTCCAGTGGAAGCCTGGAGACATCGGCAGGTGTCACACAGCACAGCATTTCACAAGAAGTGTCAAATAACTTCTCTTACTGCAATTATAAGGAAATTTCCATTTCCAGAATGAAATCAAGTAATTACGCAGGTTGGAGTCAACATGAGAAACAGCCTTAACTCTCAGAAAAGGCCAGCCTTGTACTAGCAGTGCCACCCCGTGCTGCAGCACGGTCCCAGGTGGCTGGGCCCCTGCAGCCCTGCACGCCCCAGCATCATGCTGTGGTGGAGACCCAGAAACACAGCGCTAATCCATCACCAGCACTAACTGGGTCCACCAGGACCAAGCACTTCCCTACAAGTCACTCATCAGTATCTTCTACAGCCTTTATTCTTACTGTAAAAGATCAGATGAGAGTTTCCCTAGGATCTTCTGGCCTGCTGAGAAGTGAAGCTCTCTTTGGTCTACAAAATTCACTTAGTGCCATGCAACCCACTCTCTGTACAGCAAGAGTTTCCATAGGCGGTAAGCCCGCAGGGATGATAAACTCGTTTATCAATCCCCTTCTCCTCCCTCAAATTAGTATTAAAAGGAGAGGGAAAGAAAGTTCAATGGAAGTCAAGTTTGTATGGGGCGAGGAGGCACGGCAAAGACAAATGCCAGCGTGCCAGATCCTTGGCAGATGGACTCATTATTATTCCTCTGAGGCAGGCTGCCAAACATCGCAAGTATGGGGTCATTCACTATAGCTGTCACCGTCCACTAAATCAGAGCTCTGTTCAGAAACAAAGAGAATTTTTTCAGGAAGACAACAAGTATTGGTCTCAAGCATACCAACTTTTGATAGTAGAAGTTACCTATAGCACGTGGACTGTATGCATAAGGACTATTTACGTGGGAAGTCTGCAGGATGAATGGTTAACAAACAAATCTTTTGGCTAACCTTGCTGTCCAGTTAGCTTCCACCCAGATGAAAAGTTACCAAATAAAGACAGTTAAAGCTGTCTAGAATCCAAACTAACTTATCTGAAAAGAACACTTTCAGAAGATGAAATGCCAACTAGAATACAAAGTCTGATATATCTTTTTTAGCACAAGAAACATTAAGTGAACCATATAAAATCATGTCAAGTAAATATATTTATTACCCATTTCTGATCTGGGTATTACAGGGGAATAATCCATTATTTGAACATTTGGCTCTCCTGACCAAAAGAAAAGAAAATTCTTCAGGATGCTTAATGTTCCTTTACTCCAAGCTAAATAATGAAAGAAGAGTACATGTGATTGGACAAAGAAGCTATATGTGGCACGAGGAGGAATAAACAAAAGAAAATTGTTCCTGAAGAGATTTATAATTAACCATTTTTGTAAACAGAGATCACTGAAAACCTTCACAGGCTGTCTCAGGGTCAAATTTTTAGGTAATGGAAGTCTGCAGCTTATCACTGAGGGAAAAATTTGGAATCCAGAGCAGGTTCCCTCCTCCCCAAATGGGTAAAAGGCATGCAGGAAACCTGGTTTTAGAAAGGCCACCCTTAACAGTCATGTCTTACTTTTTGTTAAGTTTGGGCAGATTTTCAGAGGGCAGAGTTTCCCAGCAGACTGCCTGTATGACAGCAGGCTATTTTTGCTTGCCTCAAGCAATGCTGAATGTCCGTTTTGCTTTTTTTTATTATTTTTTTTTTGCACTTGATAATGGCATATTGACACATCACCTCCGCAGCCATGTGTTGCCTTACCCACTAGGCAGACCTCTGAGCTCTTCCTCCTGCCCATGCCAGCCCCTCTTTCCACAGCTCCCTATGGTGCACTCCCCCCGCCACGGTCCCAGGGCCGCACAGCTGCCACATTTAATGTGCCCCGGCCACATTTTTGGAAGAAAATGGAGTAGGGACACAGGACAGGGTGCAGTCAGGGAAGACGTTGGAGCTGGCTGGGATGAGGCCACCAACATAACGAGCTGTGAGGGCCAGGGGCGAGACAGTGGGCACAAGCCTGCAGGGCTGCTGCATGCACGGCTGTGTGGACACACACCAAGAGCTTTCAGCCTATACACACACGGCACCTCTCAGCCCTGGGCATCTTTCCCAGGGCTGCTGTTGACAGTTAATTATAATGAAAGCAAATAAAATCCATTGTAAGAAAGGCTATAAGGTGCAGGGCTTGGTCCAGACATATCCACACACATGGACTCCTCCCCCCTCCTTTTATTATCAAATAATATATTTCATATAGGCCCCTCCACCTGTATATTAAGCCTAGTGTCATTTTAATGGTACCTGCCATGGACAGATGAAGGCTAGAACACTAGGGGGAAAAAATGGCCAGATGTACACGTTTAAGGAAAGTTATTTAAGTTATTTCTCACATTAGATGTTACTGGCATGTATGAGAACCTTTGTTTATTACAGAATAACAAGATTAAAAAAAAAAAAGCCCCCCAAAAGCCCTGTATCCAATTTTTAGCACAGTCCCTTAATCAGATAAAATCACCAGACATCTGAGGATACCCTTTCCAAAAGCAAATATGAGAAAGGGATATTGTACTTACAGATGCAACTGTGAAAACTTTGTGGTTGCTGACAAGTTGCCTGGGACAATCCTGTGGTTGCCTAAGCGCAGATTCCTTGCTTCCATTTCTGCGGAAATATTCATTTATGGTTTCACCCTCTCTTGACCGTAGCGGCTGTGAATCTTGTTTCTCTATCATCTCAAGTACCAGCTATATATGTAATATATCACTTCCAATTTTCTACCATTCTACAAAAGAGTACAATCACAGGTCTCGGACAATTCCTTTAGCTTCCTCTTCATTTTTGTACCCATTTCAAATGTCCCCTCCCTTCTTTAAATGTTTTTTACTTTCTTGTTTTTAACTTTTTTCAAAGACCTCCTCTATTTTTTTCCTTCCCCCACTATACACGTTCTTTCTCTCCACATACATTTCCCTCATACATTGGTCTTCTCCTTACCAGACACAGGCTCCATTACTACTGACAAAATCCTTCCGTCTGCAGTTCCCTACATTTATGACAGCCTTTCCCTGGACTCTTTCATTAAAAAACCACATATATAAACACCCTCATCTGTTTATATCTTCTAATTGTTAATAAATTGTCATAATTTGTGAACAAATTTGATGCTAACAGTGTTTCAGAACACTTAACTTCGTAAATCATCCAAGGAAATTCCATTTGCATAGAACGCACTAAACAAAAAGTTGTTATTCCCGTTCGCTCCTGTTTTCATGATTTAGACTGAGCATTTCACTCCTGTAAATTCTGATCACTGTGCTTTGTTACAGACTTCAATTTCCAAAGATCAGGGAAAAAAAATGCTAATTAACTCTGACGCCATCTTATTCCGACAATCTATGCAGCCTCTGAGCATTTCGATGTGTTGCTCATCAGCTTTTCTTTCCACCTCCAGCAATCTAGCTCAAAGCATCTATGATTCACTGCACAAGGTCCTCCCATGTCAAAGAAAATCCAAAACATACTGATAGAGGAACAGGGAATCCAGAAATGTTTTCATCCACATAATACTCATTAATTTCCTCCCTCTTCTATTCTGGCATTTGCAAGGGTTAGAATGGATAGCATTCCTTCATTTTGCCTCAAAGAGGAAAATGAAAGACTAGAATGCAAAACCAAAGAACATGGTTAATTCTAATTTTTTAGACAAAACCACAGTTAAAGGGACAAACTCTATTCCCGTTGAAGTCCAAAGGAATTCTGCCCTGAACAGCTTGCAGTGAGACTACACACTGTGACCCGATGAAGCCATCCTAGAGAATGAGCACCATATAGGACAGTGACGTTGTATAGCAAACTGGCTTAACAACACTGGGAGCTCCCTTCAGTGCATCTTTTGGGGTTGCTCCTAGCTGGAGTAAATGAAAAGAGCTCTCTAGACCACTACATGCTAGATCAAACCCATTTTCCCAACCATCCGTTTTATTTCTCACCCATTTTCCTCTTTCTCCTCACCACACTTAATATACCACCGCTAAAAGCCCTGGTAAGATGCCATCAAGTGATCCCATTGTGTGCATTTATACTGATGGCTGCTCTATCTTGTTGCTTTTGCCCCAGGGGAAAAGACTTAGTTTTATTCTGATTGTATGCCATTCATAATGCTTATGATCATCTGCAGTTCTGAAAACAACGCTCATATCTGTGAGCCTGCCTCTGTCTAAGCCCAGACCTTTCCTTACTAGCTTGTTTGATTTGCACTGCTTCTTGATATTACAGGCTGATGACTTGAATTGGTCTCATCTTCCTATCTGTGGCCTCTAATACCTGCAGACACATAATAATGTGAACAACTAGTTAGGGAGTAGCTGAACATTTAAAATATCTAAACTCAACACTTTTTTTCTTCTTTTAAAAATCATACAAAACACAACAACTTTGCTTGCAGGTGTGTAATTTTAGTGCTTAGTCTCCTTATCCAGTCAGCAGAGACAGAAATTCAGCTTGCCCAGAAATCTGGGACAATCTCTTGCATATTTGCACATGTACACATGCATGTACATGTACACATAGACACAGACTCACTATACTCTTAGCAAAGTAGTTGAAGGTGGAGGAAAGACATTGTGCTTTAGTGAATAAATATAAAACTCTACAAAATAAAACTGCTGCCAATACTAGTGATTGGTAGCAATAAAATATGTTCTTTCCAGCAATGACAAAGTAATCAACTTTGTATTTCATGCATAGTAACAGTCATTTCATATCAAAGTTTCCAGTTGTGATTTATATCAGTCTTAGTTTTCTCTTACCACAATTCCTTAAGACATCCCAAATCATTAAATGCTTTAATTAATTTCTTTTAATGATGAACCAGACTCTCCTTTAAAAAGAGTGCCTGGTTCATCATTAAAAGAAACTAATGAAGGCAATTGCCTTAGAAACTGTAGCAATCAAAAGACGACCTTTTGGGTTGTAATTAATATTTTTTTCAAGATAATTTCTCCTATTAAAATATGTTAATTTACTTTGGTTCCAGGTTATCTGAAACCTTCCTAAAAGTGCTATCTGGTGCTAATTCCTGCTGTAAGCAGTGTAATTTGAAACCAGAAGAATTGAGACTACATTTTTATTAACTTGAGCACAGGGCCCTAAATCCCCCAAATTATGATCCTTTAGGACACATGTTGCATTCTTTAAATCTGTATCTCTTTGTAGTACGGGATGTAAAGGGACAGCAGCAACATGACTGCATATCTGTCATTACAAAAATGGTCTATTCATAGCATCGTCTGATAAAGCACCTTTAGTAACAAGGCACCCTATTCAGAGATCTAATTTTTACAGGCATTTGTATGCCAAATTCAAAAAATCTCTATGATGGTGGGTTTAATGAGGTACTTTGTTATTCTCTGTAATAAAAATTAAAAGAGAGAGACAGAGTTCTTCAGCTTAATTGCCACATCTGTTATTAGGCACTTTACTGTGATTGACTGGAGAGTGTGTATCAGAGACTGTGCCAAAAAACAGGCAAACTTCGTAAGCAGACTTATAACTCATAGCTCAACTGGTATTAGCAGCATCTTTGTTACAAGTTCTACTGCTGCTCAGTTAAAACTACAGAAACATTGGCCTTGGTTCAATCATTCATAAAAAAAACAGATAGTGTGAGCAGTGTGTAATTTTTTTTAAATGGAAATTAAAAACATTGGCTACCTTCAGAAGAAACAAAATGGTCATTTGAATGCACATGTAAACACTTCTTAATTAATGAGACATATAAGCAATCCACAGTGCCAGTCAGGACAAAATTTCACATTCAGCAATACATCAAAGACCAACTGACAGGACAGTGAAAAACAGTGTAATATTTGTAAATGGATTGGACAGTGGTAAGGAAACTAAATAAATGAAAATGTATGTTGCTATTGTCAGCAAGGAAGATGGACAGGCCAGCTGCCATATTGCTTAAAACTACATCTTTTCATCCAGTAAAGAGCAAGGGATTATTTCACCTTCTTTACAGATTTTCTGCATTGCTCTAGAGAGCAAGAAGAAAGGTAGGAATGCATAGAAGAGCAACAAAAACTATCTATATCCATTGCATCCGCTCTTGAAAGGTGGAAGGATGCCATCCCGTTGAAAGCCAAAGGAAAGCTGCCTACTGCAGGCCAGGGCAATAGAGAGATGCTTCATCCAACCCAACCTGTCAACTGCCTGGTGAGCTAGTTCATGAAAAAATCTTTTTTCTCTCTAGAGGGTAGTCTGGGACACTAATTCCCTCCTTCCAGGAGGGCAAGTGACCATTTTTTGGGAAGTCTCTTCCCTGCTGGGGGAGATGAGCCAGGGCAGATGCTTCTCTGCCATTCTCTGAAGGTCTTTGTTGTGCACTCAGGGAATCCAAGGCTGGTCCAAACTGCAAAGATTTCTAGCAAGGTTATGTGTGGTTCCCTGTCTCAGGGGTCTCTTCCCTCTCATGTCTTTCACAAGAACCTGATCTCCCTAAACCTCTCTTTAATTTAGCAAGAGATAGGATTCACTTACTTAAACACACTTACTTTTAGGTATACATTATGTAACAGTCTCACATATGGGTTTTTTTTTCAACATAAAACTGTAAGATCTACAACACTTTTTTCAATACCATAAGGCATTTTTGCTCTGAAGGCCACTATGAGTAACTACTCTGCATAGATAGAACACAAGGAATCTAAATACTTTATCTAATTTCATAAAACAAATCAGCTGCAGAGTTGGAAACAGAATTTAAGTCTTCTAATCTCTATTTGCAGTCTACCCTTAGGTCCCCACTGTCTCCAATTTTGCCACAGTGGCAATAACCATGTGCATAGCACATTAAGTGCATACCATGGGTGTCACAGCATTATTAGAATCCTGAAATGTATGTTTTGGGGTTTTAGACATTTACAAAGAATCGCCACACAGCATCACAATCGAGAATTTTTTTTTAACAGAATGAGGCCATGTCTGAAGAGGCCAACAATGCCCTCTTATCTATCTGCTTTTTCATTTCTTTATTTTTCCCATTAGTACTCTTGTTGCAAACTGCATGGAAGAAAAACACACACATAAGAAAACCTGGATGTACTAAACTTTGGTATTTCCCTGGAGATAGGCAATACAATAGCAAGCAGGTTAATTTTTGGAAGCATACTAAGAGAGTCCCACAGGAGGGGAAGAGGAAGCTTCAAGTACATTCTAGGATGCAGTCTCCAGAGATATTTCTGAATGCCACTAGACATTTTCAGAGTGACTGCAGTGTATTTCTACTTCACTCCAAAAAATTCCTACAAAGAATGAGAGGAGGAGAGCTAAGACTGCTTTGCATCTTCTCTCATTGCCAGAGGAGAAAGAGCATTTCCTCTCTGCATCCCAGTACTACTTTGCAAAACCAAAAAAACACCCCCACAAAAACAACACTAGTTTCTGAAGTTGATCCACTGCCAAAATAGAAGCGAAGTTGTAAAAGGGTGGGGTACGCATAGAAAGGCTGACAGTCTGCAAAGTCACAAAGTATTCTTAAAATATTCTTAAATATTTTAGGAGTGCAGACCATAACCCCAAATTTGGATGTTTATCCAAATTACTGCATCCTTTGAGGTTTGCTCATCATGAACACGCATCTTGACTGTTGTTATTCAGACATAATGCAAATTGACAAGAACTGCTGTTGAGCAGGAAAGAGTGGAACGTATCTTAAAGTTCATTAAAGTTGCAGAGGAGCAATATTGTTTCAGTGCGGAGATGAAGTCTCCTGACTCCCTGAAGTGGGTTCCAGGGATGGAAAAAATCTACTGACAGCAGCAGGGATGCTAAAAGCAAGGAAGTATCTCTTTTGCTGTGATTTTGTTTTGTTTTTCAGTAATTACTCACTAAGTTTTCTTACACAATAATTAAAAATATACTCTTTGTGGGTGCCTTTAATCCAAAACAATACTAAAGCATGAAGTGCACTAATGCTGCTACGTATTTTCAGCAGAGTTCATTACAGAGTTGGAAATTCAGCTTTTTTATTTTGTGATCTATCAGAAGAGACCAATTGTTTTGGCTTTGGAAGTGGCTTTGGGATATCTGGACGACACAGTTGCATGGGGCTCACACAGTCTATACAGCGCATTACCTAGGCACAAGGGGATCTGTGTTTGTGTGCCTTACCCTGCTCACTCCRTAACTCTGCTGATTTCACTTGAATTATTCCTGGTTTAC
Organism: Apteryx rowi; assembly: GCF_003343035.1. Taxonomy (NCBI): domain Eukaryota; kingdom Metazoa; phylum Chordata; class Aves; order Apterygiformes; family Apterygidae; genus Apteryx; species Apteryx rowi. Next base: position 1,585,126 of record NW_020447586.1, read on the forward strand.
TCAATGCAAGTCAGAAAACCAGGCCCACAGCCTCTGTTCTTATTTCTTTAATCTAAAAGAAATAAAAATAGCCAAGAATAAAAACACCCCACTCCTTCCACACAGCATAAATTGTCATGAAATCTAGCCCTCAATTTAAAACACGCATTTCAATCTCACTGGCAGGTATCCTTCAGAAACAGTTGTTATTTACAATATCTGTCTGGAGAGGAAGAAAAAAAAAAAGATTAAAAGATCAAGTTACTCTTTGCTTCCAAACAAGCCAGGCCACAGCTGTACGTCAGATTCGGAGCAACTGTTCTACACGCACACAACAAGGCTCTGTCTTCCCACAGGGTTTACTCAGGTCATCCGCATGTGGCGCGGATTAAAGGAGCACTAAAGCTCCATTATAAAGTGGGCTAAACAGCGAGTTAATGCACCAAACTTTGGTGCCACTGGTAAATTCCTCCATCTGACACTGTCTTGCAAGAGGTCTCCCCGGCTGCATGGGGGAGCAGTGCCCCATCGCTCCTCTCCCATGCCCCTGGGGGGAAAAAGGCCCAGACTGGTTTTTCAGCCTTTACATTTGTACTCATCTAAATAGAAAGAATTAGGAGGGAAGTCTATCAAGAAGGAGGATTTTTTGGAGATGGAGAAGAAGGAATACTTAAAGACTACCTAAGACATAGTCTGTGATCATTATATTAATAGAGTAACAGAACTAGAGAGCTTGTACAAATTATGTAATTTTCTTTAGAAATACCATTCTCAAAATTGAAGACAGAGGAAGATGCAGTCTCCTCACGGAAAAACTGCGTAAGATGGCGCAGAGGCTCCTCTTACAGAGACACTTCCTAAATTTCCCAGGCGAGCAGTGCTCCTACTTCCACAGGGGCCAGCAGTGCCTAGCAGCCAGGGCCTCCCACGCAGTGCTGGGCTCCCCTCCCCATGGCACGGCCCTCGCACCCTGCTGAGGGTTGATGTCCTCCCAGCTCATCCCTGCTCTCAGCACCTTGCTCCTACCGGAGGGGACCACAGAGAGGCCTATGACTGAAGCCCAAGAAAAAGGGAAATGATGCCGAAGGTGCTCTGAAAGGGACAGATGGGAGACTTGCCAGTCCCATTGCATTTGGCAGACCATTAGCCTCACTACACCCCAGTAGATGCATCAGTTAGCTAGAGAGAGCGGCAAAGCTCGCATGTGCAATGTGCTTCAGAGAGCCAGTGTTGGCTGGACTGGGGAGCAAGCTTTGCTCCTAGACCTCTTGTTCATAAACACAACCTTGAGAAACTGCAAAGAGTTAAATATTTTGTCTTTCTAGATCATACGCAGAAGATTACCTCACGCACAAAGTGGTGGCAGCAGCCTAGCCACAGGTGCTTAGTGCTGGCAGATAGGTCAGTATTTAGACAAAATTCAATTTTCCAAAATTCTTATGCATACAAAGCAATTATCTAGTTAAACAAAATCTACTATAGTAATAATTGTGCACTGCAGCCTACGAAACACTCTTCAACCATAGTATCGCCAAAACTCGCTCCAAAGGGTGAAGGAATACCACTCCCCAGGAATGACGGCACTGGTCATTTGTTCCACCTCTCCTCCATAGTCCCCAACCAAAGCGCAGTCAAACTTGGATAGCTATTAATTACTTCTTAACTATTTCCCTTGTCCCATCTCTAAGTATGAAACCTCTGTCAAGGAGAGGGGACAAGGAAGAAGCAGTAGGGGTTATGCAATCTCTGATGGAAGAATCTTCCAGGACTTATGGATATTCACTTAATGCAAAGCCCATGAGAGAGGAGTCCAGAAGTAGCATTGCAAGATTTGGGGCAAATAGGAAGATGGTATCTTATCAGAAATGAGACAATGGGACTCCCATTTTAGAGGCTACAAAAACTCTGTTTAGGCTTAAGTGTCTGTTTAGTCTTTTTACACTTAACCAGATTTTCCACAGAAGTAAGAGATACTCTAGAAAGGATACAAACTGAGAATATTAGTGCACCCTAACAAGAGAATTGTTGAACACAATTGATTCAATGCTTCAAAAAGATTTCACGGAAAGATGGGAAGGAGTTTAGTTTCCTGAGAGTCTCCTAGCTGCAATATAAAAATGAAGATTTCAAGACTTTCAAAGTTCCCTGTATTTTTGATGTCACACAATACGGTAATTTAGACACTTTCAGTATGTCAGAAAATACCAACTGACTGGACTGGAGGACCTGACCGCATCAAGCAGGACTGTGGGAGCTCATGTCAGGAGAGCTAGTGATGCCCATACCAAATTGCAAACGACAAGCAAGAATCATACAGCACCATCTCAACTTTATGCCCTACCCATAATTTTTAAAATACAGTCAAGTGTCCTAGTCTTTTGTGGTCCCAGTCACAAACATGGTACAAGCAGATGTGATCTGAACAGTAAAACATACTTTGGACATGAGTTCATTTGTCCAAATCTAAATGCCACTATTTGGAAATAACTTCCTTCAGTTGAATAAAAAGGCTACATAAGAAACCGTGGATTTCAGAATCCAGAGGCTGTTTGCTTTGCTATCTTTAGGAGAGGGACAATTTCCTGTTTCATGTGACATGGATTTTTTAAGACATTAGTAGACATTATAACTGAAAGGGTTCTTATGCACAAAAAAGTAACTATGGATAATTAAAATCCATTGCAGTACTAAGGCTGTGCTGTGGTCTACAAACATTCTGTAACTACAGCCCAGACAGAGATCACAAGCGTCATTTCCATAGTGCTTGCAAGAGGAAAGCAAAGCCTCCCTTCTATGCAGCCTGGCACCCTTCTAACACAATTTAAAAAAAATGATTACTGATCTTTTTCTTGAGGACTGCTTGAAAAAACAGTCTGTCTAACCCAGCTCTACCCTTGGGAAACATTTATTCACCTAACTTACTTGGCTGTGYTCTGCCAGTGCGATTGCTCTTCCCAGAAGGTTTCTCTAACCAATGGAACGAATTTCTTTCATCAACAGCTTGATCTCTCTCTGACACCAGCTGGGCAGTACCCTCACTATTTTCTCTCCATTAAGAAGATTTACCAAAACATACAATTTAAACCTTGGAGGAAGGAGCTGGTCAGGAGCCAAATTATGCCAGCCTCAGTCCTCAAAGCCAAACACTTCCTAGTATTTTCCCAGGAGTGGTGAGATGCTGCACTGTCCCTCAGGCACTCCAAAGTCAAAGAAAGTAAAACCACCATCCCAAGCATCAGGCCAAAATCGGTTGGGATTTTTATTGTCATGTAAACTTCAGACAAAAATCATTAAGCTAATTAATTTTGACCCTCAATCACAACAACTTGGCACAAAGAGCAGTTTGTGAGCGGAAGTGCGGAGCCCATACGGATCCTGCAAGCACTCCTGAGGGTCGTGTCATCGGAGTCAGCGAAGGGCTTGCTGCTGGCAGCAGTGAGCACACAGCTGGATGAAGTGGGAACACAGCCTGGCCCTTTACTTGTGCAGATGGAAGTGACAAAATCATCAGTGCTTAAGGCACTTATGTCACGTAAATTCAAACAGAACTATCTGCATACAATGTTTTCTGATGTATCATTTTTACAACAAATGCAAAATACAGCCTAATGTTCTTCAGCTTAATTTTTGCTAACACGAAATTCTTAATATAGGCGTAAGTAATTTTGGTGACTGCCTCTTCCGAAAGTATAGACAAAAGTCCTCCACAAGAAGCCTAATGACAGAGACTGAATAAATAACAAGATGAATTATTTAATACAATTCTGTTACCAATTGCAAAAAATGCTTTCTGATTTCTCTTACCACCTCAAAAGCTTCTCTAAACTAAAATATTCACTAGGAAAGTGTAAACAAAGTGGGGAAAAATGTGTCACTATAAACAAAACACCTGCAGAATACGAAGTAATTTTGTATCTTGAACTTCTGTATTCAAAAAGTATAGCAACGGTCACAGCAAAATGAAAAAGTGTATGTGGACCTTTAGTGAAATTAAAGGAAATTAACTCACTGTGCCTCAATTTTATACTAGTACAACATGTCAACAAACAAAAGGGCAAAGACCTCTCTGTAAATCACATTTCCCTTAAGCGTTTAGGAGCAAGTGCCATTCAAAAGCAAAGACTAGATAGAGTTCTCAATCAGAATTAAAAAAAGGAAACATAGATAACATACGGTAGTAGCACAGAACAAGGTGAAAAGCCCTCTGCCCGGTGTCATCCCAAATGGTTCTGGTAGGCACCGGGTACCACCTCCCGTGCACCAGAGACCAGAATGCAGCCTTCAGGGCAGCAAAAGGGAAACAGTTATTTTTAAAAAAATATATTTCTAATTGAAGAGCTTTCCACTCCAACTCCTTTATCCTACTTTTTAAACAGATTTACACAGGTGATGCAAGGACACTGCCTTTGGGGCCAAGACTACCACAGCTTACAAGTTGTGAGGGACTCTTCTTCATGTATCAAGTGCTCTGATTCTTGCCTTGTGGTCTTGAACCTTTTGAAGAAGGTTTAAGTCACCAAAAAAAAAATGCTCCCCACTAATACACATAAGGATAATTTGAGCTTGAGTTCTGGTCATAACAAGTACATATTGACAGGCAAATGTGGTCCAAAATTTTGTAAACACTTTAGCGGAAACTATAACTCAATTATATAGGCTTGAAAGCACACTGTAGGAAACAATCTTGTAGCTGGAGGCAAAGGAGCTGAAAGACCTACTTGGTCTCTTGACATATACTGTCTTATTTTCACCATGTTTGCTCCCAATTCTACATCATCTATTATCTCCTGAACCCTGAGAGCAGATAAAAAAAAAAAAAGACATGCACAAACCTATCATATTATTTTGTAGCTACACTGTAACTGGACCCTGGCACACATGCATGCATATACACACACATAACATGTCTTTTCTTTTTCAATATGGAGCTGCTTCCAGCGTACTCTCGGGGCTACCAAGTTTAGTTTGACTATTGGCTTTGGGAGGATCTGACGCCGGCCAGCCATGGATAATGGCCTCTTTGTCTAGCTGTCACATGAACAGTGTTGTGTTACAATTATTGTCACTTCAGGCTTAAACTGCAAGGCATGCTTTCACACAAAACGTTTACTCTCAGGGCTCTTTTTGGCAGCACCCTGAGATCAAAACTGTTTTGCTCCTTTTTAGTTAGTCAGTTTGGCAACTTTGAAACTTTAAAAATAAGTTTACAAAATCTCTCATCCCAATCAACTGATTCTAAAACTTCTCTGTAGGTCACACCAAGAAAGAGGCAAGTAACATAAAATAGCCACCGTTTAAATCATTATGCATGAATCAAAACCAAATGCAAATGTTGAGCCACATGGTTAATAAAAATAGACTGCCATGGTACAAGAGGCCTGAATGAAGCCAACAAGAGCAAAAACATAGAAATAAGTTGGATAGCCATGCTTAGTTCCCCCTTTGCAGTATGTGTGGTCATAAGCATACCACCATGGTAGTAAGATCTCCCTAAAAACAGTTTAGGAGAAGACATGTACCGCATCGCAGCTGCAAATTCCTCCTCCTTTGTTCTCTTAGCTAACCTTACTATTTCGGCTGTATCTATAATGCAAGGCAGATGCACCCTGCAGTCCTGATATTTAGATATGAATTATGACCACATCCCAATTGCATGTCAAAATGAGATTGCATTGTGCAGCTTCTCCTGGCGCCCATGGGCTCCCTGTGCAAGGAAACCCCAATGCACAGGCAGAGCAGAACCCAGGAAGCTTTCAAATAGGTACTGTGGGCAAGCACAGTAGCAGAACTGCAGCATATACCTGCCACGCAGTATTGCCATACCCCCCCCCCCCGCATGCTATGGCTGATAATCTCATTATTACTTTCCATAAGCCCTTTCTATAGCAAAGGATTTCATTCCAAATAGCAGTGGGGAACAGGAGAAAAACTAAGTCAAAGTTACCTCCACCTTGAATATATAGCTCAGAAAAGCATCTGCAAGATAAAATGTATACCAAAATATTTCTACAAAGTATGAGTAACTTAAAAGATAACAAAAATATTTATTTCTATTTAAATCATTTAAGCTCACTGAGCTCCATTGCCATGGATTGCCGATGAGACTCTCTCATAAGAAAGTTCCCAAATTACAAAAACAAGATTTCTGCAAAGAAGTTTCAAAACATGCTGTGAATGTGATGAACTGATTGAGACTCTCCACAGATGTGTTTGTTTTCATTAATGCAAAATCTTCTCACAGGGCTAAGACCTAGATATGTGAAGAACTACATCCCATTGCCTGGTCTCTCTCAAGTATTTGGTGCTGCACATATTTCCCTTGTGCAATTACATATGCAATGAAGTGCTACTCGCTTTGGAGAGGACAAACAGAACCTGCCCCTAAAGGAGATAAGTGTGACTCGGCAAGAACTCATAGCATAATGTTTGCAATGTATGCAGAACTTTAAAAAGACAATGTCTTCTTTCAGAAAAAATTGGCAATACGCATCAAAAAACAAACTACTTTTTTTTTTTTTTTAAGTTTCCTGTCTGGTTCAGTCTTCTTTCCTTTGCAGTCCCCTATTAAAGCAACATATAAGCTCTTCTGCTGAACTCAGATTCAATAACCATCCTGCTATTGCTCATTGACCTGTCAGCTGCCTTAAACACAATCCATCACCCTCTTTGTTTTGATCATGTTTTCTTTCTTTAGCTGCCATGACCTCTCTGTTCTTTACCTCTTCTGTCGCCCCTTCAAGCACATCCTCCCAAAAGTCCTCTTGATGCACACCGCAACCCTCAGGCTGGTGGTGCTCACAAGCAGAGCCACCAGGCCAGGGAACTGGTCCCTCGTCTCTCACCTGGGCAATGCCACCCACAAATACAAACCCCACCTTCTGTATTCCTCTAAGGTCATTATTCCTCTACAGTCCCATATTATTTCATTTACCTCTCCCTGGAACATGAGTTTCAGTCCGCTGCAGCCATACTACTCTCCTCCCTTCTGCGTGCCTTCCCTGTCAGTGTGGACCACCATCCTTTTAGTCCCTCAGGCCAGTAACAGGTGAATCATCTCTGACTTAGCTCCTTCTCTGAGTACTCACACATTCAGACTTCAAATCTTCCAATTATTTCCTGCAAATATCCAAATTACGGCTTTATATCCACACACATAAAAGTCTTACCTACTCTGTCACCCATTTTGCTACTGCAGTTTCTTTTTCACTGTTCAGTAACTTGACTGATGCCTTTTCATGTACTTTCAGAAGTCTCCTACAAAGATTATCTTATTTTCATGTGACAACATGTCAGTTATTTCACTGGCCACACTATATCAATTGCTTTCTGTTTTCAAATCCTATGTCTTTCACGGCACCTTCCCATTTCCCTCTCACTTGTCGTCAAGAAGTGGACTCTTTCTTTGGCAGAACCATGATACCAGCCCTCATTGGTAACATACTAATTTTTCAAACAAGTATGTTGGTGCTGACTCCTATTTGAAGCCTCCTGCTTGGCAGAAACAACCTGGTAACACTTGAAAAGCCCTGGCATTAAACTCTTAACATTTTCATTTCTATGATTTTTGTGAATAGTAATACAACAGTAGCTTGACAGCTGTTTTCATGATTTCATTGTCCTTCCCTCTTTCTATTGTATTTTGTCTTAAATTTTAGACTATAAAGTCCTTAAGGTGGGATCATTGTTGAGCTTGTTCATGCTATTGATTTGGCTGTTTGCACAACTCCTGTAACTGGAGTGGTGGGACACTACAGCAGTACCACAGCTGTTAGCAGTCCTAGCGTTTCTGCTGTAAACAGAACATACATTAATATAAAGTCTTCATACTCAAGCTACTTTGCAAGAGTTAACTTGCATCTTTGTGTTCTGTAAAAAGAATTCAGCAGCATTAGAAGAACTCTTTTACAGCAATAGAAAAAAGTTTAATCATCTTTCCTGAGGTCACAYAGTGAGTCAGGGTCAAAGTTAAAATTATACTTTCTGATTCCCAGGTCCATACTCTCTCACTGTGTCGCACATCAAAAGGGCTCAGAATTAATATCTCATTGCTGCCTATGGACTAATTTCTTTGATAATCAGATACAAAACACAGATAAAACATGAAAGGCTGCCTGCCTACATTTTAATATAAACCTAATGTCTACATCCAAAGGAATGAACCTTAAACCCTTACACAGGCAAAACATCAATTAGAGACCAGACAGTCTGAATGAGCTAATTAACAGGAACGCTGACACAATCAATAAAACTGTTCTAGTAAAGACAATCCCACCCCCCAGAATACTCTTCCTATTTTTCTGACAGGTGGCTTCGATGGTACATACTTTTTTCATCAGAAAAATATTTAGAAGAATCTGTGTCTAGATACTCTCATAGGCGAAAAAAGAATGTAGTTATATTTAAGCTTATGATATACTGATTCTAATATGTATTTCAAAATGTTGAAGGCAAACATAAGAACCAGCTACTGAGAGACTAATCTTTGAAAAATATTAAAAATCAGGGTCAAATTCTATTAGGCTTGCTGACAATGAGTCAGTAACAGCTACTAAATAGTGCAATCTGGTGCCACTGGGATCATTCATCGAGTGAGGTACTGCTTAACAGAAATAAGGATGTAAGAACCTTGTCCATAATTCCATTACTCCATTTCATTCCAAACCTAAAAAAAGGTTTATAAAGGATTTTTATCACTAAATAGTGTATTTCATTACAAAAAATGAGCACGCTGAACCACATCAATGTTATGGTGTTTTCTACAGAAAAAAATGAACCTATCTCAGTTTTTGACTAAAATTGTAGCACATATGCAAAGAACCTGTTTTTCCCCCTTCTCAGAAACTACTTACTTTCCCTAATGAAAAGAAGTGCAAATGCCTAGACAACAAAAAGGTATGTAGAGGCATGGTGCAAAACTCCTGCCAAGTAATCTGAATATAAATTCAAGAAACCCTTACCAGCTGCAGTCAAAAGCCCACTCCAAACTCTGTTAGATGTTAATCAAACTTAAATATGTTAATGCATGGTTCCCGTGTTCTTTGCATAGCTGAGTTAACCGCTTTTGTTAAACTGCATTTGCTTCCCTAGACATATGCCCTCATTTATTAGAATAGATCCTTTTGTGAAAAACGTGGTTAAGAAAGTTCCTGACAGACTGCTCATTAGGCCAAACTTTTCTGTTTACCTGCAAGTCAGGAACAGCACGTTCACCACTATCAGCCCCGCACGCCCTCCTCCCAACATTCGTGCTCTGAGGAAATGATCCCACGCTCCTAATTACATTTTAAGTGCAGGCATTAGCCGTGCATAATTTAGCTAGAGCAGCTCCACTAGGGAAGCAACGGTAAGACTTATGGAATAGGCAGGGCTAGGACATCTTTGCTGTCCCCGTCTTTAAGGCAAAGGCGGCTCAGTTTCTGCCCCTGGCGTCTATGGCGAATCAAAGCTAGCACGGTCACAGCATAGCCCCTGAAGAGCAGACTCTGGACCTTTTCACCACCTGATACTCAACACACATCAACTCTGATAAGCGGTTTCAAGGGAAATTACACAGATACAACCAGCTCACCTCACACAGGTCACTGAGCAGCCAGCAGGTGAGAAGCTTTTGCAAGATACGGATTTGAATCAGTGAGCTAGAAGTAGAAAATTCAATCCATCTCAATCCTGTGAACTGCTCAGCTTCTACCTGAGACTTATTTCAACCTGTAAGACTGCACACTCACAACTGCACCTTTAAAGGAGAGGAGTTCAATACCATGCTCTCTCCAGAGCATTATCATCAACCAGTACTACCACGATACAACTAATCCACCTCTTGTGGGAGGGACCTGCATTTAAATTTGATTGTACAACAAGGACATGTGGTGATTACAGTTGTTTTTGTAAGAAAAATAAAATAAATTTTACTAGATAACATCCCACATTTTGAAGCGGAGCATGAGCATGAGTTATATGAGCAAACACAGAGAAATTTGGGTGTAAATTACATTGGTTGTCCAGCTTATTAAGAAATTCTGGAGCACATCCGCCTAGCTGGCATTTCTGACCTGAGATGGAAAACAAAACCAGGCTTCCTAACTCCATTTCATTTGCAGTGTCATTGAGTAGCAACTGATATAGATAATTTGCCCACCCAGGCTGCTACTTTTCTAAATTCTGTTTCCAGCTCAGACAGTTGCACGCCCTTCTGCACTGTTATAAGAAAGTACATAGCTAATTACGTATGCTTTCCTCCCATTATTGTGTTATAGGGCACAAACGCCATTTAGCGGTGCTGACTGAAGCCAGCCTGCAGTTTCAGTCTCGCATCAGACACGCTGCTCAGTCAAAGCATCTAAGACTTTTCAGCGTAGGTCAGTAGCTGGGAAACAAATTTCACTCTCCAGGCTTGTTTTTTTTTTTTCCCCCAAGTTGCTGGACACTAACATTTTTCCTAAACAAAGTCATCATGTTAGTCTGCTTTCCAAATTGTTGCTGCCAAAGCTGAGTTAAAAACCTAAGAAAACATGCCACGAAATGTCTTCAGTACTGATGGCATATTCCAAACTGAGTTTTTAAACCTCCCCTATAATCAAAAGTACATACCTGATGGAAAAGCTGTAAGTGATACACGAAGCACATGCCTGCTTTGACTACCTGGAAGTACTCAATGATTGGCAAGCAAAATTTAAGTCATTTGTAAGCTTACAAATGAAATTGTATTCCCAGATCATTCAAGGAAAGGCGGCTGCAGTTTTTTCCCCTAACTTTTCCCCAGTTTGAGCCTATTTCTTGGCTGAAACAAAAATAGGAACTATTTACACCGCAAGGATCATAGCCAAAAAGAAAACCCGTACAGGATACTACCACACAACTGAGAGTTTTCCTAGGCAGCTTGTGCTGAAAGACGTACGCTGGACTGAAGTCAAGTTATTAAACAGATGGGCGTTTTCACGTGCAGCTGAAGCCTATTTACATGCAGGCACAAACACTGCTCTCAGTATAGACACCTTTAGGTCCGCTCTGCGTTTAGGACGAGCAAACGCTTCCCATGAACATGCACTGCAACCTTAAAAACCGCATCTTCCGGGCGAACCCCGCGCCCCACCGCGACCTCAACTTTGCGGAGGAAAGTGGGTTTCTCACCCACCCACCCGCGCGGCGGCGGCGGCGAAACGCGGGGGCGCCGCGACCCCCCGAAAGAAGCTCGCGGTGGCGCTCGGCCGGGCCGCGGAGGGAGCCGCGAGCAGCGCCGGGGGAAGGGCCGCGAGCCGCCGAGCCGGGACGCGGGGCCGGGGCCGCC
>NW_020447586.1:1596478-1627161 GCF_003343035.1 Apteryx rowi
CCCACCCCATGGGTCCCAGCAGAACTTGAACGGGGACCTGAGGCGAGGCGGGTCCCGCGGGCGCGGCCGGAGCTGGCGGCGGGCGCGCTCCGCCAGCGGCGGCTCCAGCGGCTGGGGCTGCCCGGGCGAGGAAGCACGTCACTGCTGCTCCGCTCCGATGTAGCTGCGCATAAGTAAGCGGAGATGCTTCTCCCCCCCCGACAGCTCAGCCAAAAGCAGGTAGATGAGCCTGCTTCATGCCTGGAGTTGCAGGATGCGGCACTGGAAGGAAAATGTTTTGTSAAACTAAGCCACCACCCCCGGTGTCTTTCTACAGAGAAGAACCCAAAACAACTTACAGGCTGGTAAACGTAGTCCCGCCCTCGCCCCAACCCCACCCCTATCTGAACACAGCTTCTACATAACAAACGATAATACATTTTTAATATAAATAGCAATAACAAATAACGAGGAGAGTGGCTAACTTACCAATTTAACTGCTACAAAGGGAAATCTTCCGCCCTGCATATCTGATGAGGACCATCTCCACCTACGGGTAGGGATCTCGGCTCCTTGCTTTTCGCACCCGGGCAGACCACCGAAGAATCCCTGGCCTAATGAAGGAGCAAGCGGGTTTTATCACTGGGGCTCTCTGCTGCTGGAAGTCCGGGAGGTGAACACACTGCTCCCTTTCCGCAAGTTTGACAGCGGCGCAAGGCACAGCGCAGCGCTCCGGCACCGGGTGGCTGCAGGAGGATTCCCCGGGAAGCAGTGACACCTGCCGTTCCTACGCGCTTCAGTTTCTACTGGGGGGCATTTAACTACAATAAAGCAGCTATAGCATAGCTATACAGACGCGAGGAAATTTGATGCACTATTTCAAGGTCTATAAATAATACCTTCATTTTATAACGAAAAGGTTAACCCAGATTTTCCATCACCTATGTTCCTATTCCCTGTATCATCCCATTAGACCTCATGGCAGTTTTGCCCTGATCGCAACTCTAAATCACTAGAAACGCTGAGACATAAAATGGTAAATACTGGAAAATAAATGAAAATTTTCAAGCCGATTCAAATGTTATGGCCAGATCTTTTAAGGCAATCCAGAACAAAATGGGAATTATATGCCCAAAGAACTGATCTAACCAGCTAAAGATCACTAGCATCTGTTGTATGAATATTGCTTAAATTTAGTTAACTTCATCATCCTTAAAGGGAGAATTTATCTGTGTATTCCTTCCCAGTGTGTGAGCTTTAACACTTATTAGGGTTTTAAATTCTATAGCTTATCCAAATAATGGTAGGTTTGCAGTTTAGTTGCATATCCTTGTTCCTCCCGTTTTGGTGGCAGAGAGATTCTTAGATATTCATTCTCAGATCTTCAGTTAATATAACAAATGAAGTTATGCCAATTCTATGTTACTCCTTTTTCACATCTCATACAGCTTGAAGGGCTTACTTTGTGTTTCTTTTAATCATTCATTCATCTGTAATGTATGCATAAAGGTGAAATAGTAAGAAAAGTGATTATATTCTTCATGCTCTTTTGCAATGAGGACATTATTCTATGAATTGTCTTATTTTCTTTAAGAGAAGTTATGGAGGAATAGGGAACTACTCTATTGGAATATGGCCCTAAAGTGCTCGTTTGTAGATAAGTTCCTCTTTAGTACCGTCGTTATGGAAATACACATACCAGGTAGAAAACGAACAACTTCAGCAACAAATGATCATATGAGAAGATCTACCAATTAACTGCATCTCCTTCTACATGCAATTCCTTTTTTTCCTTCTTCTTCTTTTTTGGTATCTCTTAAAACTACAATCTTCAAAGTAGTTAGTCTGAAGCCAATAACAATGTCTTACTATCAGGATATGAATTAATGTCCATTTTAGAGATGCAAGCGATAAACAAGTCAGGGTCAGAGACAGAATTATTTGCTTCAAAAGCTAGTCCCCACTTGTCTTCTCAGTCTAATGGCTCACATTGTCTTCTGGTTATTTGGAACATTTTCTTCACTGATTAACGAATGAAGAACAGTGTATTTTCATCTCCATCATCCTAACCTGATCTCTTAAGACAAAGATTATAATATTGTTCAGGGAATACGCTCTAAATCAATTTGAAATGCAATTCAGGTTTTGCTATATAAATTATAAACCTGTAGAGTATAAAAGGTAATACCAAAATATAGTCATCCCTAAAAGTTAAATATCAGGTTAAGCTAGTTATCTTGCAAAGGGCAATTAAACTTACCTGTTTTAAGTCAACTGCCTTGGGATGGGATGAACTGGCCTCTATGTTGCCTGTCCATCTCCCCTGAGTAGGCCTGACTCAGTCTGACTTTCAGACTGTGACTGGTGGGTGAGACGAAACCCACCCTATGCTGCTGCCGAACTGACTCAGGGTGTCCTGCGCAACGCACCCAGAGTGCTGCCAGAAGCACGCACCGAGCTGCAAAGTCTTTCTCTGAAGAAGCTGCTATCCAAAAGTTGTAAGCAGTGAAGAAGTAAAACCTGTTCTGACTGTAGCAGAAAGCTACATATCTTGAATACCATTAGATGACAAATATATCTGACTTGTTAATGAAGCCTGAACTCTATTAATGATTCTGAGATGCTATGGGACAAAGAATGAGCTTTATTATGTCTGCACTCTGCTGGTATCACAAATGCTCTGCGTTTACAGAACCTTTCAATTCAGCCTCCAAGGCGTAATTTCAGGACACTCTAAATGTTTCTAAATATTATGATGTCCATATATGGTCCATATAACTTCTACATAAGCATGAATATTTCTCCATTTAAGCAATGTTTTAAAATAAGTAAAAACCAGCCACATTCTCCGACTCCTTAAGAAAAATTAATTGTATAATGATGTCTTTGACCTAGTTTCTCTTTGAGCCTATGGAAAAGTTTTAAATTGTTATGTGGAATATCTGGATCCTAGATACTGAGCAGAATTCACAGAGGGGATAGTCTTTGACCACGTCAGCATCTCAAGTTCTTTTGAGTGCCCCCATAACACAAAATGGGAGGTTATGAACACATCTAAGCGATACTGAGTAGACAGGAGTTGAGCTTCAACAGGAAGAGCACAGGTCCAGAGAAGGAAGGGTATTGAACACTGTCTACTGAGAAAAAGAATTACATAGGGATAAAATACACGTGCATCTAAACACCACAGAAAGTGTTATCTATAGATATAACTACCCTATATTTTCCAGTCTGAGACCACTTTTATCACTTTGCCAGCCTAATTATTTGATCTTAAAATAATTATTTGATCTGAAAATATTTAGATGTGGAAATAACATTACTGATCCGGCTGATACACAGCAAACTGCATTAGAACACAAAAACTGTGTTCATGGTCCAGATCATGTACATAATTTCACACTGTCAGGATTTCAGGATGAGATATTCTTGCTAGGAAAATTAGGCCTGAAAGAGAGAAATGGTGTGACTATGAGTTTGAAGTCCTTTTGTCATTCTTTAATTTTGATGGCACAAGAGCTCAGAGCAAAGCTGCTGCATTCCATGAGTGGTTCAAATACATGCTGTTTTCAGATGATAATGGAAGTATTGTTTGCCTTCAACCCATAGGAACAGGGAAACAAACAAGTGAAAAAAGGGGATCACTGAAATCGGGCTGTCTTCTCCTGTTTGTGCTTTGGCCTTCAGAAGGAAAAGATGAAACGCAGAGATGATCGTAGGCTCACTGTGGACTTGAAAATATAAGGTTCTGGGGAATGGAGATAGGAGAAGTAAAAAAAAAAGAAAGGAAGGCAGGGACTGAGTAAGAAAGCAAGTGGAAAAAAATAGAAAGACAGTAATCCAAAAAGCCAAAACAGTAAACAGAACAAGGAAGGATAAATGAATGAGCAAAATAATATGAAAGAAAACACAAGAGTGGTTTTTGAATTGTCAAATTCTTCCAAGACACCTGTGCTGCATTTCAAGACAAGCAATATTTTTAACCATTCTTCAGCATTTTATAACATAAGTATTTTGGACCTAGTTCTGTGCATGACCAGGAGTGGTAATGCTGCTATTATATGTGATAATGGGGTGTTATCAGAGAGAAGCACGACAATTAAAGTCACTGACTTTTGTTTTTACCATAATACCCTACCTTTTTCCTTAAGAAATCGCTCCCTTTTCTTTTGGTGTGGATTTGGGGATATATCACAACTGGTTTTCAAATAAATCTGTAATTGAAACAATTATCAAAAATGTAAGTATGCAAATGGAACTACCTACGATTTGGAGACCTAGGCAAAAAATAAAGACATTTGTTATTGGAATTCAAACTTTGTTCTGCTGTGTTAAGAGTTAAAATACATTATACATTTACCTTGAAAACAAGCTTTCTTCACTTCACAATGCTGACCTTGAATAACATCCAGGGACATTATCAGGTGGAAAAAATATCTGCTATTGCCAGCAGACAATTATTTAACATTCCAAGCACAGTAACATAAAGACTGCTTGTATCTACCGTATGTAAGATCATCCCATCAAAACAAATTAGCTGAAGTAAGACATAGCTTACAGTATTGGCTTTTGGAGGCGTACAACATTTACTATATACAAACATTACCTTTACATTGCAATGATCCTCTTTAGAAAAACAATAATGTTGCCACCCTTGCATTATTTACAGAAATGTAATAGGAAAACCCAGGATTGTTTATCTTACTGCCAATAAAAGGACAAACAAAAATAGCTTAAATACAGATCTCTAAAATCACTCTTCACTTTTTTGTAACATCATTCATTTAAAAATTCTCAGCTCCTTGCAAGCATTAATTCACTAAGTCTTGAGATACTTGTATTTCTCATATAGATGGGTAAACCAAGGCTCAGATTGGCTACGTGACTGACAGAGCTTAAAACAGACCACAGAAGTCTTGAATCCTGGTCCTCTACTTACTAATATCAGATCACACTGTTAGACCACCGCAAATATCCCTCTCTCCCCAGAGCTCCGAATTTTGCCCTCTGCTCTGAAATCTCAGGACGAAAAGTAAGTTGCCATGGGTACTTCTGGGTAGACCTCAACCTTTTTACTAACCAATGTAAAGAACAGCTGTAACAACACCTTAAAGCTTACTGACAGAGATGCTCTCTATTTATAAAATACTCCAGCAGTCTAATAGCAATGCTCTTTCTTTTTAAAATAAAATTTGGTTCTCTAACCAGTATGCAGAAACAGTACTGCCAAGGAGAGGTGCTATACATCATTCAGAAGCAGCACCATTCAGGGACACCGACACCGTATAGAAGTCTGTCCCCATGCTGTCTGTGGGGATGCTCCCCACAGATGGTCCCTTCCTCACCTTCTCGCCGCCTCTGCCTTGCACCTTCTGAACGACGAGCTCCGAGCGGTTCAGATCACCCTCATAAATGACGCAGCCTTTCCACCTGTTAACAGCAGCTCGGAGGAGGGCATCAAGGCTGGGGACATAAGCCAGAGAGGGGTTTCTTCATACCACTACAAAATACAGTCAAGCATAGATGACAAGCAAAGATACTCAAAATATATCAATGTAATATTGTATTTATCTCCAGTAAAAGGCAGGCAGCGATAGACAGAATAATCTGAACAGCTAATCTGAACAGTTCAGCATTGGTTGTGTTGTCAATTCTTCAAACATTTCATCTTTAGCAAAAATGTTTTGATGTTTGTTTCTTTTCTTTGTCTCCAGCTAAAAATGCTCATTTTCACTTAAAAAGCTAGACAATGCATTTGAAGAATATGTAGTATAATGCAGTATAATGAAGTTTCTCCACTCTAAATGGCAATATAGTCCCAAAGCATTCAGATCAGCAAGATACCAGGTTCTGTTTCACTACAACTACAAACCATTCAAGCACAGGTCTTACAGCAAGGTTTATAGCTGTACAAAAACTATTTATAATGCAAGGTTTGGGGACAAAAGTCGACAAGAATTATCCTCCTGTTGACTGGCTATTCAGTCTCTGAAATCTGTTTAATGCAAAAAAATGAGTTCAGTTCAAGTCAAGTTCAGTATTCTGGTATTACATGCTAAAAGTCATGTATTCATTTTTGGAAACTGAACATCTTTCAATGTATTTGATTTTTTATTTTTCTCTGCTAGATTGTAAACCAGTTTGTGTTGTATAGAACAGTCAAGTCAATACAAGCACAGAAGAGAAAGAAACTGTTTAGAGCTTATATAACCAACCTCCAAGTTATACCCCTTGGAGCAATAAAGACAAACAGCACACAACCACCAACATAATCAATCAGATATGCTTCACCATGTTTATATATACTGCTGAAAGTAGTGTTACAGAAATCACTATCCATAAGCTCCAGAAGTCCACAATAATTTGCTTTAAGGTCATAAGAACCAAAGACAATGAATGCATGGGCAACACTTCTGCAGAGAATTTATCTCCCCCATCAATGCAGCATTGATGGATTTAAAATCTGCTTTTGAATTCAGAGGCCTGACACAGAAAGGTATCATTTTGAAGGAAATAGTTACTTAAACACTAACTAACTACATGCAGAAAACAAACAACAGATGATCAAAGTTTCAACAGTCTTTTTGGTAAGCTCCTATTTTGAGCCTCTCAGTTTAGAAGAGTGACTCTGAGGTTACATTTTAGATAACTGCATTCCATAGCTTAGTTAAAATCCATATTTATTTAGGGACAGTATCATGTAAGCCAGCAGACCATTCAGTAGGAATTAATACAATGGATTATCATCACTGGAGGAAAAAAATTACTTGTTTTTTCATTCAAAATTTTCCAATATCACTTCTTTAAAACAACTCCCTCCCAAATTACAAATAAATTTTGGTAAATAAATAGCCCAAAGTCTCTGTTGCACCTAAATTCAGTCTGTCACTTCAAATTCTTCAAGTTTGTTAATAAAATCTTCAAATTTCATTTCTGGAAAAATGCTTTGGGCCCAGCATTCAATCTTCTGCAGCAACAATTGCAGGTCTTCAGCCTGTTACATTATGCATAAACAAAAAAGAATAGATATGAAGATCAATCCTACCAAGAAGCAACTCCAGTCCTACAATGTAATTTTTATTAACATGATGACAACAGATGAACCTCTACTCTCTGTTTACATACTCTAGAAGAACTGCTTACACTCAGAACCATCATGGGATACAATTTTGTTAATCAAATTCTAGTACGAAACTCTAATTTCTCCTGTTCAAATATTAGATCCTACATGTATATATGGCATATATTAATATATTTGCTTGAGGTGACATAAATAAGCACTATAGTTTTCAAAAAATTCTGGTTTTCATTGTTGAATATGAAGTTAGTGTTGACATTTTAGCATTTAGACCCCATTGTATGGAAAAAAAAAAATCAAAGAAATGAAAAGCATTGTTTAAAGTTAATCTGATTTCTGTAAGTACTGTATTTAAATGTTTAAGTTCACTGCACCACGTAAAATAAAACCTTTTTGAACACTGGAAAGGAATAGAGACACAGTCAGTGGAATTCTATATGCTTCCTAGTGCCGAATGCTGACCTAGTAGCTTGTACTGGGAATCACAAGAGATACTTTGTATCCTTAGCTCTGAGTTTAAATAGTAGCACGAAACAGACTTTGCTCCATTTAAAAGAGTGGAGGTTTTAAGTAACGCTCCTTAAGGATTTAGTGCCTTCTTATTCTTTAAAGAAAGTGTGTTGTGGAACTACTTCTTTTAAATTGTAAATTTAGTTTAAGCTATTAGTCTTCCTCACTAGAAGGATGTTCTTCCAAGTTAATGCAAGCTGTATTTTCAGCTACATTTTCTGGCAGAGTTGGAAATTAAAAAAAAAAAAAAGAAAAAAGAAAAAAGTCTGGCCAGGCTAGAAAACCAGAAGTGGGAGATGCTGCCACATTCTTTCCAATGTAATTCCATAGCCTGAAGTCCAGTTATATGCAGTTGGTTATTTGTTACCAGCATTCTGCTTTAACTCAAATCCTGGATGCTTGTTTTCATTACGGAGCTGTGCATTCACAATTTTTAACACGGTGGAAATGCTGCCCACTGCCCTGAATGCAGCGCAGCAGAATGGCTGTATTGCAAAGGGTATGAGCAAATAGGATTGCACAGGACTCATGCAGACATTACCTGCAACCCTGAGACACTGCAGTTCTGTGTTCTGCACAGTCTCCTCTACTGCTGCACAAATGGATATTTAAGAGGAGAGAAATCAATAAGGTAATTAGATGCAGTCCTGCTAGCAAAATCCCTATGGTGTTGAGTGCAATACATCAGCCCCAGAAGCTTCGGTGTGTCTCAGACTGGAGAGAAACCACACAGAAGTTCAGTGTGCATTTACAGCTTTGTTAGTCACCTTTGGGTTTTATTTATACATTTTTTTCTTTTTTATGATGTAGCCTACCCTCTCATCCCACTGGAAACTGAGCTACAAGCTTTACTTTCTTCCATACAAGAAAGGAAATGCCCTTCACTTTTTGAGAAGTGGTAATGTTTACTTTACTAATTATGAAGATCACTTTAAATTAAGTGAATAATAACTGATTTAGAAATGACAAACTATTTTTATATTTCAACATTTGAAAAATGCTGGAGCTGATGTGATGTCTGTTAATGTGTGTTATGTTAAGCATGTTACAGATCCACAACCAAAAGAGGCATGAAATAACAGGAGAGAAACACTTCCACTGTATTTTATTCTACAGTTCATTGTATTGTCTCAAGAGCAATGCAGCCACACCACACAGTGATGTGTTTAAGTAAATGTATCTGTAAGGAAATGCAAATCACAAGTTTTTGGTCAAAGGAGACACTTTCTGCGGGTCTTTCCAGGAAAAAGGAGACAAAGCTATGAAAAAGTAGCTTGAGGCACTTCCAGAGAAGATATCACTTCATAATCAACACTGCCGTCAAAAGTATCTAACAGAGATAATGTCAATGTTATTATCTGTGTGTTGACTTGTAGGTATAAAATGACCTGTACTTAGTAGCAAACGTTAAACTGAAGTTGCTCTACTCTGCCTTTGCAGGACACTGTTACAGTGGGGGTCTCCATACCTTCTTTCTCCTGGCCACACTCTCGATTATAGTTTAGAAGAAGCTAATATAAGGCTGTTCAAAGTATGTCTGAACTACATCTTTAAGTGTTGTGTAGATGTAAAACAGCTTAGGCACATCAGTATGGAGGTTTGCACAGGGCACTATTTCCAACGGGATGTAGTAGTCTAAGCAGAGCATCAGATGAAAATGAAAATTATTAGTATGCAAGCATATGTCCAGAGCTACCGGAGGTGTGTATGGAGGGCCCTGAACTGACTATGGAAAATGTTCCTAGATCACTGCCCAATGCAAAGAGATCAAGCAAAGCGACAAGCCTGAGCTAAGCCCAGGGTCAAACACTCACCTGACAAGAAAAACAGCACTTAACTGTTAAGGACTCCCCAAGTGCCCACATACTCCCAGGCTCATTTCATCACAGCCTTTTCCATAATTTAACCAAAAAGAGTACAACCAGAATTTTAAAAGTTACATGTCCTGGTCCTTTCAGCTGTATATCTTCTAAAATATGCTTCAAAGCAGGTATGCCTGTCTCATGTATAAGTCTAGGGGGAAAAAAAAAAAAAAAGAGAGCTCTCATTTTGAGAGCAAGAATATTTCTTTAACATTTTGATACATACAGCATTTTGATACATACAGGGAAAGGATACTGATAAAGCCGTAGTTTCTATTCTCTGCAAGAGATTATGAACAGAATATTATTACTGATAAAGAAATACACTAATATTTATAAAAGTATTGTTATGGTGAAGCATATAGTAAAGGAGGAATGAGTCTACAGATAAAATTATATTCTGTTAAGCAGCTATTTACATTTTACTTTTGCAAGATACATTCTTTCCTCTTGAAATTTCTGAGGTGTAGTCTTCTACTGAGTAAAATTTTTGTGGAGCCATTTTTCAAATGAAGACAAGACTTTTTAAGCTACCAGAGTTTTAAGGAGTTTTTTTTACACCTTCAGAAGTTTTCAGTGCCATATACTATCCAAAAAGAAAAGCAAATTCTTTGTTTCTAACATTTCTAAAATGTTTCTGTGCTTTGCATGAACAGAGGTCCTGGTAAAACTTCCATCTCTTTCATTCAGCTCATCGTTACCTTTCCTAAAACCAAGGTTTGAGACTTGAATGATGGGCTATGCTCAACTCCAGCCACAAACTGTTATTTACAAGTATATAGACCTCTTCCAGTTGTAATGCATGGAATAGAACACAGTACTATTTATTTTTATAACAAAATTGGTGAGATGGTGATATATTACATAGCACAATATTTTTTCCATAGAATAACATGTTCAAAAAATAGCTGAGATTATGAAGAAAGCAGAAGTAATGCTTCTGCAGTTTTATTATTTATCAAGAAATTTTCAGACAGAACATCTAAGACAGAGTGAAGTTTATAGTATTGTTCCCATTTCTAAAACAATTGCTCGAAGGTTAGAACATGGCTGTTAGGCTTATATAAGAGATATATAAAAATCCAAAGTGATAATGTTCCTTCAAAAAGTAGGCTTATACATTAGACAGTTCAGGAAACTTCATTTAAGCTTTCAAACACACATACAGCAGCATAGCCAGCCTCTCAGTTAGATACCTCTTGCATGCTGCACAGCACAGAAAGCTATACATACTTGTAAATGATAAAATATCTTCTAAATTGAGATATAATACACCCTTTGAAAAGACCACATATCCTGCACACCATATTTTGAACATCTGGATTGTTTTTTTGAACTTCATTATCACCTTTGTACATTCAAAATTAAATAAAAGTGGGTTTGACCTAACACCTAAAAGCTCATCTATACCTTTTGCATCATTTTCAGACTTTTGTTAACGTTCAAGGAACCCATTTATACAAGGTCTTGAATTGCTAACAGCTCCATCCAGCACTGAACTACAGACAGGATCTAACACAGTTACTGAAATGTTATACTGCCAGATTTCAGAGGTTAACCCAAGGTTAATTTTAGAGGCCAAAATCACTTCTTCCTTTCACAAATCCACTTGAAAGGTAAAGACAATGTAATATTTCCATAATATCACTTCATTAAATTTCCTGCTATATAGTTCTACCATCCTAAAGGACTGGAGTTGGCTCCCAAGCCTTTGACAGAAAACCTAACAGCTCAAACCTGAAACACATTTTTGGTATCAGTAAGTATTGGTAATATGCACCTGTTAGTACTACTGATAAAAACACTAGGTATTTATTAGAATCTAAAAGATCATAAAAGATCATATTCATTAGGGCAAATTATTCCCCACTGAACTCTATAATGATGCAACTAAGCTGTTAGACATTCAGTGGAATCAGTTTAAAACAAGTTCAGGCATCTCTAGTCACTTGCCGCAGTCAGTTTTTTGCATAAAAGGTTAATCTGATAGATAGCTGTCAAAGACGAAAAACAAAACATCCTCTCATTCATGCACATGTACACCCACCAACCTTCCTCTTTTCTCTGCCCTCTACCCCATTGTTTTCTTACTTTTGTCTGTCAAGCTGCTCTGGGATTTCTTGCTCCAGTACTGTTGTTATTGCCTTCATCGCAGTCACAACCTGACCATCGATTGCTTGCTCTGAAATGGTAGCACCATTTAAATATATCTGAGAAATAATGTTTGCAGACACTACTCAGTTCTTGTTTCACTATCTAAGGCAAAACCCAGAAACATGAGTGCAAAATTAGCATGCATTGGATGTGGGATAGGAAATAAGCACCTCAGGCATTTACACAATGTAAACACAACAATGAAAAGATATTGCAGGAAGTATTCACAGAATGACCTGGTTCTGAGGAATAAGTTTTAGATATGCCTTATTTTTACTTATACAACCAAAATTCCACCCAAACTCAGTCCAGTTAATACCCTTTATACTTTTCTGGGTGCTTTAAGCACACTTTACTCATCAAGACATACTACTATTGTTTGTATTGCATGACCAAGACCAGGTCTGTGGTTCTGGAACAGAATCCATTAACTAGGATTTCTGTTGTCTGAGCTCTGCAGAACATTGAAAATTTGGTGGCTAGCAAAACAGAGCCAAGTCATTGCTTCAAATTCTTCTCATTAAAGTACTTATCTCTAAAGTGATATCAAGATGGGCAAATCATTACATAAGGCTGGGAAAGACATTGCAGTGATTTTAAGGTTGGTTTACAAAGAATAAGTAAAACAATAGTGTAAAAACTCCAGAGTGCAAACAATGGCCTTCTTTGTCATTATGTCCTTGCCTCACAGTAGTGACAGCTGTGGCAGACTTTTGCGAAAATGCCGTGGCTAACACAGACACTCAAAGGTGCCATGGAGATCTCCCCAACCCTGGTCACCTCAGCCAGCTGCCAATGTTCAGTAGGACTGATATGGGCAGTTGGGCAGAATTTGGTCTCACTGCAGCCCTCTGCACAAGCAGAAGTGTGATACATGGGGCCTCCAGAAACCGTACTCTGCACTTGCATATTATTCGGTATATAATGGATACTCAGTGGCTAGCAAGGACCTTATTCAGAACTGCACTTACGTGATACATACTAGATTTCTAAATACCAAGAGACTAGATTGGCAAAGCACTACTAGAGATCCAGATCAGTTTGGCTCAATATGATCCGTTCAGTCGGTCATATACTGCTCAGGACTTTTCTGCTCTGCATGGACCTGGAAGATCTCAGTCATTGTTCATCATAGTCATGGCCAAGAACTACCAATGTCCATCAGTTTTCTATCACCTATAGGGCATGCAGAGGCCCACTCTCATCCACAGCCTCACAGCTGCGGCACAGATTGCTTTCTGTTTTCCATGTGGACACGCTCACATCGCACTGACAAGAGAGAGCCTAACACAGCAATGCGTTTCATGTGACCTGTGGTATTTTGTCAAGAGGAGAACATTCTGCACCAGCCTGAAAGAGTTTGAAGCCTATTAGTGAGTCAATTTTCTTTGAAGCAGCTTTGAATCCCCTTTGGCAGAGAAGAAACTTGAAAGCAGGAATTTCAAATCTTTCCCTACACCACTTTCTCATTAGCTCCCTCCTCTGCAAGCTGGTTTCTGTGGATCCCATTGAGAACACTACATTCAGATTTCTGGATTCCAGTAAAAGGAACAGATAGCTAAAAGTTAAGCATTTCAAAATACATATTTAAGTATTCAAGCCCTTTTGAATTTGTCCCTAAGCACCTACTGATATCAGAGAGGCAAAGCTAAAGCCATAGTGTGGGACAGCCTCTCAGAAAAAAAAGGATAAACATCTTTCCATACTTGCATGGTCATAAGTGTACACATGCACAGAACCACGCATATACATGCATGTATGTGCACATGCACACAAATATATTCTATTTACCCTCCTTGTCATCAGTTTGTGATGAACTGGCACATATAGTGTTTGTTGGCAAGACACAGGTGCAGGAAAAGAAAGAAACATCTCCTTGTCCAGTTCTCCACAGCTTGGTACTTGAGATACGATGTCTTCTAAATGATCCATCATCTCTATCAGATTACACAAAGACAGATAAAATTATGAGGCATGTATTTTTTTTCTAGCTAGACTGTGTTTTTATATACCAGATCTAGTTCTAAACTCAAACGAGTGACTAAAGCTTTAGCAACCTGATATCCAAGCAGCACTACTACATGCTGTTATTTTCATATGAAAAATATGAGGATTTTTATATGTTAATATCTTTACTATGTTACATATTTTAAAATATATTGTTATAAAAGAAGATATTTGTATATAATACATTTATATATGTTTATATAGTTATATAATTCTAAAATACATAATATACTGAAAAGCATACAAAAATCTACATACTTACAATAATATTACACGTATCTGAAGACTATTACATGAGCTTCAGAATGATGGAAATTTGTTCTGAACCAATTAGTACTAGCTTATTCCAACAAAAGAATGCAGTTCATTACTTGAATGAACTTTTGAAAAAATAAGTTAGAATAAGTTATTAAATTAATTTCGGCCTTGTAATATCAATATAATAAAGCTAATACTAGTACTAACAATATTTAGCTTCCTTTACTATATACTATAATTAATGCTTGATTCAAGGCAAGATACGCGCTAGAATTTTTCGACAATTTCTTCTTGACAAACACACATGAATGTTTTGAAACCTGGAAAACTTTTAAAATTTATTTTAACTGTTTTTGTTCCACATTCACATACCCACATGGAAACAATCTTCATGGAGTGGTAGTTATGAATAGCAGTTCCTATTTTATGCTTCTCCTGATCTTTTGACACAACTCTCTGTGAACAGAAGAGGTTTGAAAGCTCCCAGTGTATAAACACGAGCCAGATTATTATTAGAAGCATACTAAAACATCAGACTCTTTCATTTCTACAGTTATTTAAAACAGCTCACTTTTTATTCAGCACAGCACCCCAGAGAAATCTGTGGCGCAAGTTTCCAGGGCAGTGGTGCGGTAGGCTCGGTAGAGGTTTCTGCCACCCAGCTGGGTGACGATTGCACAAGGCAAGGTCCTGAAGCTGCAAGCAGCCCCTGCAGAGACTTAACAGAGTTCACCTTTCCTGCAAGATCTAAAGCAGAGTCAGTGATTTCTTTGGCATCTGAATGTGTCCCTCAGTGAGTAGTTACAAGCAGAGCTATTATGCTTGGAGCTACTACTTTTCTCCTCCAGTCTGCCTCCTTAAAATACATAATGAGCTCAGAGCAGGCTTCACAGCTTTCTGTGAAAAATTAAAATCAGACACAATGTAGTGAAGGTCTAAGTTGGAGTCATATTCTTGCTCTGAATATACTCCATCTTGTACCTGGATAATCAAGGTTTCTAGACTAAAATCCTCCATCTTTCATGAGCTAAATTTATCTTCAGGTGTGTTATTACAACCAGCATGCAACAAAGAGAGGCAGGCAGAGTTTCTTGTAATATTTGAAACTTTAAAGAGCAAAGTCAAACACAATCCACAGGGTGCCGCTATTCTCACTGTGAAATAACCAATATTTTCTGGGTTTTACTTGCCTAATAAAGGGCAACAGGAAAATTCATAAATGATACACCTGGAAATACAGTTAGAAAAGGTAAGAAATTATTTTTTACTCTCATGACTCTCCTTGAGGAATTATGAACTATGTTATGATTGCTCCACTGCAATCAAAATGATTAAAAAGAGGAAAGAAATTCAGTATAAAAGTAGTAACAATAAAAAGGGAATACAATGCCAAGGTACAGCAAGACAATTTCCAACTAATTCTTTGTTTCTTTTCACTCCATCATCACACAAAATTCTGACCAGATGCTTTAGTCTATGGTGTAGTTAGTTTGGGCTGTATATAGACAGGCTCTTACAATTTCAGAGTTAATCTCCTTAGATCATGGTGCTCCACCTGTTATGATACCATCCATGGACTTCTTACCTTAAAATCCGTCTTGTCCTTCAATTACAAATACCTTCTGGCAGTCTTCTTGTCCTTCTGTATCTGTGAAGTATATGAACTTAAGCAGTTAATGGCTCTTTCCAGTGCTTGCTTCAAGACAAACTGGTCTGCACTGATTGGTTTAAAATCTATAATGAAATGGTCTTGGCAGAGATTAGCTCTTCCTGATCAATAGAAATTACTGATTCATTTGCTTTGTAATGAAAGGTGAAGGAACCTTGTTAAAGGAATTATAACACTTCACAGTTACTTCTTGTAATAACCCTGAAGTGCTTGCTGAAATGTTTGCTGACTTTATAATAGCTTACAGTGATAATCATCAAGAATTACAAATTCTTCTGTATTTTAGTAGCTACCTGGTTGAGAAGAATTTCATTCCTTCTCCATCAACTGCTGTAGAAACATGGCAAACAGAAGACAATCCTGCTTCAGCTAACTGCAGTACTAGGACCTAAATTCTTTGAATTTATTACTGCTGCTCACAATCCTTTATCTGCAGGTCTCTTATTTTCTAAAATAAAAACTGGAACCTATCTCCAATACCAATGCAGCTTTATTGAGATTCTGGCATCAGAATGGAAACCAGTGATCAGCACCTCCACATGGAAATACAAAGCCAACAACAAAGACAAATATAAAATTACATCAGTACAGATAGAGCATTGCGATATTTAATACCAAAATTGCTGCTTAGAAGGAATCACAGCATGCAGCAGAGAGAAATTAGCCTGAATAATATACCAAAAGCATCTATGTACAATCTAGTATAAAAAAATAAATGGTGGTAAATACTACAATAAGTAGAGAAGCATAAACCAATAAAATTCTTTTAGTCTTGTACTCATTCTTGTATAACCATCACCTTTACTAAATTCCCTCCTGTCTGCGTAACTAGACACAAATATCATTAGGAGCATTCAGGCTAATATAATATTTTCAGTATCATTCTATAATGTTAGCTAGGCATCCAAAGCTATGAAGTTGTTAGAGTACTTTTACTAATAATAATAATAACAAAAATCATAGTAACGCATTAGAGATTTTGTGTGCCAACAATTTCACTACAGAAAGTAATCAGGGCTTGGGATAATCATTAATTGGGAAAAATGTTATGCCACAGAACTAGAGTGCTTACTATACCAGCATATAAGCTCAAGAGATCACTAGAAAAGACGGTACGATATTCAGTAGATTTATTGTCTGGCTTTATAAGGGCAAGTTTGTACAGGCCTTAGGCTCATTGCTTAAGTTCGTAAAGAGCTTATGTGATAATTCTTACCATATGTTTACCATTATATAATTAGGAAGGAAAAAATAAATAAATAAGGGGGATCCTGTGAGCTTAATTTTGGGTCCCCAGCTTGGCACAGTTTTAAAGGGATCTAATTTTCAGACACACTAAAATAATGAAGATCACCCTTAGAAACCTCAGGTAGGTACTCAAAGATATTAATTCCCTTGGAAAATTCTAGAGAAGTTAAAGTTTAACACACACCTTCAAAATTAAAGCTGGTGAGAAAGGATTTCTATATTTGACCAAATTCTACTGCATTTATGTACTGTATCAATACATTACTCCAAAAAGTAGTTCTATTCTTTCAATAAAATTTGTTTTACAGAGAAACACAAACAGGCATGATTAGAAGTGGCAGAATGAAGCCCTAAAAATGTAATGTGAATCACATGATTAAACAACTATGGACCTCCACAGAATTCAGTAACTCCTCGCTGTGACAGGGCAAGTTTTGCCAATGGCTGGCATATTCAGCAGGATATCTCAGAGAACTGAACAAATTGATACAATAAGAGTACAAGTGACTAACTTAAATCAAAACTTAACTTTAACCTCCACCTCCCCCCCCAAATATGTTTAAGACATTATAAAAATATTCAAATCCATGGGTAGTATTTATTTTTAAATATTCAGTAACTAGTAATGAATTACTGTTGGTTATTTCTAACATGAGATATCCACAGGCTCCCTATGAACACCAGGCAGGTCAACAGAGTCAGAGCAATTACTGAAGACTACAGCTGCTTGAATGCAAAGATTGCAGAAAAGTTGGGAATAAAAGTAAAATTCACTAATATGTTGTCTTCAATTACTGTCAAAACCTTATGATGTCAAAACATTTTTTAGGCCTATCTATCTGATGAATTCAAGAGGGACAAATCTTGGATAGCTCATCAGGTGTGCAAATACATTTAAATTTTCACTTTGACTTATGATACTGTACATTGTTTTGGCACGGGCACAAATGCAAACTTACTGATCACATGTCAGGGTGAGAAGACTCAGCATGAAAGGAAAACTTTTAGAACAGTGGGACAGCTACCAACTTCTGTTACATTGCCTATACCATGTCAAGTACCCAGTTAATTTGTGTCTCAAGAACAGTATTTTATCTTTTACCCTAAAATGACTTTTTTTTCCTCCAGACCATCGCTATCACCAAATGAAGTGCAGGTAAATTTGACATGTCAAAAGCAATTATAAAGATAGTGTACAAATTCTGAAGTAGTAGTAAGTAGGTCCTATATGTTACAATAGAAAAAACATTTAATCTCTTTGTAGTTGCCATTTGAAGGCTTTGTTTACAACTGCTTTCATGCAAATGGCTTGTTGTTGGCAGAAGAATAAAGCACCATAGTACCACCTCTTCTCTAATATTCAGTGTTAATTCATAAGCAGTGTTTATGGGAACTTTACGGAAGAGAGCTGGGAAGCACTGACAGTCTCTCCTCAACTGTTCTAGAGTTTGACAGCAAATGGTTAAATACACTTTAGGCACAAACAAAAGTTTAGAGACACATTCTCAGTTTGGATTTTTTTAAATGGATCCAAAATACATTTTTAAGGGAATTTAGCTGCCAGATGCTAAGAATTTAGCTTATAGGAACTGTTTTGCTTTGTTTTGTTTTCCAATAGGAAATAACCTGACCTAATTGGACCAAATTTCCCACAGGGATGGCAAGAGGCTCCCAAAATGCCTAATTTTAATTGCCAAAGCAGAGGAGTGTTAGAACTTTGCTAAAACTACTGTAATGTTGATAACACAGCTCAATGTATTTCTCAGTTATCTCATTCTCACAACTTTGAGCCATTTCTGTTAACAGTTTAAAAAGAAATGCAGTTTAACACACCCAGTGTGCAAAAAAGCTTTGTTCAAAGAGTTACAGTTTTGCATCCAGAATATTTTCTTTCATAATAGTTTTCAGAACTCCTCCAGTTTTAGTTTATATAACTACTGATGTGATAATGCTTACGTAAGGCCAAAACTTTACATCTTCTTTTAATTTGTCAACTGGTCCACTTTGTCTTTTAGATCGTAACTCTTAAGGCAGAGACCCTATACCTTAGTTTGTCTGAAACATCATAATTTGTTTCAGATAGCTTCCACAAATAAAAATAACAGTTTCCAAAGGTGCTTTAGAAACAGGACAAGAAGAAACCCCATTCCTCTCTTCGGCAAAGTATTTCTGAGCCACATCACAATATCAAGAAGGAACAATGCATTTATTTTAGTTACTAGATACCAGAAGTCTTTTTCCGATTTTTCCTAAAATTTTGCTACAAAAAAGCCTGTTATAATTTCATGACCCTGTAGAGGTGCCCTTTGAATTTTTTATAAGTTATATGAGGATTTTTTATAAAGCAATAGTATTTTTTCAAGTTTTCAGGTGACAAAATCTTCCTCATTAAAGTAACCAAAATGCATACATACTGGTTATTGATTAAGTAATATTGTTATTGAACTGGTGATTTTAAGGATTTAAAAATAAGGATTCAAAGACTTTCAAGACTATTTTGTTGCCAGCTATTTAATTGTCCCATATTTCAGACACTGCTAATTTATAGCCAAAGTAAATGTCTGCAAGTCTGGTGTCATTCTTTGTCCATATTAGCACACTGTAATTATGATTAAACCTAAGATTAATAATAAAAGTACTTAAAACTTTATATATCTTTATGGAAACCTGAAAAATACTAAAACATTCTGAGGCTCATTACAGTGAAGAATTGTTCATTAAAATGAAATATTACACCTGCAAAAACTGATTGCTTATTTCAAAATCTTTGATTGATTTATACTGCCTGTCTGAAGAACCACAAACCCACTTTAAAAGAATCAGACCTGCACCAGTGATAGCCTTTGAATCATAGTGTATTGTTCTTTCCTGATAAACTGGAGGTCCTTGAACACATAATTAAATAGAAAATCTCAAGGCTCAATCCTCCCTACTTACAAGCACTCACCTTTGCTGAAACCAAAGGAACATCACAGTTTACCTTCAGAATGAGCTGAACTTGAAATATAAGGAAAATTTTTGAAAGAAACTGAATACTGCATCCCACTCACACCAGTTTAGTATTTACTTTTTCAGAACAAAGGAAGAAGTGACTACATTCAATCAGTAATACTGCAATTCAGTTTATCAGCATCACAGCAAATCCAGATTTGTTATTTCATTTGTTATTTCATTTCATTGATCTTGGATATATTGACTCCATGCAGTAGGTAGCCATGCAGTATTCTCGGTGCCTGACTATGACTTAAAATTACATAAAAGAGCATGAACCCATCCTGTC
This sequence comes from Apteryx rowi, assembly GCF_003343035.1. NCBI lineage: Eukaryota > Metazoa > Chordata > Aves > Apterygiformes > Apterygidae > Apteryx > Apteryx rowi. The sequence goes on from NW_020447586.1 coordinate 1,616,524, forward strand.
GACACTTAACACTGATTTTCCAAAATACTACTCTTCCTCTGGTTAACAGGAAGATAATAACATAGGACCAGAGCTCTCCACCCCTCATTTTATCCAAAATTTCATCCAAAGGGATAAGTTTTGCAGCATGCCTGAGGGATTAATAAATTCCCTAAGTCAAGGAAGTCAAGAATTTTTCATGAGAAAGCTTTGATGGAGCTCCTTTTGTGTGTAGGGCTGATTCACCAAATCCCTATCTACATAGTCCCACTGAAGCCAAGGAAAGAGTTATACATTGCCTTTAAAACTTTCTGCCTGTTCTGCTCAGATAAAGCTAGCTTCTGCTTTGTGTTGCAGGACTGAAAATGAGTTACTTAATTATACTTCCCTACTTAGGAATCCTTTTACCTTATTCAGAACAATTTTTCTAATACCTTTTCCTCTCTTTCTCTGACAAAAAACAAATAAAATACAAAACACCATACTGAAAGAAAGTCTCCTAATTTAGCTGCAAGAAGCCTCTGCAGGTGTTCCCAAAAATCAGTTTTGTTGAGTATCTACTTTATTATTTAGATGCTTGTGCAGTGTGTAGTCACATTCCAGCTGTGCTTAGCRTTATACTGACGCGTCAAGAGCATACCAACAGTTTTTCTTGGGGCTACAGGTTGCTTGGCCATGGGGTCTTTTCCTCTAGAATATGAAACAACAATTGAAAAAACATGGAAGAAAAGCACAGAAAATGAGGGAACATACATAAATAGCAGAGGTACCTACTGACTATGTGTCATGCACCCAGTGCATCTCTGAAATAATGAAAGCAGCTGTCTTCAGCACCAAAGTGTTTTCTCTAGAAAGTCTTTCTTATGAACTGTGTTATTGTCTTCAGCTAAGTTGAGAACCAGCTGTTGTGAAAATGTTACATTGTCAACACATGGATCCCTCTCTTGGCTGTCAGTGTACAACAATTAATATTAGTCAAACTAATATTGCTGAAGCATCTTAGCTGACCCAGTCAAGAGTCCAGGCTGACTCATATATAAAGATGCAATACAATGATGAACTCTGCTACAAAGATCTAACCTAAGTATAAGGCCAGAGATGAAGATGGATAGTCAGAGAAGCTTGGTTGGTCAATACGACTAAGCAGGCCATCATCGCAGGAAAGCAGAAACAAGAATAGATATCTTAAATTATAATAGAAATGAGAGACAACAGGTAAGCTTTGAGGGCTGTGCAAGTAAGGACATTTAACTTGCATTTGATATGACAGAGAAGTAAGAGTCCTGGGTGGAATGAAACTAGAGGGGTAACATGATGGAAGTGATCAGTTAAGAAAATGTTATTTACATTGAGAACAGATGCATATGAAACGAGACTGCATCTTGCCTCTTCTCAAGGCTGAAAAAAGGCTTTTGCAGTAACAAAGTTATAAGTTGGGGCTCCAGACAAGAATCTTTGCTGCAGACAGGAAAGGCAAGATCTAGGTAAAGCTCAGAAGTAACAACTGAAAGGGAGGACTGAGCTGAAGAGTTTGCCCAGTTCCTAGATCATAAGCACAATGGTGATATTCCACAAGGACAGAGAAAAAGGGTGGCAACAAAGAACCAAGAGAGACACTGATACTCTGTTTTAGCCCTGTAGAAGTAACAACAACACAACCAGGAAAAACTTAACAGGCCACATTTTCATTTGGACAGTAGAGACAGGTCCAGAGTAAAGGATTTTCAGATTAAAATGGAAGCTGAATTTGTGTGTGAGGATTAAATCACCCACACAGAAACAAGGTGTAGGGGAAGAAAGAGGTGCCCAAAGGTGTGTAGTGTAGGACCGTCCCTACCCTACCTGTTTTCAACCTCCTTCCACACACAAAAGTTGATCAGGAGTTGAAGAACCTAATGCTGAAGGAGCGATTAGAAAAAAAAAAAAAATTCTTTCTCCCCATACTCCCTCATGTCTAGCGAAAAACACACATCCTGCTGAATCTTACTCTTGGTTAATATTTTAACATGCTCACACTGAGTACCTGCAAGCTGTCCTTATAAGCTGCAGAATCTCCGATTTAACCTAATTGTTCAAATGTACAGAATTGAGTCAAATAAATACTGTGAAACTAGGGCAGATGGAAAGAATAGGAGGTTTTGATGTTACTAAGTTGATTAGGAATAGAACAAATAGCCTCTGATTGATGGCATCTATGCACAAATTATCATACAATTATTTTAACTGGGAAATGCTGATGAAATAAAGCTACCAGCCTTTTGGGCTGTTTATTTTATTAAGATCCCAGGGCAGTTTACAAAGCCCGGAGAGAAGCTTCACATCAGTAGCACCAACCAGATGTCACCATCATAGTCACCTTACAACATCTCTGCCATGCAATCATAATCACAGCAACTTCCAGAGCATGAATTAACCCATCACATGTCTTTTTGCCATAGCAGCAGCAGCGCTGCCCTGCATGCCAGGCAATACTACACTGCAGAAAAGATGATCACCTCTTGTTATCATCCTGTTTGGAACTGAAGTACATCTCTATACCTATCTCTATATGCTGTTTTCAGGACACCAGATCTTATCCCATGAGAACTATTAGTCAAGCTGGACTGTGGACTCCTTTTCATCAGTAGTCAAAGGAAAAGTCATGATCAAAATAAGCAGAAGCTTGGGACTACATCCAAACATGATCAAGGTTGGGGAGTTTACCTGGGTAGCACTTAATCTGGCCAGCAGTAGGATTAGAGTACAAGTGAAATTCAATACCATCCATGAGCAGCTCAATATTTATTTTGTTTGATTGATAAAATGCATTTGTTGAAATCAGAGTGCATGTGCATAAAAATGAGAAAGTAGACTTTTAGGATATTTCTTGATATTGATTTCAGTGTTGCATAAACAAGACTACAGCAATACAAGTAAATAAGTTGGCCAAGTCTGCTCTTCAGCTCTGAAAGCAAGGGAATTCATATGTAACTGAAGTTTCTTTTTCAGAGAACATGGCTTCGTGCCCACTCCCTGGCTTGTGCTCTCACCTGCCCACACCTAGCATTTTTTGGAAGAGTCCTCAAAGACACAAGCCAAAAAGGTGGCAGGGAGCAGGCTAAAATGCAAATAGTATGGATACTTGCGTGCCAATACTTGAACTGCTGCTGGGGCCCATTTTAGCTTAGCAGCACTGCCATGGCCTAGCAGCCTTGCCTGATGATGGCAATATGTTTGGAGCTGGCACTAAACCATGTCCCAGTAGTAGAGACAAGATTGAGTGAGGCCAAAAATTAAGTAGTGGAAGGTCTTGGAGAGGGGTTGTTTGGTTGGTTTTTAATCTTGAGAAGTAGAAACTGAAAAATGAGAGCATATTTCTCCCTTCTCAAGGAACAACATTCTGAAGCTTCACCAATATCTGCGTAACACTTTAGTTGTTGTATGATTCAGTATTTTTATTACAAAATGAGAATGTAAATTAATGGGATTGCCCAATTCTTAAAACTCGGTATACGTTGGATAAGTGTTTTACTGCATCAGATTTACACTTCACAATGTTCCTCTATATCTTGCAATCTAAAGCTTGAAATAATTTATAATTGTTTTTAAATCAACACAAAACATAATGTTACTGCTGTTATGAAGTGACAGAAACCTCTTATCTAATAAAATCCACAGCATTAGAGAAAATGGATAACAATATGGATTATGCTGGTAGTGAGCCAATTGTTAACATGTAGCAAAGGAGGAAACAGTACCGAGGAACAGGCAAAATATCCTTAAAAAAATACATGGATAGAAACATTTGTATGGTACTATAGCTTTTAATCAGTCAGTTAGAATTAAAATAATTATAATTTAAACTGTAAAAATAATGCTTTACTTTTCTATTCAGGTGGCACCGAAATTCTGGTGTTTTATAACATTTCATATTAGTTTTTTAGAAGAAAGACACAGTATAAATGACTCCTTCACATTTGTTATGAAGTGACTGGTTGGGAACAGCAGCAAAAATCAGGCTTTGCATGATGGTAACTATATTTTGTGTAAATTTGTGTAAATTTGAAAGGCAGAAAGGGTGAAAAGGTATTGGAAAAAAAAATTTCCTTTAGTAAGCTGAATCCTCAGAGAGGAAATAAGAGCAATACATTTTAAATTAAATTGTGCCTCATTACTTAATACATCATTACATAGCACATCATACCCTGAGAAGACAGAAACTGTTTTTTTCTTCATTTGGTATTTGAGAAGAGGGTACTATAGTCTCTTGCTCAGTCTTTTTTCTCATTTTCTTTCAAAATGAAAATGCTTTTTCATGTGTAAAAGTGACTAGTGTTGTACTAAGATACAAGGAGAGGCTCTTTCTGCCTTAGAGGTCTGTCCATGTAAAACACAGGAAGACATTTTTCTAGATAATTCTAGATCACCTAGGGATTTCTAGATAGGATATGAATGGGTAGTAGTTAAACCAAATCTCCACTGTGCACCTTCTAACGTCAGACAACTGCTACCTGTCTACATGTCATTTGTGGGAGGTCAAAGGCATAGAACATGTCAGGAACATTTTAGTTAGAAAAATGATTGCTGAGACCTTCACATAATTTACTGAGGACACACAGACCAAGTTATACACATTATTTCACTGTCCTCTTGTTCTTCAACTATATGATCTTGGAAGTGAGGGGAATGGGACATTTACAGCAGAGGGTTTCAGAGCAGCCTTAAAATGGTTTGAGGATAAGGCTAGTGCCTATCCTAGCTCCCGTAAAAACGTCCATCTTCCCATAAATTCTCTTCACTGAGATAGAATTTGTAAGAAAATGTTACTACTAAAAAAGCTATTAAACGCAAACATTCTCAACAGAAAAGTCTTTTTGAGCACTCAGAACTAACATACCGCAATTCTTTTCTGTGCTACACGCAAATGAATGGTCTGACCCAAAGCTTTCTGAAGAGAATGGGAAGATTACCATTGACTTCCAGGGGGTTCTGGCTTAGCCTGTAACTAAGTGCTCTATTGGTGCTCAGTAAATTAATGTGCAGATATCGTAACAGGCATCACAGCAATGTGCCAGTAGGAATTAGATGTAGGATTAGATGTAAAAATAAAGTCAAAGTACTGTCCAAACCACTGTTACGCAACGTGTAATTTATGTGTCACTACATCTACGGTTCAAATGATCACTGGAATAACGGGCAATGAAAGTTCATATGCAGACAGTCCTCTAACTTTCATTTATATAGGTCATTTAAGAAATGAAAACGCTCTACAACTGACATTCATCATTTAAATAGGCATGCTGGGTTTTTTGAATGTATTTCTCAGGGTGTTTTGCTCAATGCTATGATCTCAAACTACCACTCCTTGCAGTTACACATTATTGCAAGATCTTACTCTAATTTTACAGCCAAATTTACTTCTCTCAAATATGGCCCTGATGTTCCTCCATTCCTTATTGTACATTATTGGTGTCTGTGCCAGCGTGATTATTTTTGAGGCTGTTACTTTTTATTTTTAAATTACTTGAGCATTCAGAAACTTGCATTTAAACCGAGGGAGATGGCTCCAGGATACGGTAGCTCGTTATACCATACACAAAATGACTCCCTCTCAAATAAGTGAGAAAAATAGACATATATTTTCAGCTACCTACAACAGGCGGGCATGCAGCTGTGGCTGGGAGGAAGGGCTTCTACCTTCAGGAGCCCCCTGCCCTGCACACAGATGTCCCCCAGGGGCACATGGATGTCCCTGGGGGCACACAGCTGCCCAGCCTTTGCTGGCAGAATACAAATCAGCTCCAACCCAGAAGCCCTCTAGCTACATTAGCCAGCCCAAACTATACATCCTTTTTCTACACAGTGCCTAGTAGCTCAGGCTAAGCCCCATGGTCCTGTAAGCTAGCTGTGGTCCAAAGGCGTTTCCAGAGAGGTTTCATCACAAGCTTCCCTCTTCCTGACCATACTGCAAACAGAGCCTAGGCCAGCCATACAACAGGCACCTTGTATAACTAATTCTGCCCGAAGGGGGTGTGAGGCTAAGAGTCAATAAAGCTGGCCATGGTTCTTGCCCGTGGCATAGCCCATGCCCATGCAGGCTCCCTGCGCTGCTTCCAGAGAGCAGTACCCGGCCTGGGCTTTGCTCATGGCACGCAGGACTATCTGGAAGACTGCTGCTTGGCACAGGGGACCCGCCAACAGGTACAATATGGTCAAATGCGCGCCAGTGCCAGAGTTCATGCCCTGACCCTCCTTTTCTTACCAGGATAGACACAGCCCGGGAGTGCCCTGCAATCGCTGCAGTCACAGCTTCCAGCAGAAGGCGCTGGGGAAACCTGAACAACGGCACCAACACACTAGAAACTCCCTGGAGACAAACACTGAATTTCAAAGAAGGAAAATCTGTATTCCTTTCTATACTGTGGCATAAACTTCAACAGAAAATACCACAGCCCAGAAAGTTTATAGCCAGAGAGTATACCATTACAAACATACCACTGTAGAGACCTCAACACATTTAGGTGCTTTTTTTTTTTTTTTTTTTTTTTTATAACTTTTAACCCCTGACAATTTTCAAGTTTGGTTATTATGTGTTCATAGAGCTACTTGCAAAACACAAATGACCCAATAGAGATGACAGAAAGTCCACAGAAAAATCAGATTCTCTGTTGACAGAGCTGATTCGCTCTTTCTGTGCAGGTGAGCATAGAAAAAAGTATCAAAAGCACCACCATATGTTGAATATAGTCTTTTTTAAAACATAAAATAGCAAACGTAAATGCTATTAAACTATATTTAAAATAAAGTTGAAAGTTAAAGTCATTTTAAATTCCCCTCACAAACACTGCACCTGTTTTTTCCACTATCTGTTGATTGAAGAGAAGAATGCATAGTACATCTTTTAAAAGTGCTGTTTCGCATTTTAAATTCAGTTTTTATTAAATGTCCAAATAAAAACAAAGCATGTAAAGTAATGAAAAGCATATTGTGATATATACTGGATATAAAAATGTGAAGCTGCACATAAAGTCAAAATACTAAGGAAGTAAAAAAGAAATCTGGAAGAGAACCTAATTGAGGCCATTAGGAACAGAAATCCATCACAACATGAGTTCTTTTTAGTCCAAAATTATGGAAGCAAGCCCATACATTATTTAAGGGACATGCAAAAAAAAGATAGGAAGACTTGTGCACCATAGCAGGATGTCTATACAGACAATTTAATCACTGAGTCATAGCTGCCCTCGATGTTCAAAGACATCCTATGTGCCAGAATGAAATATAGGATGGAATTGCACTACTTTCAGATCTCAGAACACATTTTAAAATAGTGAACCATAGAGCGATCCATCTTATTCCTAAGCATAGAGGTAGTGATGCAAGTTCTAAAATAATAATTCTTTCGCTTCTGTAACATTTTTCTTATCAAATCACTACAAACATTAAAGAGGATTAAGCATGTAACTATGAAGTATGTAATAAAACCAAAGCTAATATTGTGCGGAACTGTCCACAATGACGTACCAGAAACCTGCTCTGAGTGGTTAATTACGAAGCACACTAAATCATAAGCTCTGTTTGCAGAAGGTAGTAGTATAAGGACTCCTCTTTTCCTACATATTTATCCCTGATTATAAATAACTTTGATTAAGCCTGAAATCAGCCTTACACCAGATACACCCGAACACCAGCACAAATATATGCAGAAGACTGAAAGCTGTTGAAAAATGTTGTTCTACTGAAAACAGCATACAATGAAGTGAATGCAGTTCTGAACTAACCAGCTACATTAGCAGAGCCAATTAGTCGTTTGGTTAATTACCGGACTGAATTAGGCAACATGGCAATCACACTTAAATCAGGAAAGGAAAGTGGCCAGAGCACGGCTTGGCTTCAGACACAATTCTGTCTGAATAAACCAACCCGTTTGGGAGCTGTGTGCCCAACTCCCTCAGATTCCTTGGGAAATCCTAGACACAGGTCCCAAGGTGGGTTAGACTCCTTTGTGGAGGAGAGGGATAAAACTAACCTGCTATGCGAGACATCAACAGCATGCTTATCTCCTCGTATCTTTCCAAGCAGCCTCTCCTGAAAACGTATTCTGTCTTTGCCCCAAATCTCTTCCTTCCACCTCTTCTCAGAAGTTTAACGGTCCCGCAGCTCTTCCCTCCTCATCTCTTACTAAGGTTTCCTAAATGAATACCATGGGAAATAAACCAGCACACCCCTTAAAACTTTGCTGTTGGATCTTATAATTACAAAAAACAAACTGCTGTGTCCACACCGGTCTTGGGGTAGGCTTAAGTCATCCCTCTCCATTTTCTTGAGCACTCACAGGCAATACTCAGGTGTGGCGTGGCCAGGTGCCTGGCGCACAGAGCTGGCAAGCATCGCTGTGGGGTCACAGCTTGAAGTCGCCATGCAAGTACTTATGGGCTTCCCCACACCCCTCCGGGGTGCAGCCTGCCAGGGACCAACCCCAGCCACAGCACAGCTAAGGAGAGACTCCTCTGCCACTCCGTGATGTACAAACCAGGTGCAGACCACAGCTGATACCTGCTGGGCAAGAGTCACATGGGAGCCAGTTCACTGGTTCCCTATCCCCAAGTGTGGGACTTGATGGGTCCAGCTTATACCACAAATGCCAAGTCTGATACTGCATTTTCTGCTTCTGACATTAAAACGAACAGCCCGTATCAGCTGGCTGCATTACATCTCTGTTCAACAGAAGGGATTAAGATAGCAGTTGAAAATGAGTCACTAGGATCCAGAGTTGACTAATCCTCAGCAGACACATTAGTTTACTCTGCTAGTTAATTAGATATGCTGCTGAAGCAGGGTAAGACTGCTCTCCTGGAGGGCCTTCTCACTACTTCGTGATGTACTTCTTAAAGCACAGATGAAGAGAGGAAGCTGAGCTGAGTTTATACCCCAGATTTGTCTCCCACTCTCAGCATAGGAATGCTGAGCATCCATACAAAAGCACAACTAAAATCTTGAAAGAAACATAGCAACTAACAGAACATGACCCTGCAGCTTCCATTCCCTAGCAGTCAACACTTGCTATTTTTTATTCAAAACACTTTACCTGAGAAAAGAAAACCAACACACCTGACACCTAAAACATTGCACAGCAGTCAAACCAGGTATCAAAAGCAGAGAAAGACACATGACTCATTTTTTCATGCAAACAAATTTCAAAAGATCTTGGGGCCCTCTCTTGTGGCTGGCTAAGTATCTATCACACAGGAAGAGACAAAAGGCTCATGGCTTTGGATGAGGAATTCATTTCAGCAGGAAAAGAGCACTTCCTGGGATTGTCAGCTTGATAACTCCTTTTAAACTAATCTGTGTCTTGCTTTTATTGAATCCCATTGTGTTAATTTGAGCCCATTTCCAATTTAATTCCAATTTATTCATATGCTCCAAAATATTCTTGTTTGATCCCAACTTCACCTAATCCACTAATTTGCTTACCATACATACCATGTAATGCTTCAAGCTGTTAACGAAAATATTAGAGACTATTGTGTTTAAAATGGATTTCTATAGTCTCCCACTCTTTTCCCCAGCTTCACACTCAATCATGAATATATTTGCTGTCTGCATTAAATTTTAAAAAGTAAAAATAAAAGAGTAGAGTATCACATCTTTAAAAAAATCTATTTTATCTACACTGCTGTTGCTTGAGCCACAGGGAGCTGGATAGTCTCACTAAAACTGAAATACAAACTGACAAAAAGATAAACCTGTTCCACTGCTTTCTTTTATTACATTAACCTTATTTCACTTTCAAAAGATAGAAATTAAATTAAGGCCCACTTATTCCATTTGAAGCCAATGGAAGCAGCACGAGCAAAAGAATTGCAAGATTGGCCCCTTGCCTAGAAGAAAATTCTTTCTTTCAATCTGACAGTGCTGCCTACTATTTCTCAGTATATTTTCCCCACACCTTCCTCTTATGATCCCTGTGTGCTTTCCTTATCGTGTTCCTATATGCTTTACTGATATATTCTAGTAATTTTGTTTTTTTCAACTATATCTGAAGGTATTCCTTCTCTCATCCGAGTAGGTTGCCAAAATCTAGCTCCTGGGCATCAACCCAGGAAGGAAAAGATACTAAGGTAGCTGGCTACTTTTTAGTAGAATAGCATTTATTTACAGTTAGGTATAACCCCATTTTCTTTATGCATAGAAGAAATCAAACCAGAGACATTACCTGCTCACTCTTCCAAGCTTCTTGCAGGTAGCAAACACTTTGTCTCAGGTCCACACTCGTAGCCTTTATACTTTCCTCCATGCTTTCTTCTCCTTTTTGGTAACCATTTAATGGCATTTTCCTGATTCCCTTTATGACACCATTTCCCTTACAACCGAGTATACCAGAACCCTATTTTGGGCTATATGGCTAGAACTTTATATGTAACATTGTGCAGGGCAGAGGCCTCTACCATCCCACTCCCTACCCTCAGTGCTCACGTATGGAAATACAGGGGAAAATAAAAGAAAAATAAAATAAGTAAGTAAAATAAGCGCGCGGGGGGTGGGGGGCTGAAACTGAAACCGAGCTACTCTTCCCCTCGCTGCTCGGAGCCACGTCCCACCCGCTCCTCCAGAAACTCCTTCCCACCACGTGAGCGCCGCAAAGCCGCGGGCGGCAGCGGCGGCCCGAGCGGGCCC
>NW_020447586.1:1627452-1644113 GCF_003343035.1 Apteryx rowi
CTGCACCCCCCCTCCCCCCCCCGTAATCTGCTAGCTGAGCTGGCCGCAGCAGCCACAGATGGGGGGTTGTGTGTGTGTGTGTGTGTGTGTGTGTGTGTTTTTTAAGCGATCTTTGACTCTTCCGCTCTCTAGAGGTCGTTACTGATTTAGAAAATGTCTTTAAAGGAAATCGGGCTTTCTCGTAGCGGAAGATAACGAGAAGACGTGCCGCCGCCGCCCCTTGAAGCGGAGTGGGTCCTTTCGCTAAAAAGTGAAGAAAGGAACTTTGATAGCTCAAACGGAGACATTTAAAACGGGCTTTTAATCGCTGTTACATCTTATTTATGATAACAGTCCATTGCGTCTGCAAGTTCTTTAGCCTTCAAAAATGATTTCATAGCTGTTACAGCGACCTACCAAATGTTTGCAGAATGGTTTGAATTTGGAATACGTGTCCCAAACCGCAGCCCAGAACGGATGTGCTTGTAGCCATTGCACTGAACGTAAATTGCTGCAAGTTAGGATGAAATTTTACCTTTGATATTTTGCGGGATGGAATGCAATGGCTTTATGGCATTTACCTCAGATTGCTGTAGTTTGGAGGAGAAAATGTATAGAAATATGCATTGCTTGGTATTTAGCATCACCTTACAGCAGCGAGTGGTATTCCTGAATATGTTTATAAGGAGCTGGTGTAAAACTACTAAAAACACATTAGCGTTTCTATTCCTCTGCAAAAGAATTGCTCAAGATTCTCCTGTATTTTGAGAGCCTCCTCTGAAAAGCTTCTGGGGTAAAAACCCTGTGGGGATCCAAGCAGCTATAGGACACAGTATACCACTTGCACATGCTCCTTGGTCTCCTGTTGTGGCACCCTGTTTTATCATTCAGTATCTACCCGATAAATACCAAATTAACAAGATCAGATCACCAGCAAGTGCACTTTCGTTGGTGACCAGAGCTGGTTTTGAATGAGGGTCTACAGAAGAAAGGCTATTTTAATGCACCACTGACCTGGGCCATAAGTGTGTATTCTTCCATTTGCATCTGTTTCCCATCCATTTCTGCTTCAGTTTATATCCCTTTGTCTTACTAGAATGAGGAATAAATGGAGAGTAGGAATCAGTTTTATAGATATTCATAAAGTTCCTTTAAAAACAAAGAGCTAGAACGTTCAGGGCAGTCCTGCATTCCATTTTATTCAAATTTAACTGTGTTTTCATGTTTCTGATGTGTTACTGTTACATTGCAGAAAGAGATACAATTTTTTCAAGCAGTTCTGCTGTCAAATCTGCCTTAGAGTTCCAAAATCAAATATTACTTGCAGAAATGGACAGTGTGTATAGACAAATGCCTGTGAGTTCATAATAATTTCATTCTCATTTTTACAGATACAAAACTATGGAAATCAGGACATAATCATGTCTAAATGTGTTTAGAATTATGCGTACAAAACATCCAGAACCAAAGAGCTAGAGTATGCTGATGACCTGAAGTTGAGATGATTTAAGAGTATATAGCATCATAAAAAGGTGGGTAGTTGGAAAAAAAATCAGTCATGCTTATCTTTGCATGACTGATGCTAAGATAAGGTTTTTATACAGGTAATTATCTAGCCTAAATAATGGCTAGTTTTAGTGTCACATCTTATCTTTGCAGCAGACCAGGATTTATTAGCCAATGGAAATTCTATTTATAAGAAATTAGTCCAATTTGGCTTTGCAAAATACGGCACTGGCCAAGTTTAGACTTTCAAGCATCACTTGTTAGGTTATTGTTTACCATTATAGTATGAGGGAGGGTGAGTTTGGGAGTTCCCAAGCTTCCTGGCTTTTCATTTACATATTAATAGTGTCTCTCAGACAAGTCTCTGTAATTACCTGGGGGTAGGCTAAGGAGAGCTCCAGAATAGTCATGTTGAAAGGTTTTGCGTGTGTTGTTAGCAGTTTAGCCTCTTCATAATAAAACACAGATATGATATAGATTCTTCCATGGCATGTGAAAGCTGTGGGGCATCTGTGCAAAACTTCCCTTTTTTTATGTCAGTGGTGAAATCATGATGCTGGAGCTCAGCATTACAGAAATTTCACTCAGCCCAGTGCAGGCCAATGTTTGGGAACCCACTTGGTCACACGATGGCAATCTACGATGTGGCTCTGGGATGCTGCTCAGATAAACTGAGCTGCTGCAGTCAAATTGGCTGATGGATGATTGGATTTTCCCTTTGATCAGCTTCTGATCAATTGCAACTATACTTAACCTGTCCCAATGTAATTAGAACCCTTCAGTATTTATGCAAAGCCACAGCTCTTTTGTTTTATCCAAATAACCCAATAAATAGGATTAGTAAATCCTACTAATTTAAAAGCAGATTTCTATTGGAGCAGAACATTAGTTATGTTCTTGTGAAGCTGAAGCTGCACTATGCTAGGACTGTGCTTTAGCACAGGTTAAATGCAGCTCTTCCACCCACCCACCCTCCTTCCCAATGATGCTCTCTGGCAACTGTGGGCTTCAGAAGCACAGGGAAGCCAAGCTGCATCTTCTGTACTGTGGCAACACGATGCTGTCTGACAACATCTCACCCTCCCTCAGGGCTAGATGTGTCAGACTGCTCTGTGGTGGTGCAACAGCACAGAATGACTGGAGTGTGGACTGAGACTGGGGTCTTTTTTAAAATCAGGATTAGTCCTTTGAATCTTTCTGTAACTGGCAAAACTGTAGGGCTTTAGCCTCACTCTGCATAGTAAATAAATTGATAGCCAGGACTCTGTTTTCAGTGCAAATTTCATGCTAACATTATTGGATGCAAATTTGAATTTGCAGTGGAAGGGCAAAGTTTCTTTAGTCCTACTGGCTGCATCTGACATCTATTAACAGCTAACAATGTTTAGGCTCTTACACCTCTTTATACATAAGTGAAATACTGAGTCCACAAGTATGAATACTGCTACAATTTATAGGTACTTTGAGAAACTTAGAGTAGAGGAGGAAGATCCAAGTAAATACCTCTCCTGAGAGGAATGCTTCCCTGTGAACTCAGCCGTCACCCCCTGCGCCCAGCCTGCTGTCAGCTCTGCCCATGGCCGTGGCTGCCTTGTACTTGTCCGGTCACCACGTGTGCTGCTCTTCTCAGCCAGTATTTGGGGCATCTGGAAGGTACCTGAAAAGGGGGGGATAAAGAAGGGAACCAAAGTCATTTTGTGCACATATATGTATATAGGGGGGAATAAGATTCATGGAAATCTAGGCTTTATTCATTCTGCTGTTCATACAGCAATTTGGGTTTTTTTTTCCTTGTTTTGAAGGCACAAAATTTGGCCTGCTAGACTGGCAACAAAAATATTCATTTAAAAACTTGCCAGAATGCAAACTATTTATTTTGACATTTTTATTTTGCATGTGAACAAGCCCACATGCTGCACTTTGTTACGCCAAAAACACATCCATTCTGGGCAGCTATTTATTGTGGACGTAAACATTTCTAAATATGACAAGGCTAGTTACTGTCATTCAGATTTGCATTTTTACAAAAGGTTTCAAGCTTATTTTTGTATTTAGTAGGTGAAATCCTGGACAATTAGATTTCCACCTGGCCAAGTAAAACAAATTCAGTAGCTGCCAAGGACTATCATCAACGGCAGCACGTGCTGCACCAGTCACCTGGAACTTTGCAGTGACAGCAAGGATCCCACTCAGCTGCTGCAGCTGACTCTCTTAGTGGTATAAAGCACAAAACACAACTGAAGAGCATTTTCTGTCCCAAGCTAAACAGTATGTTACAAAATTAGCAGCCTGYTCATTGCAGTATATTCTATTTTAGGCCACATATTTTATGTGGTCAAAGAAAAAAATCAGGTTCTTTCCTAGCATCTGAAATTTGACCATTCAGTTACAATTTTCAAAGGGCAATACCTTTCCTTTGCACTTCTTCTGTTGAAACTTCTGGAAACATGGCAAGTTACCCTTACCTTAGTCTTCTGGAAAAAATGAGCATCTTTGACAGCGTGGTAAAGCTGGTGGGGCAATGTCCTGTCATCAGTTTGATTTTTTTGATAGTTATCGGTTAGAAACATATCAATTAAATAGACTTAAGTTCAGATTGCACTGCAATGTTTTGTTCTTCCTTAGAGGGTAGATTGGCAAAACTGTCTCTCTAAAAACAAAATTATATAGTATTAGTACTAAGAAATTCAATGGATGCTTTAAGCTCTTTTTTATTGAACATCGTAAAACATGTTTATCAGTTGCAACTTAGTCCTGCCCCTGTTCTGTATTGTATATCACACTGAAAGAGTTTAAACTTGGGCAAATACAATGTGTGTTTGTGGTCAGCTGTAGTCAGTAAAAATACAGATAAGCCATTCCTGAACAGAAGCTGTGAAATCTGGCTTTATGTAAAGGGCGTTGATTGTCCCAGTGTGGCCCCTGGTGACAACTTTAGAATTAGATAGTATAAAGATGGTCATCTTTGCCAGCAGTCTCAGTGCAGACTCTCTTTTGCTTCTGTTCTAGAATGTCTTGTAAAGATCCCATTAAGATGCATCTGTGGAAGCAGCACTGCTGTTATTAGTGTTATTATGAATACATGACTGCAAGTCTCCAATATGGCACCCTTCAACAACACTAAATTGACTTAAACCTCCCCAAAGAAACCACAAACCCATCACCATCTTTCATAAATTAATTTGCTGTCACAGGAAGGACTCAGGGTAATGTGCATGCTTTTAATATTACAGAGTTAAATCATCTTGGCTGCAGCTTTTTATTCACTGCAGGAAGCATTATTTTAACGTTCTGATTAGGTACAGATTAGTTGTTTGATGGAATAATTTTGAGTAAGTAGAATATTTATGCCAAGCACTGCAGTAAGATTACTGAGGTTCAAAGCACAGCGCTTTGCATTTTTGTTAGTATCATGTAATTCTTACTGGCACATGTCTAGTTGAAACAGCGCAATGTATTTATGTCAGCATTTATGTTAAAAATTTTAAAAGAAGCATTTCAGCAAGAAAATATAATATTCTTTTTAAATTGAGCTACATTTCTTGAGATACCCGAAATTGTTTCTGGCCTGCTGCATAGTAAACTATTTTTCTGATTAATGTGTTGAGACTGTGAACATAAAAATGCTGGGAAAATGGTTTGACTGTGTGTATTTTAGAACTACTGTTGAAGCACCACATTTACCTTAAAATTGAATTTCATGAGCTATAACTTACCACAAAACAATTAAACTATAYATTTCATTTTTGCCTTAACAGGACAATGGTGCTTCGTTTTCTGAGCAGAACAGTGCAGCTGGCAAGACATTCTTCTAGTCCACTGGGGAGACCACTCTGTTCAGCCAGCGCAAATAAACCAGTGTTGACTTTGTTCACCAAGGTAAGAGTTAGTTTACAGAATAAAGCTATGCAAGAGTGCTTATCAATCACCTTTGATGTACATGGATTCCACATGAAATGGTTCTGCCTTACCTTTTTCCCCTCCAGATTTGTGAAGCTTAGTATTATGCATTTTACCTTGAGGGTGTCTTTTGCCCCGGGCCTCACCAGTCACTGTGACCATAGCAAGCAACTAGTTACAAGCAGCAAATGGAGATTTCAAGTTTGCTGCATCTCAGTGACACTACAGTCCATTTACTAGTAGAAAATAGTCTCCAACTGCCAGTGTTTCATGCTGGAGCTGGAGAACAAAGATGAGTTCCTTCCTTGTCACATCTAATCTGCCCAGGACAAGCATGAGTGGCCAAGGTAGACTCTTCAAAGCGTTCCTGTTCAATTGCAGCACTACCTATGAGACTGAAAATGTATCAAACTAGTATTAATAGTGCAGCAGAAAAAATAAATTCTGGTTCACTCTTTTTGCTTTACTAGCTGTGTAAAGCTAACTGGAATAAAATGCAGGCAAAGGTTTATAGTGTGAACGGAGAGGACTCTAAGCATATGTGGAAAACAGATCTGATGAGCAGGAATGGTCATTTGTGGACTGTCACTTTCCAGGATGGAATTATCATCGAGGGTCAGTGTTCTCCTCAAAGCTCTTTTGCACTTTTAGATGGATTGGCACACTGCAAAACCTAAACTGCCCTCCTTCTGCTTCACAGCATGCTGGCTCTGCTGCATTTATGTAGTTTATATAGTGTTTGAGGGGAGAATAACTAGAAATGCAAAGTACTGTGAATTTTGAAATCAGGAGGGTGGTATTTGTTGGAAATGGATGCAATTAAAGCAATTTCCTCATCCTGCACAATGTTCATGCTATCCCTAGCTATGTTACATAGAAATAGGTTTAAAAAAAAAAAGCAGTTGTTTCTTAATCAATGGAGTACATGTTATATGAAGAACCATACTGTAAAGTTACAGTTCTCTCTCTGCTGCCTGGTTCGGCATCAACTCATTCACAATCCAAAGGTGATAAGGTAGGGAATAATGAACTTGACTTTAGAGTTAATAATTAGAAAAAAGCTCTTTTATGATTTTTGTGTTATAAAAATTTCAAACTACTAAGACACTGTATGCAATCAAATTTCTGTGAGCAGAGTTCAAGTGATTTTCTAAGCTGTCCTCTTTTGTTAAATATACTCTTAACTTAAAATGCTCTTCAGGTCTGATATCACTGGCAACTGCAGAGCAAAATGCAGACTACTTTCTAACAAATCTAATCTGCACTCCTAGTTTATGCTAATTAACTCAATTTTTTCCCCTCCTTGCTATTTTTAAAAATAAGGAGAGAAGAGGAGGAGAAGGAAGGGGTTTGCAATCTTCAAATGGTTTTCCTCTCACAGACTCCTTTTATGCAGTATGAGCATTCATGCAAGAACTGATCCAGGTTAAAAATTATCTTTTCTTTTTTCTCCCCCCCTCCCCCAAGGTTGCTGTTAACTGAGATCAGTTCTCCTGTCTAGCTGTACTATGCAGCTGCATGAGTGCTTAAGCCAGCACAAAAGAATTGGTGGCAGGAAGATGGGTCTGTTTCCTTCAGTATCACTGCCAGCTTAAAATGACCATAAAACTGCAGTCTAAGCCTGCAGGATAAATGGGGATTATCTGCAGAAATAAAAATGTCCTTTCCACCTTGTGTATTGTCTAACAGGTTTAGCTATCAGCATAGCATATGTCACTTTGGCAAGGGTTTTTTACTATCTCAGCAGTAGGATTCCCTTTTGCTACTGTAACATACATCTCAGGTAGGAGGTTATCTGAGAGAGCTCTGTTCAGGCAACGCTATTACAAAGTAACATAAAGCCTGGTAGACACCTACTGTTACACCACTCTACTTTAAAATATATACTGATTTTAAATCAGTTCCAGTTTTATTAGTACCACATGCATGCTTAGGCTTGGCATCAGAGCAGGAGCAAAATCATTTTCTTTCTCAAGAGTCAACTTAGTTTTTCAAATGCTTTTGTGTAACTATTATGTTAGAAAGCTTTCCACAATCCTAGGAGAACTGAACGTGTCCTACTTTCACTGTAAGGAACCTGGCATGTTCCAAAAGTGATGTGCAGGATTCTGGGTTGTTCCTCTCCATCACTGATATGTGTATCTTCAGGTCTTTGGCACTTCAGTCCCTCCAAAAGTGACAAGCACTAGCAAGAAAAATACAGAACTGTTGATCTTCAGCATCTTGCATAGGTTTTCAGAGCAGAAGGACTTCTCTATACAGGCAAGAATTTTGATCAGAATGTGAATTAAAAGAACATTTAACCCCAATTGATGCACACACAGGAAGTAAGAAACAGTTACTTCAGATTAACTCCCTGTTTAAACAAGCCCCAAGAAGGCCTTAAGTGGGGCGGGGGGAGCAGTATTTCATGGCAGATGGACAGAGCCATCATGTTCATCACTGTGCATTTTGTTATGTGAATTATAGGCCAAATTGTGGCCAAATATGGAAGCACGTGCCTCCATGTGAATCACATTTTCAGATAGGCACTTGCTCTAACAATCACAGTGCATGACAGCAGAAGTCAGCTGTATAGCTATGGCAAAAGACGAGGGAATTTTCAGAAAGGAGGATTTGGGGTTGTTTTTTTTTTTTGAAAACTGACCACATAACGGGTCAAAACACTGCAGCTGTTTGTCACTTCCCTCTGCTGGAAGTTGCTGTCCCTCCAATTCTGCAGGTGGAAGAGATCATGCTTAATCCCTTTAGGCAAAATCAGCCAGGTTATCTCAAGCCACCTTCTTTTGCTATTTGAAGTGACCCAAGTGACTTGATCTGGAACAGATCAGAAATTACTCACGATTCCTGTATTCCCTTCCAACAAGGGCGGTACTGGCAGTTGTTTCCAGCTGGTGATGGCAACATCTTCAGTAAGCACTGCTGCTTACATGAAGGGATCTGTGTGCAACCTTCCAAGCCATGTCCACAAATCAGCTTATAAAAAACTCAATTGAAAACTATTAATTTGTACCATGAGGATATTAAAAAAAAAAACCAGCAAATGAGGAGTGCATAAGTTTTGTGACTGATGCAAGTTTGTTCTATGTTCGTCCATGCTGCACTGATAAAGTGGAGATTTACAAAGCAGGAAGACAGAAATGGGGTGGATAGGGGGAGGGAATCCACATTTACCTTAATGATCACTCCTCTCTGTGTATTATACTTTACAGCACAAATGATGGGCATATTTTGCTGTATTTTCCTTCAGAAACCATGCCCTCTTTGTGATGAAGCAAAAGAAGTGCTTGAGCCACATAAGAAAAGGGTAATGTATTACAATACTATGTACATTTTATATATAGAAAGAATAGCTATCAGGATTCTTTCTTTGTAAAAGAAGATTGCTTGGATTTATTTGCATCTGTTATTCTTTCATGGGTGACTTCTTCAAGACAGTTTCAGCACTGATTTCCATAAAACTCATTATCCAAAAGCATTCTCTAACACTGCAACTCAAATAAGTCTTAGCAAACTAAACCAACATACACTTCACTGCAAAAATTTTCAAAACCTGTGCTTCTGTAAATACTATTTCCCTGGCCTGTAGCAGTGTTTGCAACTTTCATGAGGCAGATAACAATATTATTTGGGAAGAATGTTGGGAAGAAATTTCTGAGGGACAAGGAACTACAAATATTTGAATTCATGGCACGGTTTTTGGTGCTCAATCAGTTTTGATCTCTGTCTTGAAGGAAGAAGTTTTTAACAGTAGTATTGAAAAGATGGTGCACTCTGCTGCTCAACAAGAAGCTGCTGTGTTGCCAGCTGCATTTTGGTTGTGGCTGATGCTCACAGGAGAGTGGTTCTGCACAGGGGATCAAGTATCTCTGGCAGGACTGGAGAGAGGGTCTTTGCAGACATACAAAGTTTGTGGCTATATATGTTTTATGCCAACAAAATGGGCATTTGTCCACAACATGGAAGAATACAGCTAAACGCCCAAAGAAAGTGGTATTGCACATCTAAAGCAAATCTTAATCAACAAACAAGCAGGTATTGTTTTTTCAGTGTTCAATATGTACTAACATAAATTTCTTGTTTGTCACAGTTTATTTTGCAGGAGGTGGACATTACCCTTCCAGAGAACTCCTCATGGTATGATAAATACAAATATGACATACCTGTTTTTCATTTAAATGGGAATTTCCTAATGAAGCATCGAGTAGACATTCAAAAGTTTGAGGACCAGCTAACAAAGCTGGAGCTGCAAAATGATGGAAACCAGTGAAGAAAACACAGCTGTGTTGGTGTGGATCTGAAAGGATTTTGCACCATCAGTGGTGTGAAAGGGCAGTATTCATTATCAGGCCTTACTTTTCTTAGCATTTATGGTACTTGTTTCTTGAAAAAATTGATAACCTGTATTCTATTTTGTATTAATAGTCCTGCCCAGCTGCCTGAGTAGCAACCTTTCCTGTACCGTTCATCTGCTGCTATGCTAAATTGTTTGGCTTTTCATTGACAGAATAAATGCTGCTCCACAGCAGCAGATAAAATGAAATGTGCTTCCAGCTTGTTAGTACCTGTAAGCTGTAGGTCTGTAAGAGGCCTCCTTGTAGAAGCTCAACAATGTATCCTAAGTGCTCATTTTGAAATGGAGAAGAGGGCAGTTATTGTAAATGAAAAGGACACTTGATTAAAAGAACACTAACTGAAGCAGAGTCATAGTTAAACATTCATCACAATTTGATATAGTTATTACTCATACGTGAGTGCTGAATGGGTTTTTTTTCTTTTAATGGAATGAACATGTTGCACTTAAGCCTGTCACATCTACCACAGTGAGCTTTGAGTTCTTCAGTACTTAACCCCAGCCACAGCTGAAGGGGGGAAAAAATTAGAAAGGAGTGAAGTGTAACTGAGCCAATAGAACCAAACCTATAATGGAAACAAGATTTATTAACTCCAAACATGACTTTCTAATTTCAGAGTGTAAGATGGAAGCAAGAAACCTGAAGAGTTTCATTAAAAATTTGCTGGCCTAAGACAATGCGACTTCTCCCTTAGAACCCACCTATGTTCCTAAAAAAGATAAAAATAAAAAAAGCTAATATATGGTCTGTTGCCATGTTTAGGGATGCATGTGGCATAATTCTCTGCCCTTACAAGCCCAGTGAGCAGAGAGTTTCTCTAAACACATTACGAGAATGGTTCTTAGACTAATGGGCTAGAGTTCTGTGGTAGTTCAGCCTGGTCTTTGTGCTTTCTGACAGACAGGAATCACGTTTCAGTTTACTCTGCAACACAGCTGCAAATCCATTCAGCAATGTCAAGAATACTCTTTTATCAAGAGATACTGCAGTTCTGTTAGTGCTTCACTGGAAGGATAGAATGCCAATGTTAAATATATTTTCAGGAGAAGAAAGACTGATTAAGGGACAGTCAACTGTTTTAGGCTGAATAGTCTGTAATAAACACTGAAGAAAGGTGTTTGTATTTTTGGTCTACTTAATAGATTCTTCTAAACAGAAGGATCTATTGCATATATCTCTTGCATTTCTGTTCTTTCTGTCATTGTGATATTCAATTTTGTCTCATAATTAGAAATGTAAACAAGGACACTTACCGGACGTGGTCTTCATATTGCAAAGAATCCAGGCACAACACTCAGTTAGGCCAGCAAAGAGATTCACTAGGAATCATTACAGACTTTAGCTTTTGGGATATGATTTGACGAGAACCCATGCAATGATAGTAGGCAGTTTCACTCCGTCTCTCCTCTGTGGTCCCGTCCTGCTGTGGCTTTAGCCTTTGACAGATCATTTGCTAAGCCAACTCTGTTGGATTCTGCAAGATGAAAACTTCCTGGGCAGATGGGGGTGAGAAATTAAAACCTTCTGACAGTTCAGCAACTTGAGTCCACTCTGCAAGGGGTCTAAAAGTATCTGAGAGCTCCCAGAGGGAAGAACTACATCCTTTTTATACCAGAGAGCTTTAGATAAGTTCAGCCACATCATCAAACTATAACATGAGGTTTATAGGACTTCAGAAACTTTCACTTCATAGCACCTCTCCTCCTGAAGAAGTCTGCAGGGAGAATGGCATCATATAGGAAAGCTTTACTAGATTTGCAAGAACTCAAGAGCAGCCTATCAGTTTAAGCACCTCGTTAAACCTATTTTGAGGTTTCCTCTCAGCCATTCTGATTAGCTGTTTGACCCAAAACTGAAATTATAGCCAACTGTTCTTTCTATAGAAAAACCCTCTGTATGACTTTAAGTAATCTGTTTGTTTATTTTGTAACCTTACTTTTACCTCCAGAGCCTTCTGTTTTACCCTGATGTGGTCATATGCACTGTAGTGGAGGAGTAGGTGGAGGAGATTGTCAAAAAACAAGCTGAAACTTCCCGGGGGTGAGTAACTGCACCCAGGGTAACCCAGCAAAGCATTAAGTATGGTGCTTTCACCAACAGGAGACAAACAAGCAAAGAAAAAAGAAAAAAAAAGGCAAAACTTGATGTAGCAAGATGCTTCTTGTGTTGCATGCTGCAGCATAGTTTTGCCCTACCCACAGTGCTTTTCATCACTTTTGAAAGGGAAGAAGGGGAGCTTAGGGGCAAAAACTTGTATACTTTATGCAGTTTATAATGCTACAGTCAAATTTTTAAGTTTACTGCAATTTACTGTTAACTAATAGGTCTGAATTAGTTCTGTATCAGCAGGCAAGTGCCATTCTCTTCCCTCCTATAATCTGAGATGGTTTCAGAGTGACAAGTTTTTTCCTTATAAAAGCTTTGTAATAGATAGCTATGACATATAGCACTTTTCAGCCATAGTTCTTCAAGTGCCTTTCAGAATATACCATTATCATTGCTAAGATACTGAGGACACAGGTCATGTGGACTTGCCCCATTTCCCAGTGTGCATCACTGACAGAGGCTTGAATAGTCATCAGAGAGCAATTTTCCTTTGTTTTATTTTTAGTAAGGTCTGTTTTGGGGAAAAAAATTGGAAACCAAAACCAGACTTCTTAATCATACAATAGATGATAAATCCCTTGTTCCTTATTCATTCAGACTGGGGCAGTTTTCTTTTATAGCTAGTGCCAAGTTTTCTTCCTTTATTTTGTAAAGTGAATGATAAGAGAATTTTCATAATAGCTTTTGTCTATGGCCTAGCCTTTATCAGTGAGATAGAGGTTTTCCATTAGTTTTGGCTGAGTTCTGTTTGCATATAATGTAGTGAGAAGGGGTGACTGCCTCTTCTTCCAACTCTTCCTGCCTAGGATCAAAAACAATCCTGCATTGTGCATGCCCCAGCCCATTCTCCTTGTCAACATAAGTGGCAGATTTAGGTGTGCGAGGAAGGTCATTGTAGACCAATGTGCATGCAGAGGGCCTAGATTCTAGAAATTGGGAAATTTCTACAATATAGAAAGCTCTTTTTCAACCAAACATCTTCAAACCCACCCCATCTTTCCAAAGCCATAAAACATATTTAGGGGATATAATGCCAAAACCTTCCAGACGTATCTGAGAAGATGTTACTGTTCTCTTTTAAGGGAGGGGAACCCCTCTTCTCATCAGTTTAGATGCAAAGACAGGAAGTGGAAACATCTGAATTTGGAGCATTGGTGGCAGACCTCAGGTAAGAAGCTGCTATAATCATTTCCAGATGGAAACACTGCAGGACAAGGTGACTGTGCAAAGGGCTGCCACTTCATTTTGGCCCACAGGTGCCACTGCAGGCTTCTCATTGCAGAGTTAGGTTGCATTAAGGTTGCAAAATACGTTATTCCCCTCTCTGTTACATTCACTAGTTCTCCCTGGCAAATACTGAAACTAAAAACTCCAGCAGGGTATCAGTTCTTCTGAAGCCAGCCTCTCTGCTCAGTGGAAGAATAATTTGTTCAATGACTAAGATTTCACATGTTCTAAGTAGATCAGAAGGAAATGTTTCAGAGTCATCTTCCATTTCCCTGACATTAGCAGTCCTAAAAATTGTAATGTGAATTTGTGGTCCCATTGGCAAAAATTATATTAACCTCAGTGGGACCAGAATTTTGCCTCAAATAGTTAACTATTTCCAATTTCCTTTGATATTTTGGGAGACTGAGCAAGTGACATTGTGACTTAGCGTAACTAGCAGATGTGCCACCCTCATCTTCCAAAAACAAGAAGGGAAATATCATATGTAAAATTGAGTGGTTTTTCTTCTTTTTGTATATAATAAATACAGCAGACTCCCAGCACATGCATCTCTAATCACATGTGTTAAAGTGCAACTTTAAAATGAGAAGGCATATGCCCCTGCTGCATATATATTTATGGAGGCATATGCAACTTTGTGAAAACTGGCAATTTAATTTTTTGACAGTGAATGTTGGCAGGAATGCAAAGCCCCATAATGTACTATCTCTATAATGTAAAAAGAGCTTGAATACATGAGGAAGGAACTTATTTCCTACTTCTGCCCAACTGAAAAACACACACACAATGCCCTATCTTCCTCCAGTAACTATAAATAACAAATACCTACCAGGCTTACTTGCTTATATATACTACTTCTCCAACAATTTGTGTGTTTAAATTGCAGACACTCCATAGTAGGGTTTATCTAGTATAGCACTTCTAGCACAGTGTGCTCCCAGTCCAAATTGGGTCTGTCCAAAGACTCCTGGTTCCTTAAAAACACATTTTCCATAAAGCATAGAACCCTTTTGATTCCTGGCTTCTACACTGTATTTTTCACCTATTAGCATCTAATTCCCAGAGTAACAAAAATAAATGAATCTTTATGTAGACTCAGCTGATTCTGAAAGGTATGAAACTCTATTTCAGCCTTGTGCATGCATTTATCTTTAAGCACATGGTCATCTATATTAGCTACAAGTGCAGCAACATGTGGAAGCAAACACAGGCACACGTGCAAGTGTTTGCAAGATCATAGCTCATATTTTTGCTCAGTGACAGCACCAGTTTCTAGTCAGCTTTGTTATACTGTACCTGCATGACATGGGCTTTCTACCACCTCCTGCTAGCGAGAAGCTTCTGTCCCATCCTTGTGAATAGTCGCTGGACCTTCAGTGCTCAAACCTGAGTTTCTGCTGGGCAGGGCGGGAGCTGTGGCATACACCTCAACAGGAAGGATCAAGGAACAGCCATTAGGGAACTCAACTGAATACACTGACTTGTGCTTCCCTGGCGAAAAAACACCCTCTGCCCTCTACCCTCACCTCTCATAGCATTTCAAATCAAACTCTAGTTCTTGGTCTTTGTCTTCAGGTGATACATGGCACATGCCCAGGATATCTGGAAACTGTGGAAGACTGCAGAGAACAGGTACACTCTTGTAATTCTCCAAAAAAAGTAAAGTGAGTTTGTCCAGGAGACAAACATTTTCAGATGTCTATTTTGACTGTGAAATGAACTGCAGGAACTAAGGCTACTCAAACCTTCCATGTTTTTCCTTGATAGTGCCTTCTGGACTGTATATGATTGATCAAAACTACATAGACAAAATATAAAATAAATCCCCTCCAAACATATGCACACACAAATCTTCCTGAAAGCAAGACACAACTACACCCACTTCTCCTGAGGAGAGGATTAAAGAACAGCATGTGACATGCATTACTGGAATACATTTTAGATACTATGGTGATGAGTGTATATAGACTAGAACTGTCAAGTTTAATTCTAGGATTTATTATAGGGCATATATTTTTAGCCTGTCTCCTAAAGAAATGAGACTTGGACCATATAACTACCTGTCAGCCCAGTTCTTTCCCTTCCCTTCTCCCCTTCCTCTCTGACACCTTCCCAGGAGCTTTTGACCCAGTGACCAGTTTGATAAAGGGGTCAAAAACTGGGCATAAAGCTATTGCATTCCTATGAGTTTGCTGAAGATCTGCTTTCAGGAAGATAACAAATCTCTCCATCTACTTCCCACACTGGGGAATACGCAATTAAGCCATCATACATTTTGGCCAGCTGGTGGCTCCCAAGCAACCAGCAGAAATGTCTGGCTGTAACATTTAACATCTCTCATCCAGAAGGGTATCAGAGGAAATGTGCAAAGGAGCTATGTTGCTGCATCAGGGGGAAGTTTATGGTTATTTCATAAACTCCCCAACCTATTGGTGACCAGGCTCATTAGTTTTGTTACTCACAAACTACTTGTTTAGTTGGAGACCTAATGCCTGAAAATGGAGATACAGCTTTAAAATTCAGATGCTTTAAAAAAAATGCAATCAGAAACCATATTTATACATGCGGATTTGATACATGTCTAGGTCTATGTGCACATTTAAGCTTCTACCCTAGGAGCTGAGGCATCCATTTCAATAGGGTCTACATAGTGGTAAGCATCTGTCACTGCAAATCCAACTGCAAAACCAGATCCTAAATGATTTTATTAATGTTCCTATTCCAGTGAACACCTACATTTCTGCTTAATTTAATTCACCTGCATACTCCCAAGGTTAACTGAGTGATTCAAATAACCAGAGTTAGGCTCTCTTCTTTTATTTTAATATACAAATAGCACCTGTATACAGCTTCCATTTTCACCTGGAAGAGCAGCAGTGTTATCAGAGGCTAACACACAGTCAGGTGCAAAGCTAGATTCTTTTTCCAGTTGAACAGAAAGCAAACCAAGGACAAAACCTCCAGATAATTAGACTCCTACATAAAAAACACTAAGATATACTTGAATTTTGCTAGAAATGTATTAAGAGAAAAAAGTTACAAAAATGCAGCAATATGGATATTATCTCAACCCTGCAATGTTCATTTAGTTTTGAACATGCAAACCAAGTTTTTGGGGGAAGGACTACTAAACTGAGTACTATACATATACAAAAAAAATTTAGCTTTTAATCGTACAAGATTTCTTCAGGTCTCCTTTAGATTAGTCATTGCTAGCTTAGGGAACCTGGAACTGTCATTTTTAGATACAGCTCTAACTCGGTTTCAACTTCATTTTCACAGATATCAATACAAGCTTCGCAAGCCCACAGATACAGCACGCTTCAGAGAAACTTTCTCTAGGACTGCTGAGAGCAGATATTTTGAGGTTTTTAACTCCTTTGCAACAAGAAACTGCTGGGAGGGATTTTTTTTTCCCTCGGTTTTAGTCCGGACGTAGGTCTAGCACCGTTCCCACGAACACCAGAACACGCAGCCTGCGTTAATCCCTCCAGCGCTGCCTCCCTGCCCGAGCCCCGCAGCGGCAGAGCGCCCAGACCCCGCGCGCTTTGCTGCCCCGGCCGGGGCCGGGGCCGGGGCCCCCGC
>NW_020447586.1:1644748-1753350 GCF_003343035.1 Apteryx rowi
GCGCGGCGCGCCTGCCCCGCCGGCCGCCGCGCACGGCCCCGGTGAGCGCGGGCCGGCTTAATGCAAGGCGGGCGGTGGTGGACTCGCCGCTGTCTTCACGCGGCTTCACGGGAACGGAGCTCTTTGAGTGTAAGCAAGCCAGCCGGAATAGGTGATGAAGTGGTATGTTCGCTTCGTTGCGGCTTCTGGTTGTAGCTTTTTGCTTATTTATTTTTGTTTGGTTTGTGTTTTGGAAGGGCGCTTGAGAGTCCGGATAAATGAAATAGGTATAATTAGACGCAGACAAAAATGGCTAGCTCTGGGAAGTACTTTATCTATACTGGGATGAATTATTACTTCTTTTTTTTTGGTTGTTCATATTTCTGAAGTGTAATTTTAACTCTATGATCAGAAAAAATTGCAGTAGCAATAGTAAAATGTGTGGATTAATTAAAGTGACTGTTCTAGCTAAAGATTCTTCAGTAGAATTAAACTCTCTAGCTATTAGAATTAAGGTTTCTTCAGGATTTGTTTAAAAAAAGGAAAAAACACAATTCTTCAGAGGTCATAGCAAACCCTGACCATCTGAGATTCAGCCTTGGCACTTCATATCCTTTTTCTTTTCTATTTTTTTCTCTTTTTAATAGCTGGGGATTGCATGGCTCTTTGCAGATATAAGGAATTATGAAACTGCTCAATAATAATGTCCACATATGTCAGAAGAGTTTAACTTTCAATGTCAACAAGTTTCTAAACTTAATTTTAACCCTGTGTCTCACTCATCTTTAGACATAGGTCTGATAATACTGTGTATGCAGGAGGTATGCAGAGTAATCTGGCAAACTCTGGCTGCACATTCTAGCTGTTTCAAAGCTATGAAACCAGTGAACACAAGGGATACTCATCTATCAGAAGTGACTTTTTTGACAGGGATATGTACAGCCCATCTGATGCCCACTGAAATAACCAGAAAACTCTCACTCATGACTCACATCTGTGGGCTTCAGATCAGGCTGTTGGTGCCTGGTATTGGAAACTGTCCGATGTTGATCCGGCACAGAGTACTCCCATAGACAAACCTTGTGCAATCCCTACGGATTTAAAGGGAAGGATGAGGTGTGGAGCAGACAACAACTAGTGAGATTATGGCTCGATTTCTCTAAATATATTCGACAATTAGAAATAGTCTGAGATAGGCTTTTTTTTTTTAGGGTTTTAAGTGTTGTTGACCTTTAATTAATTGGTAATGACTTAGTCTGTAGCTGTCTATTAGGTTGATGAAGCAACCAACTTGTTTTTCTGGGTTAATGGCTATTGTGAGAGTACCCTGGGTGTACAATGCCTGTTTGGAAACTTTCAGATGATGGACTGGTTGAATGCAGTAGGTACAGGCTTACTCGGGTAATAACCTCATTTTGGAACATAGGGATTAGTTGGTTGCCAGATTTCTAAGCCTAGAAGGAGCGTTTTTCTATCATCTGTTTTATCTCTTGCTTAATATAGGCAGTAGAATTTCACAGGTAAATTCTGTACTGAGCCCATAACTTCTGTGTGGCCTTCACTTGTTGTTAAAGGCAGGCTCCATCCAGAGCAGGAGTTCAAGCGTGTCTAAAACTGCCTCACGGCTCAAAGGTTTGAGCCCTAAATGAGTGGGTAATATCTACTGCTTCAAATATCTGTAATTAGGATGAGAGTTATTTTGGTCTATCAAAATATAATTTTGTACATAATGCTTATTAAAATGCATCAGCATAATTATACTTCTTGTGGCCTACATACTGGCAGAGCCTCCTTCTCCTCTCAGCATGAGGATGAAACACTATTGAATGAAGAGGTAGACATGGCTCCTCAAAGTGACTTAAGACTTTGCTTGGAGAAGGGTCTTTCTCCTCTCTGATCAGTGGTGCAGATGCATACCCTGCTTGACAGCCATTGTGCTTCCTGTGAGATGGAGCTTCTCAGAGGGTTGCCACTATTTTTCCCTCTTGGATGGACCTTGCCTTAGAATACGCTTCAAAGTTACCAGGCTGATGTAACACAGTGTCTCTGAGCAGCTAATTAAGACTGGGAGCATGTCGAAATGGCATAGGGCAGTGAGTGCTCTGATGCCCAAGAGAGCTCCTTTGGTGTTAGCACAGGTAACTAAAGCAGGTATGATAGCACATCCTGCTTTTTAGCTGCAGATTTCCTTCTAAAATTCCTCCCTCCACCACTAGTTAGGTGCAGATACCAACATTCAGGACCCTGTCCAGGATGAGTCAGTCTGTCTGCAGTGAGACAGCTGGAGCGTAGGGAGGGATGTTACTTATTTTGCATCCTTCTTTGACACTGCTAGAGTTGGATTAGCTCTAAATGTTTCATATGCAGCTGCAGACCAATATTAAAGAGGTAACAGTGACTGTACAACAAGGACCTCTAGCAGAGTCATGAGGGCCAAATATTACAGAGTAGTGTTACAGTGCTGGGAGGGGGGTAACACTGCCTATACAAGAGACAAAAGGAGTAAACATGGAAAATAAGGGGGAGTCTGGGAGAAAGTTTTCAAGCTTGCTCAACCACTCTTCCCTGTGGCTGAGGGCCGGTGTGGTGTGTGAAGGAATTAGGACCTAGTGGAAAGGAAAAAGCCAGTGCTGCTTGCCTGATCCGCTGGCTGCAGCGCTAGGTAGAGACAGGCAACCTCAGGTACTGGCTGTGCTTTTGCCATGGTGATACTGATTTTCACACTGACTAATTTATCTTCTGTACTACTCTGCCTAGACTGCTTCTGGTGCCCAAACTGACTCATTCAACTCAGTCCTAATGTGTACGTTACACTATGCTGCGAAGCGGAGCTGCATTGAAGAACATTATAAGGAAAAATGGGAGGGAAAGAGAAAACAGTGAAGACAGTGGGGAAGAGAGGAAATCTGGCATGTTGCTACTGAAACGTGGCTTATCTAAAAGGAAAATCAGTGTATGCTCTGCTCCCTTTCTGCCAACACATTTCAGAATTTCTTCCTTCTCTGCAGTAGATGTAGTAATCCAGCTCTTTCAAAAGATATGCATAGCATTAGAAACTACATCTACAATTGAAAACACGTCTGGCAGTTGTATAGCTGTTCTTTGCAATTAGTTTTTCCCTAGGTCCCTTGATACAAACCTTAGAGGCTTTTTTGCCAACCTTTTGAATGGATTCATCCTCAGACTGGCATTGATCGAATGATGTATTACCCCGAAGATGACTCCAGCTAACCAGAACAAGCCCAGAAGAGCCATTGTGGGCATCCTTCATTTAAAACAGAACATAGATTATGGAGTGAGGAAAAGAAAGTGAGAGTGTTACAGCAGTACACACAACAGATTTCCAGTGCTGAGGGGGTGTCTTCCTTTCCTGCTGAAAGTTGTCAGGAAGAAATACTGCTGCTGCTTAGAGCCACAGTATTAGAGGGAGGAAAAATATTAATGAGACTGTGCAGGAAGGCTTGTCACAAAATCGAAGTACTGAAAATCACCAAGGTGATAATACAAAGTAGAACACTTATCAAGGAATTCTAGCTATACCCATATGTCATCCTTGCTATGGCAGTCCACCGTGTGCTGTAGTTATTCCTCGTTTTCTTTATAATGATGCCCCCTCCCACAGTACAGTGTCTCATATCTCTCTTCCTCTTGATTACTGAACCTACTTTCACATATATATAAAATAAGAGGAAGGAAAAGAGTTAGTAACTCTCACTTCGCTCTCTCTTAAGCTTCATGCAAAGCTCTCTAGACCACAGTTAATTATTAATTCCAATTATATTTTGTGTCTTGAAGATATTGATGATATTTTCAATTCCAGAATGATGCCTTTCCAATTTCCTTTTTTTTACTGCAGCAACAAAGCCAGCAAAGCTCTTAAACACAAGCCTATTTTTAAGCCTGCCAGCAGTCCCTTTGACTTAATTCAGCTGAATGGCCTGGGGTGGCTAAGGGCAGTCATTTAGTATAAAACGCTGGCTGGCCTGATGGCAGTCTAAGTTGTTGTGGTTTTGTTGGCGTTTTGCAGGGGGAGCAGGGAAGGAGAGAAGGAGGAGTTGTTTAACTCTGTTTCTTGCTGGAGACTAGCATGTCTCTGCCATAGCTCTTCTGTGTAAATTCTCCAAGCAGGGACATTTGTCATATTAAAAATTCTGATATCTTGATACTTCTTTCTGTTCTGAAACCAAAGGCTTTAGTGGAAAGGAAATTCTAAAAATTTCACCTCAGAAATTTCAGAACATTTTGTTTTGACGTTTCTAAAGTGAAATATGTAGTTTCCAAACTTTGCATTTGAGGTCAGCACTAACTCCTGCGTCCATCTCGGCCCAACATGGTGCTGCCAGCCCTCTCGGGTGTCCCCTCGCAGCAGCGCTCCTGAGCAGGGCTGCCTCTCCCATGGGGCACTGCCATCCCAAAACTTGGGTACTCACAGATTAAGGGTGCCCAGAAACTAAATGCTGAGATTCAGACTAAGACTGGAAACAAAATGCTTTGTGAAGATCTTCCCAATACAAGGATCTGCCAAAATGCATGGTGTCCTGTAGGAAAGCTTTATTCTGAAAACCTCCATTTTTGACAAGAATATCATTCATTCAAAATAGTTTTACCAGACCTTATTCATTCTCACTGAAAAATCTGAAGAACATCATTTTAAGATGAAATCTATAGTAGTTGCACCCGCACAACACTTAATTATAACAAAACCAGATGTTAAGTTTGTCTCACGTATGGCTGTTTCTGGCCTGGAATAAGTCTATATCCCCACTCTTACTGCCTTAGCATCTTTCCACATTTCCCTTTCTTAGCCTTTTCTGTCTTAAGCTCTTGCACTTTCCTGTTTCTCCATATAGCTGCTTTACCTYACACTTTTTCTTCCCTTGTCAGCCTCCCCCTCCAACATGTAGGTGGTAGTGACAGTCTGTTTGCCTCCATCACTGTTCTGCTTTTGTGTTTTCCTTTTCTCCGCTCAATGCCTGTCTGACCACTCTAAACAGTTCAGGGCAAGGATTTAAATCATCGTTCTATATTTGTACAATGCCTCATGCAGTAGAGCCCCATGAGTGCACTGCTGTAGTAATCATGGTTAATGGTGATATATCTTAGACTATGACAAGGAGATTAATAAAGTGGATAAACTTCCATGTGAAAATTTTCTGTTTCCCCTCATTTGGTATTGATTGTCAGTGGTCTTCCCTTCTCAGCAGTGTGCTTTCTTTAAAAAAAAAAAAAAAAAAAAAAGCTTTATTACGGAGGGAAAATTGCAAACAGAATCATGGCACAGAACTTGTGTTTGGAACTGTTGAATGATATGAACAGCTATTCAATGCCCAAGAAATTTCTACTTGCAAGGTATGAAACAGGAACGGGACAATTAGGCTTGGCACCATGAACTGACTGGTGTCTTTTTCTACATCCCAGCAAAGAGGGCTTTTGAGGGTGGGAAATGGACTTTTAGAACAGTTTACATGAGGAATGTCTTCTTCCAATGATACAGAGAAAGGAATGAGCGTACATGGAATATAAGCTGATGGAGAAACTGGTAGAAGATGCTTATACCACAAGAGCAACCTAGGGCTGTCCTTTAATCTCTTCCCTACAAAACCCTTGTTTTGCTGGGATGGAGCCAGTTTTGAAGCTTTGTGGAATGCTGAGTGTGCCAAGCTCAGCACCATGCTCTGCATTTGTCTCCCCTCACCTTGGGGCAAGGGAGTCATCGAGCATCACCCCCTCTTGGGAATCCTTCACACCATCTCTAGAAGGAAACCCTTCTCCCTTTGGGCCAAGTACTCAGAGAAGTTAAAGCAAACTAGCTCTATCTGAGGCTGGTGACAAGCTTTGCATTCGGTGCCTAGAGGACTCAGAGGGTTGCTTACAGGAAGCAAGGTGGCCCATTGTAAGTGGGAAGGAAGTTTGTCAAAGGAGCTAATCTGGAGAAATGAAGCCAAGGGTGTTCATCCGTCCTCTCTGAGGTCAAGTATCTTCCACTTGTAGTTGGACAGTTGATGCTGAAACCTCTTGCTCTAGCATACTAGACAAACATTTCCCAGAGCAAAAATCATTTATCTTTGCCTCAAGCTTATGCTTCTTCATAGTCACTCTCCAGCAACCAAATGGTTGATTAGTGCTTCTTTGAAATTCAGGTAAGTTGGGGCAGTCAAGAAATAATTATTGATTGACATCCCATGTACTCTGATTCATGTGGTAAGCATTAAAGAGAGAGGATGTTATGTAGACTAGCCCTAGAAATGTGCAGTTGATAAACGACCCTACTCCCATAGTAATTGAGAACTTCAGAAAACTAGCAATATTGGAGATTCAAACCACGAGGGAGAGAAATGTCATTTGTCCCCATGTAATGCATGACAGACAAAGGCAGAAGGAAACTTAGGATACAGCTCCATGTTGGTTTAGATCAGCCTCACCAGTGATGCTATGGTCCTGCCACTTCTGGCCATGTGCACCTGCCTTTTCCTTTGGGCCAGCTCAGGTGCTCAGCTGCCCCTGTGGTGAGCTGGCTCAGGGAAGCCCACCAGCAGAAAACCACCAGTTTTCTAATTTTCTAACAGGATTAGTCTGTAGTTTAGCACCAGAATTGGGTCATTGTAAGTGCCAATGAAAGGGGGAGAACAAGAATCACTAGCAGGATTAAAGGGGAAATGGGAGGGCAAGTAGTTGTAACACTGTCTTAAGGTGGCTTAAATTGTGAAACTACAGCCTGCATGATTTGCTGAGTTTCACTTAGGAAATCTCTATCTCCTGGGAGCTTAGTGCTCTAATCGCTAGCTACACTGTCCTATTCTTACTTTTTCCTCTTAGTAGTGATGCTATTTAAAATTAAGTTGGAGCATGCTGACAAATGAAAAGGCAGTTCTCAAATTTATACTGCTCAGTGCAAAGTAGCGGCTAATAGTGACATCCATAAGGTAGTCATGGATAAGGCAATGAGAAACTGGCTAGTGGAACTTAATGAACCTTGCCATTTTTTTTAGCCACAGAAAGAAAGACTGTGGCAACAGCCTGGTAGCTCAGATGTACAAGTAACTCAGCTCTGCGAATGGCGGCTCTTTAACGGAGCTGAGCAAGCTCAGGTCCTGGGTGGGGGTTAGGCTGGGAGCAACTGTGGCGTGCTCGAGCTTCTGAATTACTCTTCCAGCCAGTTAGGTTTTGGCCAAACAGAAGTGGAAAAAGCCTTTATTTGCTGGTGAAAACCACAGCTTGCTTAAGGAGTGTTGCCAGTACAGCTGGTGTGTAGGACCTGTGGGCATGGGTACGTCCTGGGTACGGACAGGCGTCTGCTCACTCTCCTGGTGCTTGGAGCCGGCACTACTTCAGAAGCTGTACAGCCATATTAGCTTGCAACCCTGCCTAGACTAATGAGTCCTGTCCCTTAGGGTATGCTTAAGGAGTTTTTTGCAGGTAGGGGCAAAATTGCTCTGCCTTTACTCCAGGCTGAATTAGAGCTATTAGCTCATATTCTCCCACGTGCCAAAAGCCAGTCATAGAGTTGCTTGGCTGGGAGCATAGGAGGAGCAAGGTTCCTCTTTGCCTGCAAAAGCTTGTGTAAACATACCCTCCTTTGGAGCCATCACTGCTGGCGGCGTCCCATGCTGACCCTGCACTGGAGCTTTTCCAGGCTCCTGCAGCTTGAAGCACCACCAGCAAGTCTGCGTCTGCCTGTGAAACTAGCCTGCCGCTGCAAGCTGTAATGCATTCACCCTTTGGGGAGCGTGAAACCCTGCTAATCTCTTGTCATCTTTGGCTGGACTAATGAAACATAAGGTAAAGGGAGAGGGCAAAAGGCAGCCCCGATCACACACAGGAGAAGTGACCATTTTACCTGTAACCAAGATGTACTCTTCATATCCCAAATCCATGAAACAAGACTCATGGCATGCCATGCGGTGCATGTGTAGGGACACAACACTGAAATATGTAGAGAGCGCTCTACAGTTGTCATGGCAGCCATCAAATTATTTGGAGAGGGATCCCCTGCATGGACACAGAAGTCACTGTCAGTACGTCTCAGCACCTGTGGTAGCAAGACTGGACAAAACCATAACCTGGACTCAAGCATTTTCCTGGGCCCTGCCCCAATGCAAATAAGGTTTTTTGTTGCTGCTGTATTTTCCTCTGGTTGTTTCACTGTGGTATTGTTGGTTTGCTGCTGCCAGACAGATTCTTGCAAGCTGAATTTTAAAAACAGGCCACAACTATGTAACTGTTGATATGTGTGTTGTAACAAATTCTCATCTAACAACAATGCATTTGTTATATTTCATTCCTGATAAGTGCTGATTACTAACATGCTTCTTTCCCAAACAATCAGCTTTCTTTTCTAGTTGTCACTCAGTCTGATTTCCTTATACTGCAAATCAGCATTAACAATATCAGACTCATTCCTGCTGGTGAAATACAGTGCTTGACACTGCGTCGTGACATCTCAGAGTACACAGGCAGGACGTCTGACAGACAAATAAGCAGGGGGCAATTTAAAAAATACATCACGGCCAAAGTTTTGTAATCAGTATGGACTGACAAAGAAAACAAGGCATACTTGAAAGAAGTGGTGGCAAAAGCGTCTACAGTATATCAGTCCTTGAATTCATTATTTTCATTAATAGAGGTTATGAACAAATCCGTTCTTGATAACTGCCATGTGGTAGTATGCATGAATACCTGTACATCTTTCGGCTCGTTTGTAATGTTCTTCCATTTTTTAGTAAAATCCTAATTAGGCCTGAACATTGAAAGTATTGTCAGCATAAGAGAACTGTATCAATTTTAAAAATATCTCCATTCATTTTAACAAACTAAAATCATTTTCTGAGAATGCAAATTATTCTTCTGGAAACACTGTTCTAGAAGCATGAATTAGATTTTTACCCTTTTATTTCACAATATCTAGCAGACTGAAACCATTTTTTCTGACTGAGAATAGCAAATGCATTTTTCTAGACTTTGACAAGTGGAGTATTTTCACTTCTCTCCAGATTCCTGAGTGTGTTGCCAAAAATGATTATATATGTCTCTTACCATGTCTGTCAGAGCAGTTTAAGGAACATCCTCTTCTTCATTAAAGTCACAATTCTGGGAAAGTAGAACCGAGTCCTAAACAAGAGAGGAAGAGTTAAAGCCGGTTGTCTCAACACATGTATTTTGTGTTATGTATGAGAAAATTTCATGCTTATCATGATTTATTTTATTGCCAAATATCACACTGGGGCAATTTAACCAAAGGCTGTCAGAACATGGTTTAATTTCTGTAGGTTTCCTGGTGAGAATTTACCACCATTAAACATATTATGTAAACAATTTTAAAATGTGGTTTCTTACTGAATGTCATTAGAAAAGGCAGATACTAGAGCACCAGTAATAACAAAATGTTTTTGCTAAAGATGACTTCAGCCTCTATATGCATGCCTGCGTGTTCACGTCTGGTGAGATAGCCCTGTAAAGTCTGACAGGAAAGCATTTTTACTCCACAGGCAGTGTGGGTGGGAAACAGCATGAGCTTATAGAAAATGTATAGCAGAAGCAGTTGCAATTAGAAAGAAACCATAATGGTTACACACACATAGCTGAAATACTTCTGAAGTAATATGAGTGAGTCTTCTCCAGAGCTGGGCATGTGTGAATGCCATGTGTGAATACTGTGCTTTGAAAGCTCTTTTATGATTCACAAAAGCAGCTGCTTTAGAGCTGAAGTGGCCATAGAGTTTTTGAAATACATTTAAATAGGTATATTGCAAGCTGCTCCCATCTGTTTTGAAGATTTGAGAGAGCTGAGTTTTGGGAATGCATTTGTTCAGTGGTAGCGATGACAAGGGAAGTACAGCGCCGTTAGTCGTTCAGAGTGAAGTAGTCCTTTCTCAACTCACTTAAGGTCTGCAGAGCACAGCCAGAAAAGAAAATCAAATTTTGAGTGGGCTTTGCTAGATAAGTAATCAATCTAATTTCTGCAAAGTGTTCAGAAAGGTAATTTACAATTAACTGGGTATTTAAAAAACAGAGAGGGAGAGTTCTAAACTAGTTTTTCAGATATTTCTGATAAAAGTTATTAGCACTTAATGCAGTCTTTTAATTTCAGTGATTAATTAAAATTAGTTTTTAATCCCTTCATTTTGTTTTCCAAGATTGTAACAATTCCTTTTCTTTAATACTTCTGTCCCTTTGGATTACATTTATGCTGTCTGTACTTCCAGTGGCTGTATGAGACGGTTTGCTTTTGTGCAGCCATGGCTAATGTAAACCCACGTGACAATTTTAGGACAGTTTTGAACATTGTGCCCATAATACTTTTTATCTAAAACACATGAAAATTTAAATTCTGCTATCTCCATAAGGATGATACTAGCAGAGTTCTCATCCTCTTTACACTGTGCTTACTTGGGTTTTAGCTTTGTGTTAAGAGCTCTTATGGAAGTATCCTGTAAAACCAAATAGAGATGAAAACTAATTGGTTTCTATATAAATTGCTGTAAAAATCTGAATAACAAGTTGAGGAAATCATCTTTTCTGTGATTTTTTTCTCCTGCTGTTTAAAAACTTTGTCACAGAAGAGCTTTTTCTTACATTCTGTAGGACTTTTCATGAGGGGAAAGATCATGCGGTATGCATTTAGAAAAAAAAACTCTGAAAAACAATGGGAAGAAGAAGTGATGCAGTTATTGAGAGTCATTTGTATCTTCAGAGTTTCAGTAATACAAAAGCAAAGTACAAGAGCGCTTCAGGTGTCTTAGCTGAAGATTTTGCTGACATTGTCATAGTGGGTTTCTGGCCAAGAAGTAAACAGATGTAAAATGCAGTTTTCAAATTTCAGATCTGAGCTTTAAGCTTTGAAAATCCCATATTAAATTGAACAAGGAGGTTACTCAGTGGTGTAACATGATACAGGAAATGTCTCAGTTAAGCTTAGAAGCCAAACCGATGTATCTTGCCACTCTATGCTATTGTCCATTGTGCATATCTGAAAGACTGCATGGGCTGAATTTCTCAGTTTAACAGCTTTAGGAAAAACTTCTGTTTGCCATTCCCAGTTGTCTCCAGACAACTCAGTTCCTCAGTGAGAAAAGGTAAGAGTGGTCTAGGCTTGTCCACTGCTGACAAACTCTCTACAGCAGTATCTTCATTGAGTAAATGTATTAAGCCTTGATATGAAAACAAAAACTGTCAGTGTGTGCGTGTGTACACAC
This sequence comes from Apteryx rowi, assembly GCF_003343035.1. Taxonomy (NCBI): domain Eukaryota; kingdom Metazoa; phylum Chordata; class Aves; order Apterygiformes; family Apterygidae; genus Apteryx; species Apteryx rowi. The sequence goes on from NW_020447586.1 coordinate 1,655,920, forward strand.
ACACACACACACACACACATGCACACACACTACTGAAAAATATTCTATGAATGAAGGAAGGGCAATCCTCAGACAAAGCGGAGGACTTAACTCAAAATTCAAGTCTCTGCTGAGGTTTTGTGCAAGTCTCCTCATCTCTGCCTCTGTTTACCTGTGAAATAGCTGAGCCTTGTTATTCCTACCTGAAAATACATTTAGGAAGGATTACTTAATGCATGCAAGTCAAGACACTATTGAAATGCGCAGCATTATTATCTGAAATAATTCTATGCCCTTGTAAAGAATAGTTTTTAATCTATTGACTATGAAAAGAATGGAATATTCTATCAAGGGAAAAACTACTTACCTACTAGCTAGCTACTTTTATGTAAATTCCCAGATTGCTCAGCATACTGTTTTACTTAAATGATCTGCTGTTAGTCTTCTATTGCCCACCCCAAATATTTGGCTCGTATGTAATTGTGTTTAATTCCAACATGTTGACTATAAATAATTTGTCAGTGTTTTGTTTGTTCACTGTTTAATCAGAGAATCCCATGACTATTCAGCTGCTTTTTTCTTGAAGATGTATGAATCCCAAATAAAAAAAAAATACTTGCTAAAAACTTCTTTTTATATATGATTTCTGTAATGGATTACAAACTGAACTGTGAGTCACAGAAAAGGAACAGGCAAAAGGCACATACTTTCACAAATTTGTGTGAATCTTCAAGGTTTTATAGGAAGACAAAAAAATACCAAAGAGTTTATCTTTGAAAATCGTAATTCTTATATATATGTTTATTTAAGCTAAATTTTGGAGCAGAACAAAGCTTTTCTGCATCTGATCTGCTTATAACACTAAACTTGATGGTGCTGGACTGAGACTTAACCTTGGGCACTGATAGAAGCCATCCCCTCATGCTAGATTAAGCAGTTGAACACATGCCCGAAAAGCCTGGGGTTATGTGGATGAGTAGATAGAGGCGTGCAGCGATGATTGAATTTGAATCTGTTATGAGAGCAAGTATTCATTCACTCCCTAAAAGTCCTGAACAGAAATAACCTAAGCTTATAAGTATAGGGTACATAGCACAGATGGCTGCTGCAGTAATTTACAGAAACCTCTAGGCTCACATTTTCGGGGCAGTTCTATGAATTAAATCTTTACCTTTAGCCAACAGGATTCAGATCACTCTCTGACAGCCTGTTTAAAGAATCTTTTAGAGGACATTTTACATGTAGGGAAGCTTCAAGGGGCATGCGACCCTTCAGTTAAATTTCAGATCCAAAATCTTTGTCAAGACTATATGCATGACCTAGAATTCCCTCCCTCAGCAACAGCTTCTTTTTAGGACTGATAGAGGGTATGGAGGTCTCGCAGAAACCAGCCTTGTGCGACATGCTGGTACGGGTCATTGAGCAACAGTGGGATTTTACTGCTTGTCTTAATCGGGCTTTTTTCAGAGAAAATAGGAGACAGGTTGGTAGTGCTGTGCCCGTGAAACTCCTTTTATAGCCTGTCATGACATTGCACCTCGCCCTGTGTGATTTGGGGCTATAGTATGTGACATAAAAATGCTCTCTGCACAAAATGATCCTAATTGGGATGGGGCTACTCCAAGTCTGTGGCTGGCCACTCGACTACTTTGTCACGTTATTTTTTGTGTTGCATGAAGCAATTGGAGAACAAGCCCATTGTGGAGGTAACGAGATTGATCTCCTGGGAAGATGCCAGTATTTCTGTCGGGTGATATTCTTTCCTAATGGAACAGAAAGTGGTGTGGATAATGGTTTAATCTGGGTAAGATAGAAGGCACAGGATTTCTCTAGTCTAGACGTTATAGTCATTAACTGGGTGACATGACGCACATCTGCATTCAAGCCCTGTCCTGGGATCTAGTGCAGCCTAAGATCCTGCCAGCCTTGGCAGCATCTGGGAGTCACCCCAGGAACGTGGAGGTGAAACAAAACCTGGGTTTTCTTTGCTCTAAGTATTGCAGATAAACACAAACTAAAACCTGTTTCTGTTCTGTTTTGTGGAAGTGAAGTAAATGGATGACAAGTAGTTAAATAGATTAGTTAATTTGAATGCTGTCCTACATAGTGTAAATATGCATTTGCTAATGAGGAATTACTAAATTCTCCCTTTGGTGTATATCGCAATCACACTTACTATTTACAAATGATACAGCATTTTGGAGTAACTGTGCCTATTTAATCAACTCATTTTTTGGTTTCCTTATTATGAATTTGCACAGAAGACAAAGAACAGAGCCTTAATACATGTACCTAATATGCAGTTGCTGTAAATGAGTGATTAATTTGATCTATGGCTTTTGCTGTGCTAATGATCTCTTTAAGCTACAGCAGTGCCTTCATTTTCCCTACTTTTTCACTGGGAAATTTCTCCTTAGCTAGTTTGGTTGTTTTGACCTCCTAAAGCTTTTGACATTGTCCCCAGGTCTAAAATCAGAAATAGTGCCACAATAGATAAAGGTGACAAAGTAGGAAAATCAGTTAAAAATGACTGAATAGGCCTTGCTCCCTCCGGGAAGGAAAGGCTTAGAAATCTGAAACCTTGTGCAATTTATTCCTTTATGAATGTACTAAAACAAGAGATATCAAATTGGTTAACTACTTGGAAGGAGTCCCCAAACTTGTCTTTCTGACATTGGTGTCACCAAAGCCTAATGGTAATTGCTCCATTTTCAACCAAGCTCTCAGATGTATCTTGTAGGCAACTCCTACCCTCCTGTCCTCTCAGCTTCTCTTGATGATATTGATTCCATCTTCCTCTTTGACAGCACATTGATATAAATCTCCTGGGACTTCTCTGGACAATCCCATTGTCTTCTCTTCTAACAGGCTGTCTTTCTTTTTCCCTTGGCTCTGTGTATTTGTCTGCACTGAAGGACAGTCCTGGTTCCCTTTGGATGGAAACTTTGGCTACAGGCAGGGGGTGAGGGCCAGTGTGACAGGACTACAGGGAGTCCTTGTTTGGCCATCAGGCTATGTCGGGGCATGCACAAAGAGCCTAGGACTACAGGGCAGAGCACTTCTGCCCTGTTCTGCAGACACAGTCTATTTTGAGTCCTTTATGGCCCTGTCCTTTTCCCTCCACAGGGTTATTTAGAATGATCCCTACTGTCTTCACTAATGAATAACAGTTAAACCTCTCTCTCCATCTCCTTAGTGTTTAGCCTTCTATCCAATCATCTTCATTAGCCCATGTCTCTGAGGCTTTCTGGATGAGGGTCTTTTTATGAACTTGAGCATAAAACATTAGACAGCCCTTCTTTTCCCTCCTATATGAACTGGGCTGTTGCCTTTCCTTCTCCTCATTTTCAGTCTAGATCGTCAGACCCCTAACCAAGACCTATAATCACTTGCTTGCTCATCCTGCATACCAAGCACAGTGCTGTTAATTCTTCTTCCATGATCTCTGTGTCTGTCCATTTTCTCTCTCACCCTATGCTTCAGCAGGCACTTCACTTCCAATTGCTCTTACCTTGTTCTTCCTGATGGTACATCACTCCTTGACACAAATTTATCACCTCCTCTTTGGATACCTCTACTGAACCAAATTCAAATCCTCTTTAAAGTCCCGTGTTACTTCACCTTCCTGCTATCTGTCTTCTGTACTATGTTATACCCACTTCTATCATCTGCTTGACCATTCAGGCTTGCCTCATTACATCATTTGACTGAGTTTCTTGTAACTGTTTCTGTGTTTTCTTTTATGCTTCCAGTTGTGGGAAACCATTCTTGACCTTGTCCTCAAAGGTTCTTTTCCCTTCTCTTCCAAACTCTTTGTGAAGATAAATGTCTGCCACAAAGCCTACAAGGAAACTTGCTGACTGATAATGACACATGAAGGGTAATTGCAAACAGTTCATATATTCCACTTGGAAGAATTATCCTCAACCACTTGTGCAGTAGTTCTCAACATTAGCTATATATAATTAGAGCTGACAGTCCGTTGTAGTTAAACAGAAGCCCCATCTCATAAATAATCACTGTAGCAAAACAAAAGGTGAATTGCCTAGATGTGACCACCCTCTACTGAAGTAACTTTTCTTATATCTTGTTCTCCTCTTATTTGTGTTCCATTGCTTTTTTTTGGATTTGAATGATGAATGCTTTCAGAGAAGTAGTCTACCTTTTTTTTTCCCCCGTTTGGAAAGTACCTCATATATTAGCATAACCAAATGCAAACAAGCAGCAAATCATCTTTGATTATAATGCCACTATTAATATAGAATAAGTAGACCCAGCATTCCATAGGCGTTCTGTTCTAATTCTGCATGTGATGTGCTTGTTATCACGTGCTGCCAGATTCTGGAAAGCCAGAACAAAACTGCAGTCTCAGAGCTAATCAAGGCTAAAGGTCTGCACGTGCACTGTTACTCATTACACTGTCAGATAACAAACTGCTTCAAACCAACCGGGTATTTTGAGACGCTGACTTCATACATTACCAAGAGGAACACCAAAGCTAACAAAGGTCGATACGCAGCTCTGCAAATGGTAAAGTTTCCTCTTACTGTCTAGAAATTTGAAAAGTCATTGAGGCAAAGGAAAAAAAATGGAAGAAATGGTTTGGGAAGAGGGAATTCTTATTAATGTATGTGTCCCATTCTAGGTGCCTAATGTTTTTGATAGTAAAAAAGGCTGTGGCCTCATTTAGCCTGCAGAAAAAAGATTGCATTGTCTCTGAATAGCTGAGTATTCTGTTTAATGTCTGAGGTGGTTAAGTAGCAACATGCAACAAGGGAAACTTAACAATAGTTCTGAAAAACACAGCTTTCAGGGCTGTTGACTTGGCTTCTGTGGGGCCCATTTTCAGTAACTGTACTGCAAAGGCAGAGTATGATTTAAGTTTGTTCACTGAGGGAGTTTGTAGCTCACTGGTGTCTATTGGTGATTAATATATATGGAGAAAAATATATAAAGAGATTGGTAAACAACTAAACATAGCTTTTCTTTTGCTTGTTTACTATAACAAAAACTAAAATCATCATCTGTTTTGCTTCATTTCTCTACTTATTGATAACGCTAAAAACAATTTTGACCTAGTGGCATTTGTTACAAGGATAACTACCAAAGGGGAATCCTTGTGAACAAACTGCTAATACTGGTCTTAGGATTTAATGTATTTCTCAGCAGCAGGCATAATACTGAAGAATACTTGCTATTTCCCTTCACTTTAGCTTGAACTGTGAATCATGGGCAACTTTCTGATCTGGGCCTTTATTGCATCAAAGTATCTTCAAGCAGAGATCAAGGGCTTTGGGGGAATTTGTAAATATGACAGGGGAGAGTGGTTTTTTTTATTTTCCCTGAGTAGTTGAGAATGTAGCCATATGTGAAAACTCTATAAGAATTTCAACAATAAACCTTTTCCACAGCATTCTCGCACCTGTGTAAAGAGCAATTTGTGGCCAAATTTGCAAATATGTAGAATTTACTGTCACAGCAGCTGCAAGTTACAATACAAATAAAGCAATATGTCCCGCCTCATTAAATGGGCAGTTTTGTTTGTTATGTGATCCAGATGGTCTATTAAACAAAATCTGTAACTCCTCCCCTTTCATGTCTGTTCATCTTTTTTGCTTCGTATTGGAGCAGTCACCAGAGAATCTAGCACTAGAAACAATGTGGACTTTTAAAGTGGGATAGGAAATCTCTAATAGGAAAGACTTCCAGAAAACTGTCAATTAGTATAAGAAGAGATCCTGTCAACAAAAACACCTTAATYGTTTAGGAAAGATTGAATTCTGACTCTGTCCCTGATCTTCCGATCAATTTATTGTGGCTTTACAGATAACTGTGGGAAACAGCAGAAGTTAGGTTTTTCCTCCCCTAAACTTTTGTATATAAATATTCTCAACCCTCTCTCCCTTCCTCTTTATCTGACAAAGGAAATTGCCAGGATTGCATCTGAGCATTTTGCAAATTTCTTTTTAACACACAAAGTAAAATACCAGATATTTTTCCTTCCCTATCCTCTTTCAGCTCTGAACCTGAAGCTTCCTTGTGAAAAAAGGGCTTCAGATCAGACACGTATGGTTTGATCCCAGAAGGAATCTGAGAAAGCATGTAAGGACAGGCTAGACTGGAAACTGGAATTCAACCTTAACAGCAGTGAACGTTAACTGTGCTTGGCAAAAATTCATGTGGAAAGCAAGGTGCTGTCTAGAGACACTTCGGATTTGTTCCTGTAATATTTGTTTTACCATTGATCTCAATGGGTGTTGGATCAGCTCTTCACAAAGTACTTCATGCTTAATCTTATTTGGAAAGATGGAAGAGATGTGGATAGAAGTTTAAATCTGCTAGTCGCATTGATACTTACTAGCAAGGAGGCATTTGGAATCTACTGATTTGTCCACCCTCATATGTTTTAATGCTGATACCAAGTTAAGACACCAGATACTTTGTTTTGACTCTCCTCCTCCCAGTTCCTGTCTTCAGCCAATATTTTTGCAAATACGGATTCTATATTGTCTGGCTCAAACAAAATTTTTCCTCTATCACTTGCTTCTTGTATCAGTGTAGACTTGGAGAAAACATTGCTGGCCAAAGTACACTGGAAATATTTGAGACTTCTGGGGCTTGATGGCAAAATCTTAGGGTTTTTTTGAGCTTTTGCTGTGCTGTTCTTATGCACTTCATGCTGTTTTCTGTCCTCTCTCACGACATGAGCCTTTTACACACAGCTCTCAGTGCCTTTCTCTGCAACACTGGTAAGTGTTTTACAGTCCATTCTCCAAGCAGTGCTTTTTCTTCAGCTGGTTTTCACATGAAGAGCAAAATAGGTATAGATGTTTAATCATCAGTGGTAAATCTCTCTGCTATTTTGCTGAGGAGAACAGCTGAGATTAAAATACACCTTTCCTCTGAGAGGTGCCTGATCCTGCAAGATTTGGGCACTATCATGCTAACGTTTGTAGTGTTACGATGTTTGGAGCACAGCGCAGGACACATACACGTGCTTGGTGCTCTCTGAGGTGCAAGCAATGAAAGTGATGCCAGATGATCCTTACAAGCTGGCAGAGCCCAGCCATTGTACTATCCCACTTACTTTTAAACTTCTTTGGTTATATCGAGTACTGCTGCTGTGGTAGCATAGCTTCTGGGAAGATCAGGTTCAGTCTAGCAGTTAAAACAGGAGACTTGGCAGGCAGGACTTCTTATTCCTGCCACTGCCACTTGTTCTCTAGGCAACCTGGAGAAAGACAGGCAGTGTTTCTTTCCACCTAATTTTTATTATTTGTAAAATGAAAATGATTGCTTTAAAATTATGATTTGAGTAATATTTCAGAATGGAGATCCTTTGCTAAAAAGGAATTGTAGATTTTTCTACTATATATAATTTTAATAAAGTGAGAATAGCAGTGTTTTTTGTCTGTAATGGTTGAAGGACCAGATTCCTTCAGGTTATCTTCTAAGGTCATACTAAGTAGGCCAGTTTTCTTCAGATGGCCTGCATGACACATCTGCTGGTAGATTATAATCTCTCTTGGCATTAATCACCAATCATTAGATTTTCCTTAATGGTAGCCAAAGGGAATGGTGATTTTTCTTTTCACTAGCTTAGCGTTTTACTTCCCTAGCTGATTCAATTGCACAGTTCTGTTCTTTTCAAGGTTGCTTCAGTACTTGTACGTAAAATGATTGTGATCAAAAAGCTTCATTTCAGAAATAAGTTTGAAAGGGTCGTTAACAAGGATAGAATACAATTTCTTGATTTCTAAACTTTGCAGACCTAAGTTGATTTTTATAGCTTTATAAATTTTTTCCTTCCCCCTCAAAAAAGCGTATTTTTTACTTTTTCCTGAAGTCTGGTTTGCCGTTTGTAATTGATGAGATATTGTTACTAGTTGATTATGCTTTTATTGTCTTCCTTTTCCTCTCTGTATCTGCCTTTGTTATCTACTTTCTCTCCTGCTTTCCTTTATCATACTCTTTTCTCCTATCCTTGGTGGTCTGCCCATCAAGGGAGCCCTCAAGGCTTCTAGCACCAGATGCTACCAGCAGTTCTCACTAACTCCAGTAATTCCCATCGGGTAGATAAGCACTAGATTTAGATGCTGTCTGGAGAACCGTACCACGGCATTTTTCATGCTGACAAAGAGGCTCTTCAGATGAACAAGGCGTTCACCCATGAAGTCAACTGCATATATCATAAATAACGGAGGTAGCACTGTGGTCTTCATGTCTTAGATTCTCATAGGCAGAGCTCTGGAATAGCCTTTGCATACTGCTAAAGTTATACCCAGAGAAGTAAGGATATGTAAGTTGTAAGACTTCATCATTTGATCTCTGTTTTTTAGCTGAAAAGAGTCAGAAGTCTTAGAAGGCTGAAGCAAATCTAACAGTGAATATGCAAGGTAGATAAGGTTAAGAGGCTGTATCTTTATGAACGCAAGATGCTGACAAGAGGTATCGATGTGTCTTTTGGGTCAGGTGACACGCAGTCTTGGAGAACAAACTGGCAAGATGACAACCTAATCCACGAACATTTCAGAGCTGATAAGTAAACCATTTTGTAGTATATGCTAGTGCCTCATCCTATTAGAGACAGTGCGGTAAGCAGAATTTATTGCATTATCTATTACCAAAAAAAAAAGAAAAGAAAAAAATTGTCCTCTATAGCTGCCTGCTTCTGATAAAATCCTGTTATGGATCCATGGGCCTTTCAGAAACTGAGTAGGAATATGAGCATGATGTATTTTTCAGTGACTGTGATCATGGATCCAGGCTCTCCTCTGTAGAGGATTCACTATTTTACATGTAAACTCCTGCTGTCTGCAGTAGGTCTATCCATAGTGAAAGCAGATAAGACTATGTCATCTCTGAGCAAGGAGCTGGCCAGTTAGAGATGATGCCCTTAGATCCACAGAAGTTTTATCAGCTGACCTGCTTTTTGGCAAGGGGGCCATGTCCCTGCACAACTGTTTGACACACTGAGCCTGCCCCACATCTGCTGGCAGACTGCAAAACTACAGTTAGATTTTTGGGCCTTTTTACTTGAAGGAAGGAATGACACAGGTAACCAAGTAAGAATTTTCTCTTCTCTAAGACTGTTACAAACATATATCAAATCCTCATTTGAGAGGGTTAGGATTTTGTGGCTAATCTGTAGGTTTTATTATTTCCTCTCAGTACACGAGAAAGGCAAGCTGCAGATGGACGTGCTGTTAAATTTGTTATCCCACTGGAGCAAGCACATCAGAAGATTGGCAAGTAAAAGCAGTATTTGGCATATTTTCAAGGCTAGGTTTTTTTTGCTGCATTTTGAATACAAATTGATATAAGATGACTTTTTTTCTTTGTGCGTATCATGCTTTTGTGTTCAAGAATGAACTCATTCTTGAATCTCAGTGTTATGTCTCTTTTATCTTGCACCACTATCATGATACATACTCTAGTATGGAGGACAAGGACACAGAGCAGAATGTCCTGCTTTAGGAGACATGAGCAAAAGTACTTTGGATACCACTATATTCTGATCCAGCCTGGCTAATAGTCGTTCAGCACATATTGTTAAAGTATATGGCTGACAACCGGAAAGGAGATGAGAATACCATTTGTAAGGGGTTCTGAATTGTTTACAGAAACAAGAATAACGCTTACAAATCCTAGGTGTTAGAATTGAGGTTTAAAGACAAATTAGCAGTAGCATGCATGTGCTGGTGTTTGGTTACCTCTGATTATGGATCTTGCACTGAAAATTTGTAGTAGATCTATAAAGAGCCAAAGCCGGAGTAATTAGCCTTGCACCATACACAGAAGTAAAAATAATTCTGTGCTCGTATTGACTATTCTGGCTCAGTAGTAGGAATGGAGCCATTTTATTACATTGACAGGTGTTAGATGAGGGACCAATACTCTTCCTTTATGCTTGGTAAACAGTTTTTCTAGAACTGTTAATGTTTTCACAGGAAGTAAAGTATATGGCTTCTCTGGATTTCACATGGCATGAATAGAGCGCCATGGGCACAAGCTGTAAGTCAGTTCTGAATGGTAGTACACTGAAAAGTCTTAGGGGAGTTATGTTAGCTTGGTGTATTAAGCATGCACTGTGCTAGACACATTTGTCACTCTGGGGAATGTATTTAACAAGGAACATAAGACAGTGCTAATGAATATGAGGGAAAGAAGCAATAATGGAAGTAGCTGTCAGCTGTTAATTTTTGTTATTTAAGAAAGACAAGTTTATACTATACTAAAGATTTTAAAAGTGTTACACAATAATATAGGAGTGTTTAAAACTGTATGCGAGGATGCTGTGCTAGTGCCGACAGCATTTTCATGCCAACAGTATTTTTTCTTCCCCTGTGTGCATTACATTTTATGGTTTGGTTCACTTTATCAGTGCTACTGGCAGCTCTCCAAGTCCTGCACTCCATCCAAAAGAAGCAGCCAAAGTGAAGCTGTGCCAAACCACAACTAATGCAGTGTTGGTTCATTCAGTGTGGGTTTGTGTTGTTTTTCATTTTGTTTTGTTTTTTGTTGTTTTTTTTTTCTACAGGTAGTATTTACAGTATTTAGCAAGCAGTCATTTACTGACATTCACAGTAGTGGTTGAGTTTCTCAGTATATATGTTGAAATAAAAAAAACAATTATAAAAAAAACACAGGAAGGGCCTACAGCAAAGCCTTGGACCTTAACACTACCTCTGTCTTTGGTGTGATATGAACCTGAATCCATTCTGTGCATTTTGGGTCTATTCTGCTTTTGTAAGGGACAGAAAGTGAGATTTTGGAATTTCTTCTTGACCTGACCTGTTTTAAATGCTCGTTTTTTTGTGTTTGTTAAGGTGGTACCACTTGTAACATTGGGGGTGGTGGAGTGGGGTGCAAATCACTCCCTTGRGCCATATCTTACCTCTCCATGCTACAGCTGCCATCGAAATCAGTAAGATAGGAATGTGGATCAAAGGTAGCATATTGTATATGTCTTAGATATTTTTTATAATAGAGGAAACACTGGCAGGTTTTGTTAGAGTTTGAGAAGCTAATTACAATATTTGTGTATTCACATTTGAGCATTTTGCATCTATAGATTATTCTAAACAAAGTTGTCTGATCTAATTTAAGGAAGGAGGGAAATGTGCTAAAAACAGACACATGGAAGTGGAAAAAAGTCACTCCCAAATAAAGGTATGAGACTTATTTCACAGGCTGCCTGCATCTTGGCAATCATTCTGACAAGTGCAAATGGCAGTATGTTATACCTGCTTTTCACATACATAATTATGCAGAGAAATGTCAACGGTATCTCTAACCCAGTGTTTGTTTATGAAGAAAGTAGCAAAAGGTACATGAATAATTTAAAAGACCACCTCCAGTTTTTCCTCTTTAAACACTGCAAGGTTAAAATTGTAAACTGATGCTAATTTTCTCTCATATTTTCAAATTAAAGGCCTTGGTATCTTAATACCTGTGGTTCAGTTGTTTATTTTTCCCCCCATCTTTTTTTTTTTTTTTTAATGAGTGTGTAACCTTAAATAAAGTACGAAATAACTGATCAAGGCCTACAGCGTTCACTATTTAGTCCTCCAGTCTCTGTTAAGAGAACCCTAATGCCTCATCTTTTTATGCCCTTTGTAAGCTAGTTTGTCTTAAATCTGGTAATGCTGTGATATTGCTGCATGCTAAGAAGAGGATTATAGGTGAAGTGAAGCCAAGCCTGGAAGACTAACCTTTTTCAGAAGGGGTAGCTGCAACCAGCTGATTTAGAGTTGCTGAGCACCCCTATTCCTCACTGGCTCTGTTTCAAGTTGCCCATTCCTTTTTCAGTGATTAAGTGCAGAAAGCTCACAAAAGCTAGGTTGATTCAGTGCCCCTCTGTACCCTACTAACAGAAGATTAAAAAAAATACAAACAAAAAAACGAACAAAAAAACCCACATCCAACCAACACATCACTGGGTGATGGGGCGGGTTTCTCCAAGGTAATGCAGGCAAAAGCAGATCCTAGCATTGTAACAAAACGCAGTTTTCTAGGGCCTTTCTGCACGCTGGCCCCCCCACCTAACCCTCTTTATTGAACTACACAACAGTAACGGGCAAGAAGTGCCGCAGAATTTGAACAGCCTGACTTTAAGGCAGGGAGCAGAGGCTGTCGGAGGCATTCGGGAGCGTAGCAAGAACACAGTGAAACAGAAAAAGGTAGAAGAGATAACTGAAGTTCAAGTAAAGCAAGACTTTTGTTTGATACCAAACTCCAGATGCGTGCAAAGGTTCAGACCAAATTTCCTTTGTCTTGCTGCCTGAGATGTTGACTGCATTTTGGCTGGACATGTGTATCCTCTATGAAAATATATATAAATATATATATATATATCTTTAAACCTTGTGCAAAAATACTTTAAGCTAGATTTACAGGATGACGCAGTGTATTGAAAAAACAGAATTGTGCAACAGAAATGAGAATATATTTGAATTCCCATGACATCCTGGTCCTCACACTTAAAAAAAGAAAAAAAAAAGAGAGGGGGAATTCAGAACTATAACTTGGCAGGAGATAGCTGCAGATTTTCAATACATTCTAACAAAGAAAGTTCTTCCTACACACAGACAGAGTGTTAAAAGAGAAGCAAGGAAGTGTTTTGTGTCTCCTCATCTTCTTCTCACGCTTAAAAACAATCTGAAAGGGTTTTTATTAAATGTCTGGGGTGGGGATGTGTTATTTGTTTTCAATTTCCTCTTGTATTACTTGTTCTCAGCGGAGGATTCATTGAAATGGTCATAAGTTGGAATAAGAGTTCAGTCAGCCTCTGCTTGGAAGAGCAGGGAACAGTCTTTCACAAAGCTCTCTGTGCACATTATTTTTTATTAAAGGCTAGTTAGATTTAAAATGTCCAAAGCCAGTGTTTTAAGTTCTTTTCCCCTCCTATTTGCTTGGGTTTCATCTTCAAAATGTTATAGTCAAAGTAATTTTTTTGTTCTCTGAGGATTCCTGATTCAGAAACAGAAAAGTCAAATGTCTAATTTTTTTTTTTCCCCTAAAAGCAGAGAAGTACTTTCACAGTGATACTGCTAGGTCTTTCTATGTGAAAAGAGAGACCAAGTGCATCAACACATTTTCTTCTCATTTATGCATCTTTTTTATGGGCTGAGATCCATACTGGCAGCCTTCCATGTCAGCCTTAAGTCATGGGTAATTTCAGTCTTGCCTTAACTCTGTTTTCCCTGGAAACATTAACATTTTTCATTATTGTAATGAGGGGCAAAAATTTTCAGTTGTTTGTTAGAACCTTTCTAACATTTACATGTAGATTTTAGGAAGAAGAAAAAGACAACTGTACAAATGCAGAAAGATTTATCAGAATATTTTCTCTGCTGGCAAAGACCACCTGTCACACGGGATGAGGTTGAGCAGCTCTACCTCTCTGCGCCTTGGACAGCTCCAGGGCCACTAGCCCAGCTCACACCATCCCTAAACCTCTGCCCAATATTAACTACATGAGTGTAAGGATTTACAGGTGTGGTGTGTTAAAAACACGACAGCAGCGGTGCGGCTGACAAGTCAGTCTTCTCCTGCCTGTCCCTCCAGCTAAATCGTGTCCTGCTCTAACACAGCCAGTGTGAAGCTCCTGTTAAGCTGAAATAAGCTTGGCAGAAGTGGCGAGCTGCTGGTTGTTTTTAATCAATCATTCACCAGGGAAAATGATTAAAACTAGCCTAGGGAAAGGCAGCGTGGTGGAGACCCGTCCTCCCCCTCCTGCAGTGACCGGAAGATTATGTGATGGAAAAGGGATGTGGGGGGAGAGAAAAAAATGGTCTGTGTTGTGATAGTCAGATTAGGATGTGGGAGGTTTAATTTTTTCCTTAGAAACTTCCTAACTAGGAGCTTCTGGGAAAGAATCTTGAAAAAATCCATGGATACAGCTTAGGTTCAAAACCTAGTATCTTGCTCTTTTTTCCCTGAACTAGATGGTGGGAAAGAGGCTTAGCTTTACATATGTTTGCATACATCTGTTTTTTCATAGCCAAATTGGTTGAACTCTGACTCTAAGATGCCAGAGCTCTTCTGTGTACCGCATGTATGGAAAGTGGGAGGAGGGAACTGTTGGTTGTCAGTAACGGGGGAAGAAAAACCCTTACAAAACAGAATTGCAGCACACAGAGGCAAAGTTTACACTTGAGAGGGGAAGGAACTGGGAAAAGAAAGAGAGGCCACAAAAATAAAGTAGAGAAAAGGGAAAACATGAAGTCCAGTGAATTTAACTGGGGAAGAAAGTCACTCAAAAAAGGGGGGGGGGGGAAATAGGAGCAAAGAATGCCAAGGGGATAGAGTAAGTTGCACATCTAAATTAAACAGAAAGCTGATTTACACGGTGTTGTTCAACACGCTACAAATAAGCCTATAAACTTCAAATTCTTTAAAGGATTTTTGTCCTTTAAACTAAGAGCAGGGAAGATTTTAACAGGAATGGCAGCAGAGGTGATGATCTTTCACACGCTTACTTCCCAGGCTCATAGGAACTAGAGTCACAAGTCCTTCGTCACTCACTAGTCCCGAGTATTGTTTTATTATTACTGCTCTGGGTCATTTTTAAGGACCTTCCCCTTCTGTGTGCTGTACAGGGATGTGCAAGTACGACAGTGCTCAGTGTCAGAGCGCTTTCCACCGAAAGAGAGGAAGCTTCCTCACTTCATTTTGCTCATCTGCTGGGTAGGGATGTTGCACAGGGCGGCTACTTTTCACTGCCCCTTTGAATTAGGTGTTGGCCTTCACCAAGTGCTGGCCTATCAAAATCAAGGGACAAAACATTGCACGTGCTCAGTATGTTGAAAAGAACAAAAATTTTACTTCGTGTCTGGAATTTTTCTCTCCTCAAAGAAGTGAAAGGCAAAAAAAAAGAAAACAAACTGATAAGAATTCCAATTTGTCTCCAGGTATAATTTTTACAAGCATGTATCACAACTTTTCATCTGAACTTTTATTTATTTTTTTTAAATAACCACCTCGAAGTAAGCCATTACTGCTTGCTATTCAATAGCTTTTGCATTACCTAATCATTTTCTACCCTGCAACACTAAGATGCTGTACCTGTGGTAGTCCTCAGGGTAAATTATAGCAAGTAAAAGTTGCTGTCCAAATTAAAAACAACATTAACAACCTGTTTTGAAAAATGTCTCTTTGGCTATCAGTAGGTATGACTCACTGCCTTGTAAATGTGTTTGTTGCAAAGTGACCTGGCAAAATGAGTTATTTTGGTTGAATTCCCATCTTTCCCACCATTATTGCTTCAATAAGGTGAAGATGGACAGGAAAGAGGATTCTCAGCGAGCTGCCAGTTCTGCCTTGTGATTTAAGACAGATCTACACACACAGCACTGCCTGCATGTGTAAATCTATGAAAACAATTAAAATCAAGATTTTAACAGCCAAAGATACGTACATTTCCCAGTGCTTCCAGGATACGGTCACAATGCATGAGATAAAACCCAGCAGACATTCATTCAGTTGCAGGAAAATACACTTCTGAGTATCTCAATCCTGCAGCTGTCTGTACTTTATGTGCGTTACCACCATGTGCACTGGCTCACTGGCTAGATTATAAGGAAGATGGGAGATGAGAGAGTGAATGAAGCCAGCAGTCCCAAAGCATAACTTTCGACTCTAATTTATCTGCTAGCGAAACTTATGCTGAGAAGCATGTATAGTAGATGGGCTCTGTACAACAGTGGAGTCTCCGTTTCCTGGAACATGTCTTCTATGGCCTCAGTTAAAAGAAAATTAAAGGTTTGGGGGTTCCAAAAAAGATTATGTAAACCTTTGAATATTAAACTTCCTTCAAAAGTCGGTAATTTGTAGCTGTCATGCAGTCACCTGTGCAATAGAGTCCTTAGCATGACAGATCACCTCACTCGTGACTGGATACACTCTAAGTGGTAATAATAGGCTCCAAAACGTGCTGTGAGGCTTTGGGGGTGAACTGAGGCAGGGGAGGAATTGTGAAGAGGCTGAGAAAGCAGAGAGGACCTGCTTTAATCTGTTGTTCAAACTGGATAATGTGACTTGTTTTGTCAGGATGAAGTGCCACGAGCAGTTGTGGTGTAATATTTTGGCTATGGTTTGATATTTAATGGCACTAGAAAATACCTGACTGTGAATGGGGCACTATTTTTTCTTCTTCTTTTCCCTCCTCCTTCATAGGAAAGAAGATAACCAAATATTACAGATTGTGCCATAAGAGATGCACTTACCCTCTGGGATGGATAATGCTGCAATTGCCTTTTGCCTTTTCATAGCCCTCTTTCTGGCCATGCAGTTTTCTTAATGGATGTCACACATCTAACCCTTTCAGCTGAAAGAAAAATTGCAGCCTTAATGACTAGCAAGGAGCTAGAGCTTTGCGTGCACAAGCAGGGCCTTAAGAATATAGTGGGAGGCAAATATAAATGCTCAGATGATTGTGGCTCTGCTAAGAGGGTGAGAAATCTGTAGAGATGAGAGAGGATAACAAAATCTTAAGTGTTTAATAAAATAACACAAGGTTACAGTTAACTTCTGCTTCCTCTACCATATATGTGGGTACAGCACAGAGATCTTCAGTTTATCAAATTTTTTTTAATACTAACACAAGCCAGATATCCATACAGAGCGTAAAACTGCTCCCAGCTGGAGGAACATACTCAATTGTTTCATCAGTTCTGTCCTTTCTGGAGTTTATTGCAACTGAACTCATTGAGCTGTTAGTTGAGACATCTGCGTGCTAGAGCTGGTAGAAAAATTTCTGTAGTAATATGCTTTTTCAAAAACCCGAGTTATTTGGAAGGGTAATGCAGCTCATGAAGAATTATTTTTTCTGCATTTGAAAACCTTTGCAGGAACAAGTTTACAGGCCGTACAGTTTGTGTGCACAATTAGTCATTGCAGAAGTTTCACAGGTATATTTTCCTCAAGATTTTAATGTACTTAATTTATAAAACAGCATGGAAAAAGTTCCAAAAAATAAGAAAAATTATCAGGAAAGCAAATGTTTGTTTTTGAACTGCTAACATCCAGAGGTGCTCAGGGCACTAGAGCATAAGAGTTGTCTGTCTTCCTTTGGTCCAGTTGCGATTTAGAGGAAAAGAAAAAGAATAAAGCCAGGGTGATGCTTGCCTCTTGGTTTTACTTTACATACATTACTTTTCAGATATGAAGTATGTGACTGTGGTTTGGGGAGCAAAGGATTTCAATCTACAGTATTTGTTCTTTTAAAAAAAACTTTAACATATTCAAGAAAATGGGTTATATAAGATCTTCCAAGACAGCTGGGAGAGGAAGGGAAGCTGTTTCTGAAAGTGGGAAGTGCTCTTTTTTTAGGCATACTAAGCTTTGAAATCTCCATGCAAAGTTTTCATGCCAGTATTGTCAAGATTTTGTGGAAATAAATGTAGTAGCTTTGTAGGAGAGGAATGGTGGTTTCCGATAGCTGTGGCATTTGAAATTTCAGAGTTGAAGACCAGACAGAGAAATGACAATGATGTATAAACCTGTACAAGTTTGACTAGATATCATCTAAAAATTGTCTGTGTTTTGCTAGAGTAAAATTTCTGTTAAAGCACATCAGCTCATGCAGTCTGTATAACTGCAGAGGTAAAATTTCTTAAATGATCAGAATTCAGGAGGGCAGAGAGGGTAACAGCCTCATCATGCTGAATTGTTAGTTCAGAGTCTCTAGAGTTATATAGGCTCTCCTCTTCATTATATTTAATAAGGGCAAGAAACTTTTCCCCTGTAGGTGTGAATGCCAATTTTATTACTAGGCTTCTCAAGATACATTTTTCAGTTTTGAGGTGTCCTTCGTAATATGATATTTAGTAGCCATCTCATCTGCTCAGAAGTATAAAGAGCTCCCACTTTAGTACATTACTTAAACTTATGCGAAAGGACTGGAGAAGACACATGCCCAAAATCTCAGACAGACAAGAGCGTTAGATCCTCTCTGGTAGGAAGTGGTGCATCTAGATAGGAGAGGATAATCGTGTATCCCTGCATCATGTATTTGATTTCTGTATGGTGAGTACTCACTTACATGTTCACAGCATAAACGGGAACCCTGTATTTGGCCCTATAATAATCTGGAGGGAACAGCACTTTGGGAATGCCAGGTTATACAAAACTAAATGAAGGAAATCAGTTTTGTGCAGCGCCAGTATAGGCACATGGCGGTATGCCCTGGTGCGGACACATGGGCACAAACTCAATGCTGCTGCAGCCGTTTGAGCTTGTCAGAGAAGTCCACTGTATCCATATTGAATTGGGTTTTGTTAAATAAATAAATGTTATTTATACTGAACTGCACAAAGCTTTGTGCGAGCATTTGGAATTCAGCTAGCAACAGAAAGAGCCCCCAAAATGCTGTCCTCGTCCACACACGAGTCTCAAGGAGCTTAGTTGCAGTTGGCAAACAAAACCTCTCTGTAATTCTGTGGAAAACGCAAAGCAAATCGTCTTTGGATTTTACTACCGCGAGTTCAGAGAAGCTGTTTAGGAAGTATGGAAGAGTTTAAATAAGTAAATGAATTACAAGTATTTGGCACTTTCTTTTGTATTATGCAACTGGACGCACACTTCTGCTTCTGCAGTGTTGAGTCAGGATGTTCCAGTAAAGCAGGATGCATTCATAAAGAGAGATACTAATTCGGATTAAATCATCTTTCTGTCCTTTTAAACAAACTGTGGCCAAGAAACAGTACTGTTCATAGTTTCCAAATGCTTTTCTGATACTACATTACAATTTCTAAACAAAAAACAGGTATTGGGTATATCAGCCTTTCTTGCATTAAAAATTTAAACTCCAATACAAAAAGAGTAGCCAGCTGATCAGAAAAAAAAAAATCTCCAGTTACTTGTTTAAATATTTAGTCACTTAGAAGGGTTAGGTTTACCCACCACAAGTCTGTTCTTCCACCTGCTATTCTAAGGATAAGTTAAACTGTAACATGACATCATTGATTCCCAAGGCCTTGAAATCTTGTATCTGTTTTACTGATCCATTTCTTTCCTCGATTCATTCATCAGAGCTCCCTTATCAGTCTGTAACTTTGTAAAATGAATGCCAGAGTGATGTGCCAGTTTTTTTCCTTCTGGGAATATTCTGGAGCAAAGGGCAGGGAATTAATCCTCTCAGAGTTTGGTTTTCATTTAAGTACCTGCAGAAGATCACACCATAAAGCCAGTGGAAGAAATAGTTTTTCCCAACTATGTCAGCAAATGCCAGCATGTTAAACTAAAGGAGACTTCTCTTTTGGATCCAAGAGATCCAGTCCTCATTTAAAAGTTTGAGATGATGGAGACGAATAAAACCCCTTGATAATAATCCAGTGGTAGTCCTTGCTCCTTAAAATGCTTCTCATTTTGAGTTTGAATATTTTCTATCATCTTTAACTTGCAGCCAAAACATCTTGCAGTATCCTCATCTGATCTGCTAAAGAACCCCTCTCTGCAGGAGGTAGGAAACAATTTTTCCCCTCTACCTCTTTACCACCCCAAACAAGACTCAGAGGCAAAAGCAAGTCTCACTGGGAGGAAGTTCTTCAGCTGCTTCTCTAGTAATGCAACCTACCTTGTCCTCAGCATTTTTTTTTCCCCGACAACATCTAACCAAACAAACTCAGAAGTTCCTCAAAGAATAACAAGAATAACAGGGTCTCCAGTGCCAACAGGACGCAGGCCACCAGGTGCACAAAGTGGCTGCTTCTGTTTTAAGCTCACAGAGATGCAAGGGGGTTGATTTTTTAAGAGCTTTTAACCAAGCAATTGCACCAGCCTC
Organism: Apteryx rowi; assembly: GCF_003343035.1. Classification (NCBI taxonomy): domain Eukaryota; kingdom Metazoa; phylum Chordata; class Aves; order Apterygiformes; family Apterygidae; genus Apteryx; species Apteryx rowi. The sequence continues at coordinate 1,675,685 of NW_020447586.1, forward strand.
CCCAAGAGCAGAGCACTGCTGTTACTCCCCATTTCTGACAGTTGCCCACTTGCATTGATCTCGGTCTATGGATTTAAGGGCCTAACTTTGAAACAGGTGGCCTGCACGCTTAGTAACTGAACAGCTAGGACAGCATCACAGACACACCTCTACCTAACTTTTTTTGGGCTGTGTCAGCCTTCTTAGAAGCCCTGTGATTAGTTACTGTGAGCATCAGGGGAACACGCACAGTTCTTCATTTGTGCGGAAGTGCAGCTGAAGCAACAAGTTCCTTTTCATTATCAAACACTCCTACCCTGGCATAGTGAGGACTCCCTTCCTGCCTGTGCGCAAGGAGCCAGCACGGTCACTGCCAGCATGGCCTGGGAGGAGGAAACGCGCTCTCTCTGGTGCTTGAGCCCCTACATCCCTTTGAACCATCCTGAGCAACACTCTCCATTGCAACCCCAGTGCCCATTGGGAAAGCAAAGGCCAAATTAACCATGCATGCCTGAGACTTCGCCTGGGACTAACCACTTATATCACAAATTTATCCTTCATCAGTATTAAGTAGCTACTAAAACTAAATATTTCTTTTACTGAAGATTCCAGAAACATTAAGGTTATTATATTACAAACCATTACAGCACCACCTGATGTCTCCACATAGAAAGGTCTCAGATATCACTTCTTGCTTCACCTGGTCTCCTTCCCCAAGGGGCTTCATCCTCCAGCAAGAAGGGAGGAGAGGAGCACTCCCAGCTCACTGGAATAACAAATGTCCTCTGGAGACCCCAGCAGCAGAACACCCACCCTGCAGAAAGGAAGTCAAGGCAGCAAGCATCTCCTTTAGGTGCTTTTCAGCACAGAGGCCCAAGCCCCACCTTTGCATTCCCGGCTTTCCAGGTGCTTCTTGGTTACTTCACTGATCAAATGCATTTGTGCTCTGCACCTCAGCGATCCCTGAAGCACCTGTCCCTCTGTTGCGCAAATGCCACTGACACAGCTGCAAAGCCAGAAGAGCACAAAGCTAAATTTGACTGTTTTTTTTTTTGTAAGATCAACTAGATAGTTAGCTAAATTGTGTTGCTACAAGTCCTTGTCCCAYTCTGGAGCTGTGGCAGCTAATCTGTAGTTTGGCTGCAGCATAACTTTAATTTTGCTATTCTCTGACCTAACAGAAACTGCTAAAAAACATACTCTGTCTGCCTCGAGCCTGATATGTGCAGTTTGTGGCTGACTTGGAGTTTCCAAATATTCCTAAACTTTCAGGTAGTGAAAGTAAAAGTACCCATCAAATATTTGTCGACACAGAATAGCTGAATATCAAGGGCAGCTACAGACAGAAATAGCATGCTATTAATTTAGTCAACTGGCTCAAAGGAACTAAGTTTATCTGGTATAAATTCTATTTTTTAGGATTATTAGCATTTCTCATTAGCTTAGTAAACTGGGTTTCTAAGCCTATTCTGCAGGTATCCAGAGTCTCTGATCATGCCAAGAGGCTACGGACACACAGACACGGCCCCATTAGAAGCAGTAGGATGATGGTGACCAATGTATTGAGGCCTGCTTATCAGCAGGGAAATGTTGGCTGAACTGAAAGTTGTACCAAATCTCTCTTTAAAGTAAGCAGGGCCAGAGTTTAATTGTAGATGCCCAATCAGAGCTGATGTTTTCCAGCTACTCCAATAAAATGGAAGATGTGATGAAAATTTTAGGAAAAAAGAGATGTAGCACAGGAAGGACCAGTGTGACTGAGGTAGCCTCTCAGCGGTTGGAGCTAATGGAGAACATTTAAGAGTCCATCACCTTAATTACAGAGCCAAGTGAGCAAATGGGTTTGCTAGGAGCGAGCAAGAGCCAAAGTTAACGTTTCAAACATTCAGGATGGCAGGTGTGTGGAAGAGTAACGCCAGGGTTTGATGGCCATGCTTCTTAAATTAGGCAGGGAAATGACTGGCAGCCTCCTGCCCTGGTGCCCAGCACATCCCTACAGGGATGAAAGCGCTGAGGGCTCCTGCAGAGAAAGAGGAGGATCCTGGGGAAATAGCTAGACTTTGTTGAGTTGGTCACCAGAAAAGGAAGGTTTTATTTGTTCCCTTCTTCTGCTTATGTTACCGCATTGGATTTGTGCCTAACTAAACCCTCTCCTGCTGAGCATGCCTCAGTGTCTGCTGCTATCCTTTGTTCCTATCACGCAGTTCACAAAAATCTGGGGTTTTCCCAGTCTGGAGTTTTAAAAAAGCTGTCTTTCTTTGTTTTCAGGTGTTATTTGCCTCACGCTGCTCTCGGGCCAGGTCAACAGCCTGTCACAGGGCCAAGCTGCCAGGCTCCTCTCAATTGCAATGAGCTTTGGAAACAAGCCAGGCTGTTGTTCTGTATTATATTTTATTGTATGGTGTCTTGGGATGCAATTATTTAAAAATCTAAAGTCTGAAATTAAAAATAGCATTCTTTTTGTTAACTTCAGCCCTTGTGGAGAGTAGATAAGTACTTACATATGTAATCAGGTCCAATACTGTTCCTGAGAAATACATACATCTGTTTTTTAAAGAAGAGGATAAAATAAAGGAAAATAAAATAAAAAATCTGTGCTTGGCAAAAGGACTGAAACAATGGATTACACCAGATATCAATTAAAGAATATAATACTAGCAGAAACAGTATTGAAACTAGTCCCCCACAACACCATAGCAAGCATTCAGGGAGAAAGAGACCAAAAATCATACATATGGACAACCCCCTGCCTCTGCCCACAAGCCCGAGCTCAGACTACTTCCACCACTAACAAACACAAAACCTCTCATACAAGATACTGAAAGCCTCCCAAAATGCCCATAGAAAGCAGATTTCTCTCTGAAAATAAATAATCCTTATTAATCAATTAAGCAATAAGTTACAGTGCTTACCAGTGAGGGAAGAAAGCTAAAAGTAGTTTATCAGATATTAAAGGAAAAGCGGTACATGATAACTAAGAATCCAAGTTAAGTTAATTATTTTATCTGCTTTTCAAGCAAGCTCAAAAGTATCCAAACGTGAAATGCTTTATTCTTTCCTAAAACTTGGCATACTGAGATTCCAGGAAAGTACTCCAAAACTAGAGCCAAAATGAGTGAATTGGTAACTTGATGTAACAGTCCCATCTCTGGCTCTCTAAACGTTCCTGGGTTTTCCAGGAGAGCCTGTCTTCTCAAAAATTTGCATGAAAGTAGCCATCATGTTGCCAAAAGTCCTAGTTCTGCATCATGCCTTCCTTGCAGTTTAACTGTAAGTGCTTCTAAAAAGTGGTGAAAATGAAGCATAAATAAGCGCTATTTGGCATGAGAAAAATGCCTGTCTTTCTTCCTCTGTTATCCTTTTAATTTAAATACAAAAGTTAATTTCCACCAGCTAGGTTGTAACAGAAACAAATGTTCCTGTATTGTAAAAACAGGTTCAGAGGGTCTGTGTGAAAATCCCATTGACCGTAGCGGAAGTCCTGTCTCAAGGTCAGTGCGCACGACAGCACTATGAACAGTGGGATAATGCACGCGTGCTACTTGGACGAAGTATGCTGATCCTAAAACTCACCTATTAAATGGGTAAAAGACTGTAATCAGTTTGGACTCAAACATGAGGTTTTATGGGAGGGAACCAGCCTTTTCCTCTGTAAATGCTGCTCCATGGTTACATGGCAGAAAAACTACTTTACAAGTGTCCAAAATGCCCGCTCAGGCTAACTTAGAATCAAGCTCTTTCATGGCAATATCATTAGAAGAAAAGCTGTATGGAAAATTATAAGTTTCATGGATCTGGGATTTGATTCTTTAATAATAATAATGAATAATCAGCAGCTCACCGAACTGAGGATTTTATTATCAGCAGTGTCTGTTCTTTGTGGATGAAAAGCAGAATTGGTAATAGTTGCCATTCAGTTTTATTTAATAGAGTTGTGAGCTTTTTGGTAGCAGAAGGCAGTAAATGAACAATCTTGTTAACATGACCTGTTCTAATTTGTTGGTTGTCATTGCAACACTGCTCCGCCAAGGACAAAATAAYAGAAAATAACTTAGGATAATGTAGTCTATAAATTACATTCACCTGAAGAGTTAGTATATTCCTGTTCTGAACAGGAAAGAAAAATGAATGTTAATTAACTGGCTGGAGGACATTTATTTTAAAGGAAGAAACTAGCAAGAGAAAATAATGTTATTAAAAGAAAACTGAAGTATCATCTGGTTTTAATTATTGAACAGTTTTTAGTGGTGATTAATCATTGCTGACATTACCATACAGGAAGCAAGACAAAATATTTAGTCTAACACTTTCTAAAAAAATCTGAAAATGCTTAGGTCACTTCATCTTAGGTCCTTTTTCTTGATAGTTTGCAGATCTTTACAGAGCTTTATCTTGCATATCAACATTGCTAGCGAAATTAGAAACTCTCACCACTCACATACACAACAAGAATCAGCATGATATTATCCTGGCATTACATAGTATCCTCTTGCTTAACTTTCCACGATCACATTTGTTTTCCAAAATAATGCACTKATTGATTCATATAATGATATTTCAGGCTATGGCATGTTCCCATGTCAATTCCCGCAGCTCCTGCAAGGAGTTTCGCACCGCTCATCCTGTGAAATTACCAGCTGCATAACATTGCGCTATTTCTGCTCCAGACCCCATGACTTTCAAACCCGCAAAGCCTTTTCAGGGTAATCAGGTGAATGCTTTCGTAGGATAACACAGACTTCTGGCTGCTGCTTTCGTCAGTATTTTTTCCTGGGTTCGTGTACTTGGCCTAAGCTGTGGAAACCGAGTGAGCATCCTTTTTTTTCCCTTTTTTTTTTGGTAAGACAGCATGATTCTGGGTTGATTTGTTACACAAAACTTCTGAATTTTGAGAACCAAATATCCTTGTCTAACTATCGTGGCTACATGCAGAAGCATAGTGGCTTGGGTAGGGCACGCTGGCTCACATGGGGTCTTTTATTTGATTTTACTTACTATTTTTATGTTGATTGTTCTGTGGGAGAAGTGGACACAAGTCATGCCCTGGGGCAATCCCTGCAAGATTGATGGTTGCCAGAGTGTAGGAAAATAGTCAAAGCCATAAAATAAATCTGCACAGGTCATGCTGGTTGCTAGAAGACCTTAATAAGCTTCTGCTAGAGTGTCGCATGTCTTTTAAGAGGAGCAGTTTAAGGAAGGAGAAGCAGCTCTTTCCTTCCCGATGGCAGAGATGGCCACTGGTGTCACTTGGCCCAGCTTTCAAGTTCATGACCTTAGAAATGAGCAGGCACAAACTCCTCTTTGGGAGTGGGTAGAAGAGCTCCTTTAGACATAGCTGACCATTGCTTTTGTCAATAGTCTGTTATATTTTTAATAGTCTGCCGCACAACTGTGGTGAGACTGGGCACATATTAAAAACTTAACACATAAAAATTGTAAATGTGGTTTCTGCATAGAAGTGCCTATGATGAAAAAAACAAGCAAGAGAGGGAGAGACTGGTTTCTGGCTTAGCAATGACACTCATGATGAATATGCAAGCCTCACACAAGGTGAGCCGAAGGATGCAGACAATTGGTGTAAGACTTTTATTGACTGTGATATTTATTAGGATGAGATAGTAAACACAAATGAATAACTGCTGTTATGAAATTAGTACAGACCGGGCAGTAGGAAGTGTTTTGATTTTGGTACTTTTTAAAAAGCTAATATAGAACAAAAGTACCATATCCCCTGTAATGGGATTATATCCTACATTTTAATCTTTATCTAATGATCAGGATGTAGTACCATGCAGTAACTCACTCTTCATTGGGGCTGTCTTCCTCATTCCTGTTACTTTTATCTCGTCCCTCTGCAGGGGCAAAATTAAGAACTAATGCTCCTGACACTGGGGAGCCAAACATCCCCATGGGCAGTGGTGCAGAAACTTCTAGGGAGAGCAGCTGCTGGGGATAGGGTTTGAGGACAGTCAAGACCATGGTGCAACAGCAGTGGTAGATGCAGTTGTGTAGCCTTCCTTGTGATTTTTTTGTGGACATCCAACCAGCACCTTGCAATAGGATTCATATAGATCAATGTGTGATTGAGATTTTGCACCTGACAAATGCTTTAAAATTGTACACTCCAACACGGTGACTGTCGCTCTGGGATGGTCAGTGTGTGATGCCTACCTGTAGCTTGGTTTTCCTTGATGATGATGAGGCAAACATGCTGCACTTCTTCCATTAAACTGCCATCAGTGAAGTGAAGGAAGAAGAAATAATCCAAGATGTTTGGATTTCAGTTGAAATGTAAGAGACCTTCCTTTTCTTATGCCACAAAACTGAGCTCCAGTATGCCCATTCTAAATCTGGTTGACCAGTGCCTTATCTCAGAAAAGACAATGGCATGAGGTGAGGACATGGCCACAGTAGTCTGTAATGTTTTCCTATCTATATGGCTCTTCCTATTAGTGTGTGAGCCCCTGGAGAAGGTTGCATTGCCTCAGCTTCATTTTGAGGCCTTTTTGAAGCTTTGTCCCCTTTTTCTTAGGCAGAGAAAATGGCCCCCAGCTGAAGTTGAATAATATTGATCACATAAGTCAAGGATCTGATCCATCATTTATTAGTATATGTACAATTCTTTGAAAATGCAAACTGCAGTGTATCTCCTGCATATTCCTGCTCTTCTGTAATACTGCAGGAGTAGCTCCAGTTGACTGGTGGAGATTTTGTTGGTGGACTTCAGCAGTTGATTTTTGCCAAGGGTGGAGTGAAAAAAAAACCAGAAGCAGCTTGTTTTGCAGTTGTCACATTAGAATAGTCAAGGGCAGTCTTGTTTCCCCCATGGCCAGATGCTTTACGAGCCCCAGTGGGCTGAAGACTGGAAGATTAGTCTTGTCCTAAGTAGCTTAGGGTTGAGATAATTGGTTTTCTGAAGGGTTTTAAAAAAAGAAATCATAACTGTGACACAAGGTCAGTGTTAGTTGTTTGCTTATCCACTTTAGGCTGTTCATGAAAAGGATCAAATGCGTTTATCTATAAAATGTTTGGAAATAAAAAGCTGTAGCTGTTCACGTTTGTAGCCAGAATTAGTAAAGATACAGGCTGTGTTTAAGCTTCTCAGTATTGACAAAGTCATCATATTATCTTCACACAAGGACAGCATTACAACCTTGTCCTTTGGGCTGTTTGGACCATTAAATTACTCTTTTACATTTGATTCACTTTGAGCTCAAATCTCTGTGGAACAGAATAAAATAACCCCTGTGGACACTCTATTGGAGACCTTATGAACTATTACAGAAATTCTCAGATTGCTTCTTCTTAAGTCGAGCAGCACGAGGGTCTGGCAGGGGCCGATGAAGCTGCTAGTGCCCATCCTCGCTGGGGGAGGCTGTCCTGCGCAAAGYGCTCACCTGGGCAGTGGAAATCAGAAAAATCCAGTGGGCAGCCACAACTCACCTTGGCCAAGGCTAGATTGGGCAGTTGGGCCCTGGACCTTCCAAAGGGAATATCTCCTTGGATCTCCCTGGATATTGGTAGGAGCCATGCTGGGTAGGGATGTGACTTCAGACCTCTGCACAGGCTGCTGCCCTGCACTAAGGAGCCTGGCAGAGTCAGGCTTCTTTGGGAGAGACTTGTGGCCATCACCTAGCATGCTGTTTGTGATATCCCCTTTCTGAAGGATGCGCGAGTAGTAACAGTTTCTAATATTAGAGCTTAAACCACATCTGAGGGATTTTGGAGCTGTCGCGGGAGGAGAATTACTTTGTGTGAATGAGAGTATTAATAAGACAAAGAATAGGTTTTGTCTTCTAAGACCAGCTCCCAAAGATGATCAGATCTTAATCTTACGAAGTTGGAAATTGAATCCTCTGTACATTTTCCCCTTCCAGCAAAATGGTTAGCCACTTTTTCATGACTGCAGAAACTAGCTTCTCTGGCTCATTGCCTGCTTCTCTGCCAAGGTGGAGAGGAAGATGAACGCAGCTGCAAATCTTCCCATTTTGACTTTCCCCCACTGTTGCCTGTAGCCTCTCAGTCCATGCAGCTCAATTGCAAAATAAAGGGATAGTTTCCCATATAGAAGCTTATTTAAAATTTATGCTGCTCTAAAGCCTGAAAGATCAAAGTATTTTCAATAGCACAGGAGGAACTCCTCCATAATAAAGCTCTTAAAGCTGACTTTGTAGCTGTAAGCTGGCTTCATTGCACAGGGACAGTCACTCACTGTGACCACAGGGCTGTCTTCCAGAGGCACAGTAATCCTACTTTTAAGGACACATCTTGCACTGGAAGTAATTGTTGCCTGCAAAGCTAGTGTGGGCTTTCAACTGTGACCGGCAGTTTAGAGTTAATTCATAACTGCTCTTTGACTGCCTGACATTCAAGTGCTGCCCAGATGAACAGGCAGCATTTTACAAGAGCCACAGAAAGTGTAGCAGGGAGAAGAACTGGAGGTATTTCACTTGACATTACTATTGTAATCATACTCCAGTAAGGTTTTAGAAAATAACAGGAAACTCTTACAGTCCTCCAAGAGATTTTATACACACACGTGCTTTTTCCCTCTTCCCCTGCCTCTCTCTTGCTCTTGCTGTCTCTCGTTTTTACAGGTTTTGGATAGGGTTTGATCCAGGTAGTTTGATTTGTATGCTTTGCTCAACTAAATCAAAGTGAAATAATGAAAAATTACAAACTTGAATGACTATGGCTCAAGTTTTGTCACAGGAATTGATGTGTTTAATATGTCTGTGTTTTAAAACCAGACCATACAAGGACATCTTCATCCAAACCAAAAAGATCTCACACATGAGTAGCAGTTGATAGACCGTTACCATTTTTTTGTTCACAGTTGGTTAGGAGCACAAAATATTCAGGAACATAAGCAGGTACATCTTTTTTTCTCCTCAAATGGCAATGATTCAGTTAATGACTTGTAGTTACATAAAAAATTTTAACAGGTCTGGCTACTGTCTGGATTCCTTCACCTCCTCCTGCCTTGGCCTGTTGCACTTGCTTTCTTTGAGCATTAGACTCCTACCAATTTCCTTTAGACAACGCACCAAGCTCCGGTGGGGGCCTGGCTTGTTCAGGATTTTGGGGCTGAGATAGGGAATTTTTCACCTCAGTTTTGCATGTTCAGCTCTGCTTGGCAATTACAAGCTGGTGGCTATATGAAATGAAATGGATAATCTCAGTTTAGTTTCTGGGAACACCTGGTCACAAATACCTATCCACAATTAGTCCAACCACAGCAGTAACCAGGAATGTAATGTGCACGAAGCAGGAACTGGCTGTCAGAAAGGACAGTCTCCCAAACATTGGATGCACGTATGTGTTTTAATTAATGTAAGGACTGGACTGTTCAGCTTTGGAGAAGAGCTGCACCGAGAAGGGGGTTGAACAATACATCAGCTTATTTTTAACTAATTTTTGTCCTGGTTCTGAATCAATGTTTTTCTCTAGGGTTACAAATAATTTGTATGCCTGGAGGATATTAGATAGACAACTAATGTCAACGAGTATGCCAGGTCATTAAGATGTATTTTATAGAATGGTGTGGTATCAGGAATTCATTCTGCATCCACAGCTGTGGAAAGAGATAAACTAGGAGGTAGGAAGGAAGGAGAGTTGTTGGAGGATGTAAGCTTCCTAACAAAAACAGCAGGGATGCTTTTGATGGAAAATTGAACAAATTTAAGAACAAGTATGACTGAGAACAAAGCCCAAATGGGATGGGAAATGTAATTAGCCACTGGCAATGCAGCAGTTTCAAATAGAAGAGACAAGGATTCACAAACTACTATACAGTGATTAGTTTCCCTACCTCAGTATCAATGTTACTGTAAAATGTGTATGGAAAATACGTCAAGAGAAAGAAGCAACCATTTCAAAAATATAGTAGCCAAAGACAAGAGAGGTAAAAACAGTGGACATGGCCCAATCTAAAACAGAAGATGATTGGCCAGTAGTTACCAAACTCGCAAAGTGAAAAATGATCCTTCTGGCAGTAAGGAAAAGTAGGAGACTACCTAATGAGGAAGCTTGTTTCAGTGGTTCCCCATAACAAGGTGTACTTTCTTCCTGACCTGACAGGCTGATAAACCACAGGATGCCATTAAACTGGTAATGAAGTGCTATGCTAAAAATAGCTTGTTTATTTTTTTTCTGGAAAGCCAGAATCAGCTGAATCATCTGTGTAATCAACTTACTCCCTGAGTTTCAGCAATCTCTGCACAGATCCCTGGGACRAGAAGCATCACCTTCTCCCTCTCTGGCTCAGAGCAGAGCTTTGTGCCCATCATGTAATGAAGAAGCAGGTAGAATTGGAAACCGGTTGTTTGACCCTGTTTGTCTGCTAGCCATGTTGGAGTTGTTGTTGCATGTGCTTTAAAAGTTTAAGCCTGAGCATTAATTAAACCAAGGAAAATGCTTTTCATGGAAAGTGTTGTATGCTTGTTTACTCTAAGTGCCATCCAGTTTCATAAAACCTCTATGGAGCCAAATCCTCAAACTTCACATTTCATAGGCAATGTAACTTTATAAGTGGGTCTCAATTAAGAGAGACACAAGGGGAGTATATCAGAACCTGCAGCTAGAACCATAGTTCAGGACATTTTAGGCTTCTATTTTCAGGTTTCGCTGATAATGTCTCTAAATATACTTGACTTCACTGTTACGTGTAGTCACTGGGCCATGGGAGTGACAACAGAAGACAGTCACTGAATATCTTTTAGAAATTTCCATGGTCTTAATATGCGTAGGACTGAGGGAATCCTAGGGCAGGGTCCTGGGGAAAGTAGAAGGGACATAGATCCACACAAGCCTGCTTTGTGGAAGAAAAAATGTAATCCACAAACCAGTTTATATAAATCCATAAACCAGCTTACAGAAGTCCTAGATCCACAACCCGGGGCAGAGTATTCCTTCTTACCTACCTCAGCAGTAAGCAGCAAAAGGCGTCTTGTCCTGCTTGGGAACCATGTAGGAGAAAATTTAATTACTTCTTTTCTAAGAATGGATAATGCTGTGGGGAGTGAAGTAGGTTGGCATTTGTGCTGAAGGCAGAAATGATTTTATCTTAGCTTTTATTCCTTGCTATTCACAGCATCTCCAGAAACCCCAGAATTTTGCAGCCTCTGGGCCTAAACTTTGAGCTCCTTAGTTATCTTGCCCTTTGGCAGCAGATTATCTTTTCTTCATGTAGGTTGGCCTGCAACAGAGCCAATGTGCTCTGCCAAAGTTGTAGTGTTTCCATGCTCTCGGATGCTCTCTGTGCCATTAGTGATGCTTTATGATATGCAAAATGGTGCATGCACACACATTTTGATGAGATATCAGTGAATCTGTAATAAGATACTGCTTTAAAAGGGTAGCTGAAGGAATTTCATAAAGATCGCATCCCAGGACCTAATGGAACTTGGCCTTTTTAAGCAATTTGGCCAGAGTCCCTTCATCATACCCACACATTTAGGATGAGCTCCAGACTAGAGCACGTTGGCAAGCTAATGGCCCACTTCTCTCAAATACTCTTCTCTGTCCCTTCACATATTAGGCTTGACAGGAGTACTTCATCTTAGAGAAGGGGAAAGTTATTGCTTAAATGATAAATATACTTTAAAAGAATTCATATTCAGTGTACTTTGGTTACTGAGAAGGATGAAGAAATGACAGATTAATGTGACTGGATATTTGCTGTGAGTTGGTGAATGTTCCCCTGTGGATACGGTTATGTGTGGATTTCATAAACTCATTCGGACCAAAGGGACATAAGCAAATGTTTCATGATTGTAAAGCAGCGCGTATTCCTGTGAAATGTGAGGTGAAGTCTGACATAAGAGGACTTGAAAGAGTTGTTTCAAGGCCATTCGGAATGGGCAACTAAACTTTTCTCATTTTGTTCTTTAAAATTGTCCCTGACCCAAGTGAATATGATATTTTTCTCAAGGATCTGGTACTTGCCACTGCTGAATGTAGTTTTCTAGACCAGTGAGACCACAGCTGCCACTGCAGCTGTGGACAATAGGTGAAGACCACAGTTGATGTTACCTTGTGAGGTGATATGGAGCCAGAATCTGACTACAAGTGGCTAGCCAGGAATTTCACCAATGGAAAGAGAGCTATGCAGTGGTATAAATGAGGAAACTGTACTGTAAAAGTCTTAATCTAGTCCCCTAAAAAAATAGATAGCAATGGTGAAGCTTAGACAGCAGTTGACTAGACTGCTGAGTTCAAGTGGGACTGGCACAAGCTGAGATGCCACCATCAAACTGTTTCACTATCACAGTCCTGTACCAAGGCAGACGCACAAAGCATCATTGGCACACAATAAAATCTGCACCTGAGGACCAATTTCAATGCAGAAGTCAAAATAACACTGAGAGATTAAAATCTCAACTGAGAGCAGCACATGCTCCAAATTTCCACTGCCTTTACTTCTCATAATATTAAGACTAATGTCTAATCTGCTTCTAATTCTTGTTATTATTTTTGCATTTTGGTATTTCTCTAGGCTTCGGATAAGGAGAATAAAGTTGTCCAGTTTAATTTTATCTATGAAATTTCAATTAAGTTCTGTCTTGTGGTTTTCATGCCCTAGTGCAGCGTTTCAGTAATTTGCTTGAAAATTATCGAGTAGGAATTGCTTTGTTTACAGCAATTATTTTTCATCTCCAGGTCTGAATGTCAGGTCTGATTTATTTGACCAATCAATCAAGTTTATTTGACAAGGACTAAAAGCATTCTTGGTGTGCTTGTTGCAGGAAGGGGAACAGGACTCTCCAGTCACCTCACCATATAGTGTTACACAATAAAACACATATATGTGTACAACACTAGTCAGTACAAGGAATGATCACTTTTTTAAATTAACTTGCAGTATTCCTATTTACTCTTAGCATCTGGAGTGATTTCTAGAGTGCAAGCTGCACAGTTTGATGAAAGACCCCAGAATTCAAGCTCAGAGGAAAATCTTTATGTAAACATGCTCAAAGACCAATGAGTCTGCATTTTGCTCTTGCTGAGAAAAATAAACTCGTTTTGTTCTCATATTAGAGCATCTTCCTGTGTGGAGGAAAACGCAGTGGGAGTATTTTTAGCTGCTTTTGTCTGAAGGGTAAAAGAGGAAAGGGAAAAGGAAAAAAGCTGAAATTTTAAGTCGTTTTTCTTTAAAGAATTTTTTTTCTTAATATTATTTTTGGAAGACTAATTCCCTTGTCAGTAAATATCAGAAGTTGGCCACTGCCAACTAAAACATGACAAGATAAAATAATACAGTCTAAATTCCCTTTAGTGAAAGAGAAGGGCTTGTTAAATGGCACCTTCAGAAACACATGGGGTGATCACACAGCCTGAGAATAGGAGAAAGCATATGTTTTACATATAAATATGTTTGTTTGGAGCATGCTTTGCAAAGCAGCCCATACAAGCTAAGTTTCATGTATTTACAAAGTGTCAGCAGCTGACTCACCCTGAATAAAACATTAGAAGACTTGAATCTACCCCAAGGAGTTTGCAGACATGTTGTAATACTGACAAACAGTCTACAGGGCAGAAGGGTGGAAATTGTCCCTTCCTTCCACTTAAGTTTCCATCGTATTTAATGCACATAAGCTTCAATACAGAATCCCAGATGATGGTTTGTTTCACTAGTGCAGATATCTTGCATAAAGCACTACTGAAAGCCTGAACAGGGTAAGATGGTTGAGGTTCATAGGATAGGAGGGAGAGAGGTGCTCAGTACAGGAAATAAATGTTAAGTATTTATGCAGATGAAGACTAGGAAAGAAACAAAGGAATGAATACAAAAATATCTGGATGATTTCAGGTTATATTACAGTGCATCAAAACCCTAAGGTATTCAGGGTAAGATAAAAATAATCTTTGTTTTCTTATTTCAAAACTTAAAGTCTTCAAAAGAAGTCATATTCATCATCTAATAAAGTTTTTGTTAGCAAGTGTAAAACTGACATAGTAAATATTGCTAAAATCTAGCATTAAAATATAAAGCTATTAAAAAGGAGAAATGTTTTTAATATGCTAGTTTTTTTATTTGGATGTGTTTTTAATTTTATTTTAGTTTTTCATATGTTCAACTGTTTTTCCTTTAACAGCCAGAACTAGAAATGTATTTTTTTTAATGAGATCATATTTGAACATAATCACACAATTGCAAGAGCTGCTGCTTGACAAATATACTAAAAATGTGCAAATAATTGAGTTAGCAGCAATGACCAAAAGAATTTCTATTTTAATGAAACTATCTGTAGAAAATYTGTAACCGTATTTCTCCGAGTATTCCATCTTTATTAATCAAAAGCATTTTCCTTTTCATCTCTGGCTCTATTTGCCCCAAAGTTTCTCAAAAACTTGTCTCCATTGCTAATCAGTGTTGCCTGTGTCCTCTATCTTGCAAGTGGTTGTATAGAGAGGTTGTTCAGTCATATCTCGTTCAAGATTTACACTGGCTAGACCACTGTGAGCCACTGAGCCATGTAAAACCACAGGTTTTCAGCCCACTCCAGTTTTTCAAAGATTTCCATTTCCACCAGCTTTGCACAAGCAGGAATTCAATGCTGTGCCCAATGCAGGAGGTGATGCAATATTTACAACATTGAGGTTTGAGCAAGTCATTTTTAGCATGACCTTACCTGGTCAGGAAGAATCGGATGAATTCAGCTACGTTTACCTGCATGAGTAGAAAATGAAGCACGGTTAGGAATTTAGTATGTGGGACAGGGCTATAATTCACACGATGTTAGCAACCCTCATTTCAGCCTTGCAGTGGAAACAGTGAGGACTATTTTTGAACATTCCCTGGGGAAAACATGACCTTGGCTGTATGTGAAGATTTCGCTTTGACCATTCTCCCTGGAGCTTCATCCTACAGCTGATGAACAGTTACTAAGAGTCCAACGCAAAGTTGGATCAAACGCAAGAGTCCAAAGCTCAGTGAAGTCAACAGTAACTTTTCCTTCAAGTTCAACAACACTTGGATCAGATCTGACTTGACTTGTTCTCTTTATGACTTTCTATTTAATCAGGAGACATTGGTCCTCACACTGTCTTGCTGCAAGGCTGAAAAATAGTTAGCTAGAAATCATCAGGGTGTAATAAGTGTAATTTCGATGAGTTTCTTTGGGTTGCTAGCTGTGCCAGAGAGCATAGATGTCCTCTTTCTGTTTAGCCTGAAAACATAGAAGTTAACATGAGGTCGGTCCCAGAGAGCACAGGGAGACGGGCTGCGTGGACGGAGCACCCCACGTGGCTCCATTATGCTTGTTCTGACAAGATGAGCACCAAAAGTGAAGGATGCAAATAGAAGAGAGTCCAAATAGAGACCAGAGGAGGTGTGTCTTGCTATTACCAAGGGTAACTGGGAGAACCCTTTTTGCCTCCTTGTAATCCTGCCCATTTTTCTACCTGCCTCCTGGGACAGGGTCGTGGAGGCCTTGAGTGAACTCTGACTTATCCCAATAAAACTGCTATTACTGGGAGTTGCAAAAGATAGATTTTCTGATGAAATCCTAGCTACTTGCAGAGAAAAGGGATTATTGAAACTTCTGCAGTTCCTGTCTTAAAGGAAGTGCAATATCTGTAATATACGTATTGTGCAAAAAAGATTGCTCTCTTCAGAACAAAGTACTCACCCTCTGATTTTCAGAGGTCAATCCTTACGTTACAGGAGTGACAGGGAAAGCCTAGTCCTTCAGCCTTTGTTGAAGGGAAAGGAAATCTTGTGGTGCAAGCTGCTGCTTACAGGTTTTGGGCCAAGACGTAAACACGCGTGTCTGGCATTTGGTTACAAAATCTGCTTTTTGCATCTGCATAAAGTGACCTAATTTAGGAAAATGAAGGAGACTCTAGTGCTTATTTTTTAGTGGAAAAATGAGCTTCCAGGCCTCTAAACTTGTGAGCTTTCAGTGTATCACTAGATATTGATTCTGTTGCTGAATTTCAGTGCTGAATTTCAGTGCTGAGGTTGAAAACACTTGCTGTTTAAACTACGGCCTGGAATGACACAATATCTAAACAAATCACTTGGAAATAGCAATTCTGAGCAATGGTGACCCCACAGCCTGTGGCAGGAGGCCTCTTCTGAGATTCACTTTTAGTCAAACTTACTTATATTTATTCACTAAGCTATATTTTTTCTGTGGGAAGGGAAACTTTCCAGTTCATACAAACCTAATCAAAAGAAATCAAAGGAGTGCTACTGCAGCACTTCTGAACATACCATCGTTTTGCAGCCTTAGAGTTAGTCTTTTAATAAAAGTTGCCTACGGTGTCTATCAGAGCAATAGCTAATGCAGTTGTGGCTGCTGCTGCTGGGACTGGTATGGTGACCTGTGGGGCTGCCAGAAGAGGAAGGAGCCAGCCCAGGGCAMGCTTTGCCTCATCCTCCTTCTAAAGATGGCATTTCGCAGGGCCAGAATAAGCAGAAGTTTGTGGGCAGGGGTTGGGAAAGAAGGGAGGGGGGTATGAAAAGGACACGGGGGTGAATAAAGGGAATTTGGTAAGTGTAAGGGTGAGTCCTTTCCTCCATCCGCAGGGATACAGCCTGAGTGCAGTCACCCAGCAATAGGTGCAGGCAAGCCTCGGCCTCCCATTGCAAATATGCTTAGCTTTGCCAGTTAGGGAAGCCTAGTAAGATTTTTACAGTGGCAAGCAACATAAAGGAGGTTGGGGAAAGAAACTGAGAAATAATTAATCATTCTGACTCCTCCATTCTAGACTGCCAGCTAAACGACGACATCCTTCCTCACTGAGGATGCTTATTTTAGAACAGCAATTTTTTACAACCCCCGTCCAGAGTAATCTTTACCATTCACACTCCTGTCCTCCTTCCCTAATCAATCAGGCAGAAGGCATGGACCAACTGATATTGCTCCCACACCAGGGAGCTGAGCACTCTGGAAAATCATAGCCCAAAGGAGCCACATTAGCACACAGCAGCTTGACTTGAACCCCCAACATGCAGGCGTGCAGAGCAGGGGTAACTGGGACAGTGTTACAGGGGGCCGGCGGGCAGAGAGATGGTCTTCAGCAGAGCTCGCTCCTGCATCCAGTGCCCACGACCGGCAAGTACGAATTGAGTGGATCTTTTGGGAGGCTGGCTTGTGAGAGCAGGCTCTTGCCAGGAATTTACAAATGCAAAATTGGCAGCATGTACAGAAACGCTAGCTTATTTTCCTGGATTACACTTAGTAAGAACGCTAGTAGGCACATGGTGTTTTACTCATGTCTTGGTGCTACCAGCTTCTGCTGGCACCAGAAAGCCCATTCAGGCGAAGGGTGGTTGTAGAAACACAAGTTGTGCTGCTGTCAGCTTGTCCTGCACCAGAGAGCCTGGAAGCAGCTGGTCTGGCTCAGGCAGCACATAGCCAGGGCTGGGAAACTTGCTCGGGGCACCCAGCATTTATGCTGAATCACAACTTCCTTCTGTTTGTCCAGTAATCCAAAATGTCTTCTAGGAAAAATGAGACAGACATGTCTTGCATTCCTACTCATATTAGGAAAGACGTTTCCACTAGAAAAAACTATTATTAGAACAGAAAATTGAGGGCATCATTACTATTTATAAATAGTTGTGAACTATATTTGCATCTACTTTTTTATTATTAATGCAAGACTAAAATGGCACCAAATTAAGAATTTATGGCATACATTATCATGTTTTCTTAAATGCTTCAGCTGGCAAATTTTATGAGATCTCCTTTTCCACTGGTGAAATCTTCCACTTTTGACAACTAGTGAAAAAAGAAAAATCTTAGCAAAAGGCTTAAATTAGCAGCTATATAAACATGTAAAGCAAATTATTAAGGTCCACAGTGCCAGAAAAGGTAGTCCATTCCTCTCATGAAAAGTGGTTCAAGGTTCAGGGCATACAAAAAAGGAATCATTGATTTATGGGTGGACAGTGATTTTTTAAATGCAGGGAAAGACTGTTAAGGACTATTCATGCTAAATTGCTTTGTGCTACTGCTTCAGACTAGCACTCATTTCTTTGATGTGCATGTTTATAAAATTACACTTTAAATGCAGCCTACTTCATGGTAGTTTTTAAGAGACCCTGGAGCTCTCTACAGTCAGACCAGCTGAGTGGAAAATGTTGATCTACGGCATGAAAAATTAGTAAAGCACGGGCTGAAACAGCCAACCTGAAATTGCCCAATATCAGTGAAGTTCGGTATTGCACTACTTACTATATGTTGACATGGTTTACAGTGAAATCTTGCAAGGATCATAAAGTTTACCGCTCTCCTCAATGGGTAAACAAGTATTGCATTTTCCTCTTGCAACATTCTCAACTGTCTTTCGTAGCTCCGTGGAGCTGTATTTTTTTTGTTAAAAAACGAATGCTATTTAATAGGTTTTATGGATTTTTAACAAAAATTTTCTTGAATATCCTACTGGTGTTGTAGTGTTCCAGAAACACTGTGCCCTTGTGTTAGTTCTCCTCTGTCTTTCTCAGCAATATCTTAATTTTAGTGTTTTGCACCTCTACAATTAACAGTTTAGATAGTGTACTATATAGCCTCCTCTAAACTAGTCAACATGTGACTATCAGACGTAGGAGTTTTTTCATCTTCTCAAGATGTAGAAGATCATTTTTAACTCTGAAGGTCTGAAGACACTTACCTGAGCCTCACTCCTCCCTGTGGGGTTCAGATGTTTCTGGTGAAAGTTTCGGTACTTTTGCAGAGCTGAGCATACTGATTGTACTGACACTTATGTCTCCTGAGGCTGTAGGAGAGCATTTCCCATTATAAATCATGGTCTTAGTTGCTTTTATAGGCTTAGTTGCTTAAAAGAACAACCCTGGTACACACAGGAATAAGATCATGCAACAAGATCAAATCAGAGTTGAGAAGGAAAAAGCGAGAGTGGGTAATGAGCTGGGATCTGGGAGGGACAGGTGCAGAAGAGACAAGGCAAGGCCAAATGCAGGCTGAAGAGGGCAGGCAGAGGCAGGTGGGGAGCCCAGGCCTTGCGTGTCCATCAGGCATCCTGGTGGCACGAAGCTCCTGARCCTTCCTCACTGACTGCTGCCAGTTGATTTCTAAGGGACCTGCTGAAAGGAGTATGGATCTATCCCCCATGTCAGCTCACCGCATCTAGGGCAACAGCTGTAACTGCCCATTATTCCGTTAGTTTCTTCCCAAAGTAATCCTCAGTGGGTTTGGGATCAGGAGGGAATCCATGCAGTTCTGTATAGTGCAGCTTGGACGGAAGAGCCCAGATACGCTTAAAACAGCAATTCCAGCTATGAGCGCCTTGGAAATGACATACAGAAAACTCCTTAGGAAGAATGTCGAAGTTACAAACATGAGAGTTACAGATCCCCAGAATTAAAAATTGCTTTTCTCATGCTGTTTCAGAACCTCTGTGACCATGCAACTTTCACAGTACTCCAGGATCATTTCTTAACGGGTAAAAAATTAGGAAGTTTCACAGTACACTGTAGTTGGGAATTCTGGTTCTTCTTTTGTGCTCTCAATGGGAAGGTGAATCTGAGAGACAAACCAATATGTCCAGGGCCATAGAGCAAGTCATCCGTCACTACAAAGCCTGTTTGAGTCCCTGGACCATATTGACATAGCTGTTGTGGGATGTAGCTTAGTCACAGCTGGCATAACCATATGGGTATTTAGCTCTTCATGGTGGTTGCCAACCTGTGCTGACTTCTGTCCTATGGTAGCTAAACCAGTAGTTTCATTAAAGCAGAGATCTTTTGTGCAGTACTGGTTTATCTCTCTAAGGATCATACAAAATCAGAGTAACTCAAAGAGGGACATTTTCTACAGTGAGAAACTCAAAAAGTTGGGACTCTGTCTTAAAAAGCTGGATGACACAATAATATTGCCTAAAACTGAATGAGGGAAAGATGAATTCGTATCCTCCATTTCAAAAACAAAGCAAAACATAGAATTTAGCTGATAAGCTTAAAAGCTAGTGAAGAAAACCTTTTTCACATGGCATGTAATAACTATATCAGAAAACTATCAAATTCAATAAGTTGCATTAGAATACAACAATTTTCATTCTAAGTAATTAACTAGGATTAAGTAATCAATCTAAAAGTAATTAACTAGGATTGTTAGAAGAAATGAAGAAATAAAGGCAGAAGGCCCTTCCCCGAGAACTGGACCTTTCTCCCAGATTGCAGTATGACACGTTCCAATGAGACACATGAAACTATGGCCATCCCCATCACCATGTGTAACAAAATGTGGTTGACTTCCTTGTCAGTCAACCAAAGATGTGATTAACTCCTTTAGCCTTCCAGAAGATGGCTCGTATTTTCTTGCTGTGATCATTGCCCAAAGCTAGCAATCCCCTGGGGAGGCAGTAAACTAGACACAAAAGGTACTGGGTCTTTAAAGACCTAGCCCACTGTCTAGCCACATCTAAATTAGGCTTTCAGCTTTACACTGACATGATTAAATACTCTTATTTCCTGATACAGAATTGTATCTGTGCTCCAAATCTATTAAACTGTCCTGAAATACACATCTGTGATTTTTATAATGGTAGAAGACCATGAACACAAATCACTGTTCTTTGAATGCCACTTTTTTATAGAATCATCTGTGCAAAATGGACTGGTTTGTACCTGCAGGATCTGTCAAGCAAACTAAGGGACTGTCATGGGCCTCTGCAGGACATGTGCCCTGTCAAATCACACAGAATCAGTATGTGACCTGGTTTCACTCTTAGCCTTTAGCACAACCAGTCTGCCATTTCTACTTGATAGCAGGTTGTAATTTTATATTGAACACTTGGCTGTGGATAGAATAGAGAAGGAAATATTCTTCTAGTGTGTATAAATACATGAACAGGAAACAGAAATAAATTTTCAAAGACTATTTTTAATAATGGCTGCCATACTTCTAGGAGAACTTTCTCCATATAGCAACATAGTGTTTTTTGTGCATGCTTTTAAGTCTTGAAGCTGATTGATGCATGCTTGAGTTGAATTTCTTGAAACTAATAGGGCGACTCATGAGAGTATGGAATAAGAAAGGTGAATGGCTTGCCAAGTTTGAAACTGTATGACTATGACGGATGCGTTATGTGCTATTTTTAATAAAGGTGCTGAAAAAAAGGACAAGCAGGCAATTCACACAAGAGCTCTGTGTCAATATTTGTGTAACTTTTGCATCCCACTGCTTGAAGCATAAGATCTTTTTGTCTCATGCGGATCAAAACCACTTAGGGTTTCAGCAAAAAGAAGAAGAAGAAATCTCCCCTGGTTAAAAATAATCCACTATGGTAATTAAACTCATCAGCATGATAATGCTTTGTGGATTTTGAGAAATGAGGTCAATTCATGCACAATAGGCAAAAGCGTAACAAGAATTACAGCTGTAGGTGCTTATTGTACATGCAGATGAGTTCTTCCTGAAATTCCTTTCCAGCTTAGCAATGCTAGTTTTTGGCATCTCCTTACATTTGAGTTTAATTCAATAAGAATAACTGTGCCTTGCTCACTGGCATTTGCAGGATCTTGTGGTTTCTCTTGATACAGAAGTTATAAATCTCTTAGAAAGAAAAATAAACACTTCATAGCACATAAAGAAATGGTTGCTGAGCTCAGTGGGGGAGTACTGTTAGCAATAATCAGGAGTTGACTAAGTCCAGAAGTAGTTCGTCTACGAAATGAAGATTACAAGTGCTTGGTAGCATCTGTTTGTGGGGCTAAGAGCCACTTTTCCAAAATATTGCATTTATTGATACAATGCCAAGAAGAAAAAGACTTCCAGGTTTCTTTTGGTATCCCCCAAAGCCCTAGAAAGCAGTCTGGATTTTGGAATGATTGGGAAAAAAAAAAGGAGCGAGCAGACAGGAACGAGATAATAAGATGTTGTTGACCTTATATTTTAAACACTGGGGGTGGTAGCCAGCAGAGCAGATGAAAAAAAGAGAGCATAAGTTATCACTAACATTTGCTGGAATAGCATTCTGTAAATTATTAGGGGCAGAAGGATACAGCTTGCACTTGAGTCTTCTGCCTAGCCCCAATCTGACCTCGGACAATTTACTTAAGTACACTACACCTCAGGTCCCTTCTGTAGTTTCTTGCTTCACAGTGACAATGAGGTTTAATTTATTAACTGTACGCATAGTTCCTGCAGTTTTTTGGCGGAAATAACATAAGTAAGTGCAAGCTACTGTGATCATCTGCATCTCTTAACTGTGCTAATTAACCACAGGAGTACACTTGTTATTGCAAAACTTGTGCTTTTCACATCTCTTAGGTAAACCAGAGCACTGAATGCAAAAGTAGTGCTCAAGAACATATGCGAGACTTGCAGTGTTCTCTGAGGAGTATTTAGCCTATAAGCCAGGGAGTGAAGAGCATGGAGTAAGTCGTAACTAGGAGACAAGTAGATGCTATTCCATTTTGTCCTTCCATAAGGAAAACTTGTGCTGATTTCTTTCAAGCCAGAAATTTGAAATTTCTGAAGACGCAGAATGTCTCCAAGAATGTGACAACTAAATTGAAGGCTTTTTTTTTCTTTTTAATTTTCACACTTACGGTACAAATGAAATACATGCGATACCTCTTGTTTTACTTGATATCTGCGAGGTATAACACACTGAAAAAGAATTTCTTCTTAGCTGAGATTTTTTCAGTTTGTGATCATTAAACAGCCCTGAAAACAGGATTCTTGTACAGCTAATTAAGGTAATTGCACAAAAAGGTGAAGAGAAGAAATATTCCAGTTGCACATACCAAGCACACTATACTCTTAACAGCGATGGCTGGAAATGGGAGGGTCACTCTAAAAGGCAGTTATACCTTGCCACCTCCCATCAGAAGATCTCATGTCCTGAAAGTGAGAAGAGGGAGGCAGAGACTGGTACCAAAGGCAAAGTAGAAAGGCTAGAGCAGCGAAAAGATCTGGGTTAAATATTGCAGTAGTAAGGTAGTCTTAAAATAGATTCTGGATAGACAAGAGCTGTGCAAGGTGAGTGGGTGTAGCAGCACAGAAAAGAAAGAAAGAGCTAATCACTACATTTCTTCGAACATACATCCATCATGCCAAATCCAGCCCCTCTCTGAATTTCCTACCATCTGAAATAACCCTTGGTATTCTGGTTTCTCCCATCTGTTTTTGCATCTCTCCCTAAATACCATCTGAACACAACCTCCTGCTTTCAGTCTTCATTTCTGCTCTTCTATTAAGAGATCTGTGACAGATTTCCACCTCTTTGGGGTGAAAAAACATTCAGACAGAACACAGTACGTACATATAGGTGAATACTGTCTTTCTGGTTTTGTGGGTACACAGATCTGGAATTCCTTGAAGTCAGCTTTGACTTCAGATTTGCTGTGTGCTTCTCAGGACAATTCATCTTCATTATTTACCAAAAAGTTTAGTATTATATCACCTGGTATGTAATTCCGTAGTTGTATTACTTGCAAGCGCATACACTAATTTTGTGTGAAAATGACTCTTCTGAAATCGGGAAAAAATGTGTGGTTATAACTTCCAACTTTCTAACAAAAAAGTTAGAAAAGGGTAATTTATACTTGCTGCACTGCGCTGGGATATCAGTGCAGTACTGTACCCAGGAATTTGGATTAACATCATTGCTGGGATGTAGCTACATGGTAAGAGGCCTGTGCGCTTTAAAGTTCTGCACTTATTTGCATCATCTGGTGTTTCAGCACATGCTCTTGAACTCATCAAGTGGCTAATGGATGTGTTTGTAAAGGCTCAGCTGGTCACTTTATACGCAACGATAAACCCGCTGTTGTGCTTAATGAGGTCAGTGAAGCAACCAGAAAGGAAATACATAATTCTGTAGCATGGGTCTGTAAGCACAGTACTGCCTTGGCTTTTTAAGTTTAATGAAGCAGCTACTCAGCAGCTGAATATTCTTGCTGAACAGACAGCATGGATTTTAAAACTGAAATGTTGCTGGAATTCACATCCCTACATGCTCTCCTTGGAGAGTCCATGGCTCTTACTCTCTTACAAAGTCTGCATCTTTTATGTGTTAATGGTTTTGAAATCAGCCATTTGCTTCATTTTCATTGTAGATGTGGGCCAGGGTCTGATTTCCTCCCTTCCCTCTTCCCTGCACGTTATATCCACTGTAAGCTGGCTCAGCAGCCTCCTGTTTGCTCTCTGGGGTATGCACTGTCTGGGAAGTAGCTGAAGCGATCCCATAAAAAGGACACGTTCCCAAGCATTTCCCTACTTCAGATGCCTTTCCAAGAGTATAAGCCCCCACACGAAAGCTTGCATCGGACAGGGAGCCTTCAGAAAGTACGTACTGCAAGATCAAATTACATGATTTGGTCCAAAAGCCCTGGAGAAACGCCTCTGCTTAAAGAATGGATTAATGATTAATTTTTAAACACAGTGTTTGTCTCCTGCCGCAGCGGTACGATACAATAAGAGCGGTGCCTGAGGCAGAACAGTCTTTCTGGGGGTTAGCTGCAGCGCGGGCAGAACCGTGTCCGCTTTCGCTGGGCAAACATCCCCATAAGAAACCACAGCACTCAGAGGTAGCTTTGCGCCCAGGGGGCTCAGGGCGTGCGAGCAAGCCTCTTCCCCCTTTTACAGACGGATTAATCTGCCCAGCCAGTACGTTTTTGGTGCCGGAGCTGGAGAGCGTGCCTGCAGGCGCACAGCCCCGCATCGTGCCTCTTAAATCATGCAGCCTCGTCTAACTTACACATACAGCGAGCAAGCAGCGTCACGCGAAGGTATCGGGAACTTGCGCTCACAGACTCTTTGTCACCAGCATGATCCTTGCCTCCCAGTTACCACAACATCACATAAAATACACTTTCCTTAAATGATGGGAAAAAGAGCAGCGCATATCAGGGAGCCATAGGCAGCGATGATATCTGCCTCGCCCGGTGGCATGAATWATTACGGCACACCGGCCATCATCAGGGAGGTCCGTGCCAGGCAGACGCACAGGGTAGCGTTATGTGCCGGGTCGGCGCCCTGCCGCGGGCCGGCGATGTAACGCACCGAGCAGCAAGGCAGCATTTCCACGGAGGGATCTCGGCTGCTAAGCTGCGGCGCGGCGGCCCCACACTCATAACCCGCCTTTTCTCGCTCCCTAGATGGGGACCCTGCGGCGGCGCGGCAGCCACTAGCGGCGAAATTGCTGCGCGTTGCCATGACGACGAGCCGCTGCAGCCACCTGCCCGAGGTGCCCCCCGACGGCCTGGCCCCGGCGGCCCCCGCGGGCAAGAGCGCCAGCGGCCCCGGGCCCGGCCTGGCCGGCGGGCGCCCGCACTATGTCATGCAAGTGTCGGCCAAGGACGGGCAGCTGCTCTCCACCGTGGTGCGGACGCTGGCCACGCACAGGTACCACCGGGCACGGGGCCGGGATGGGGATGGCCCTCTCATGGGGTTGCGTTACGCTTTGAAACCACGCAGGCGACTACAGGCAACATGCGTGGCTTTTTGCTTAAGAGTCACCACTGTGAGATGGTAATTAAAATCTCATTCCAACTTTGTAATGATCAACAGTTAAGTTCTCATGATTGCACTTAAATTAAGAAGGATAAAGCAAGCTATCTAGGGATGCACCTGGTCAGGTGAGTCAGCTGCAATAATTTATCCTGGTTGGTAGGAGGAAACAGCAGGAGTCCTGCTCGGGCCACCGGTGCAGGCCATCCGCTCCCTCCTGGTGAGTTCTCATCCCCTCCATGCTTTGTGCACATTTCATCCCCAAGGCGTTGGTGCCCGCTGGGCACAGAGTACGGGGCAGTGCGGCGTCTCCCTGCCTCCCTTTCTCCCTCCTGCTGTTGCTGATACTTCCACCACGGCACATTTTACTCCGACTTCCGCTCCCAGGACAGCTCCCTGGGCAGGCAAAATCCATTCCTAGCTCCACTGCTTGCGCCAGCACCCAAGTGACAGAGAGCAGCTCTTCCTCCTGTTGATGCACGACGGCAGATCACATGGTGAAATAAATGCCAGAACTATAGCCTTCGAAACACCAAGCTGCTTTGGGTTGTTTTGTTTTGAATAAAAGCAAGACAGACTATTCTTGAGGATTTAGCAATATGCAGACTGGATAGTCTGGTCAAAATTCACTTTCATTTCACCAGTGTAAMCCTGGAAAAATGGCCCTGATCTTGAAGTAGACCTGAATTTTAGCAAAACAGCAAAGAAAAGTTGATCTACTGCACTCTTAGGAAGAGTAAAGTTATTAACTACTACTGCATGTGTGACATGGCAGCCTGAAAGAGCTTTYCCCCCATTAGTTGTAATAATTTTTTTAGAGCCATGCATTTTGTCCCTGTCCAGGCAGGACGCGCTAGCTCACATGTGCATGCAGAGCATCCCCATTTCCATGTTCTCAGACTGCTGTAAAAGCAGGTGGGTCGTAGGGAACGGGACAGTTTCCTTGCACTTCACTGCAGTTACACTTGAGTGAGATCCACTGAGGCACCAGGGGCAGAGTCGGAGCACATACACAGAGGGAAGGAGGGATACCCCAGATCGCAGGCCCGTACGCT
This sequence comes from Apteryx rowi, assembly GCF_003343035.1. NCBI lineage: Eukaryota > Metazoa > Chordata > Aves > Apterygiformes > Apterygidae > Apteryx > Apteryx rowi. The sequence continues at coordinate 1,702,149 of NW_020447586.1, forward strand.
GACTGGCAACTTCTCTTTCCTCATGCAGCAGCCCCTTCAACGACAGGCCGATGTGCAGGATCTGCCACGAGGGCAGCAGCCAGGAGGACCTGCTTTCTCCATGCGAATGTACGGGGACSCTGGGGACGATTCACCGCAGCTGCCTGGAGCACTGGCTGTCATCCTCAAACACCAGCTACTGTGAACTCTGCCACTTCAGGTTTGCAGTAGAGCGCAAACCCAGGCCCTTGGTAGAGGTCAGTAAATGGGGGCATGTCCTCAAAGGCTTAGCTTTAATGAGTAAATAATGGCTGGTTTTATACAGGGATCACAAAGCCTTTGCAGCTTCACTGAAGCAAAAGCAAGCTGTGAGTTTTGGGCTTTGGGATATGAGGGCAGGAGCTCAAGGAAAGGGAAAGAATAACAAAACCTTTATTTTGAAGCAGATCAATACAAGTGATAAGAATGAGATTGATGTTTTTGCTTCACTGTAAGCATAAGTGAAAGTTGTGGGAACAATGTGCAGTGAATACCTACTGTACCAAGCAACCTGGAAGAGGGTGGTAGACAGATGTGATAGAACAAATTAATAATTCATCTGTGGAATGCTAGACAAACATCAGTATTCAGAATATTTAATATAGCTTATATTTAATATATATTATTTAATATATAATATATATTTAATATTCCTATAGGTAGGAATTATCTTTTTCCTTTCTTTGAGAGAGGGAAAACCAAGAAGCCCTAGAAACCTAGCTTCTGCGTCCAGCCCACAAGAAGGAATTGTTCTTGCTCAGTGTCTGGCATTTTTAGCAATTCTTGAATGGCCTTTTGGCCTCCTCTTGCCTCAGACTAGACAGTGAATTGGACAATTATTTCTCCCTTATCAATTTAAATTCAGTTATTGCCAACTACAGATGTTTTAGTGGCTGCATGACACTTTCCAGATTTTTTTTTTTAATCCTCAGGGGAAAAAAAAAGAGACAGCCAAGATCACTATCTTTTTTCTGTTAGTGATCTTTTCTCTCCTGTACTTTCATTTGAGAAAAAAAGTAAAATTTGTAGTTCCTTTTAGAATCAAAAGTGAATTACAAATAATGACATTTTATAAAAATAATGAGAAGCATCTTATTGTACCAGTTGGTGACACAAATACTTAAATGCTAAGATTGGATTCCATACAACATATCCTTCCTTTACATCTTAATTGTCACAGTAAACTGTAGTAGAAGTGGTTGAAGGAGACACAGTATCAAGAATAAGGGCAAGGGGGAAATCTTGTTTTCCCGCTTACTCACAGATAAGAGGATACAGGGTGAAAATGACTTCTGGAAAGCAGACAAGAGGCTTGCGTGGAGAGTGGGTGAAAAGTCCTTACTGAAGACTACCAAAAATGTTTTTTGCTGGATTAAGTAGTCAGACACACGTTTGTGTCTAACCTAAGGATATCTTTATTCTTCTTTGGAATCAGCAAGACAGAGATGTGTAATACTGTATTTAGTTCAAGATCTGCAACCTTGTCAAATCCAAACCAAGGAAAGGCTGGGCCAGCTCTGCTCCGACTGCCAGTTGCTCGTTGACACTCCTAGYGCAGCTCCAAGCCCTCCCAGGAAGCTGGTCTCACTTTGAGAAATGCTGGTTTTGAACGTTCTCAGGCCATCAGTGACTAAACAGGGAAACCATTATGGTTGAGCAATCTCCTGTAAAGGTAACATTTTCTTTTGGCCAGCTGCTCTGAGCCTGCATCAAGCAATTTTCATTTGCACATAGGTGGGGTTTTGGTGCAAGGATGCTACCACTTGGTTTGCCTTCTAAGACACGAGATGTTGAGACAGCACAAAGTAAACAATTTGGTTTTAGAATCCAGCCTCTTCAGRCTGTTCCCTTACAACGACCGCTCATAAAGTTTTCTTTGCACAAATGGAATATGACATTTTTCAGAGCTAATGACAATTGAAGAAGTTGAAAGCGAGAGCTACCCCTGCCCAAGCTGGGGGAGTCCAGCCGCTTGATCATTCCTTGATGAAGTGAGCTTTCTTTTTGACAAAAAGCAATAATAAGAAAAGATGTCTTTGGTTGCTCGACTGAGGACAAATGAGAACCAGGTGCAAGAACATTTTGAAACATAGTACACATTGTTAAATGATGTTTTTCTCTTTACTACCTAGTCTTTTCTTGTTTATGGGCTACCACAGCTGCATTTTTTTTTTTTTAATGCAGTGATCAACAGTTATGTGCAGTTGCAGGAAAGATCATAATAAAAAAAAAAATCAGTTCATTTCTATTAGTATAATTTAGGTTTGTACTTAAAGTTGTGCTTATTTATACACATAGTACTGTTAAATCTGAAGACCTCCCCATGCAAATAATCACAGCAAATCTGAAAGTTTGCAAAGCATAACCAAAGCAAATTCAGGGGCCAGATTCTCTCACTTTGTGTCCTGAAAGCACTGTGCTGTCCGTCTCCCTGTATTGCCTACCAGGCGAGGGAAGGGAGCGAGATATGTCAGTCCAGAGATGTGGTAGGACCAACTATCACAAAAACCTGCTGTAACGCTTGCACTAGTGCCAAAACAGAGTGAGCACCTGCTTTTGACTCCATCCTGTATTGACAGCTGGGGTGGGAGGAAACCAGGGAAGTATAACCAGCTCTCTGCCACCATCACCCCCCACTGTGCTCTGGCACAGCTCAAAACATGAAGCCATACCTGAATCAAAGTTCTCTTCATTTGGTAAGATAATTAGTTCCTCTGAACTAGATAACGGAGACGGTAAATGGTCCTTTCAATGGAGGCAAATGATGAGTTTACCTATGTATTTGAGGAGGTCAAGAGGGACTATTACACTCAAAGTCATTTGTAGAGCATAGCCTATAGAAGCTTTACCCCATAGTTCCTCAGCAGGCTATATTTTATATAGAGAAAATCCCATCTGTTGGTCAGTGATAAGTAGTATAAAAATGCTTTAAGCAATCAGTCATCATATTCTTTTCTCCTAGAGATTTTCCATTATAAAAAAACCAATGCTTCTGTCTATTCAAAGAAATATTACTCACTTTCTCAAAGGGGCCAAACAACAAACAAACAAACAAACAAACAAACAAACAAACAAGGTATTATATGTTTTCTTCCTACCCCTTTACTGCATAGATCACTGCTTTTACAGGGCTTAGCCATAAGTGTGGGGGAAATCTCAACAGAAACAAACTGAGATACTTCACTTGCTCCATCTAGAAATGTCACATCTGACAAGCATTCATGCTGTTAGCACCCAGGAGATGCTGTGGCAGTAGGGGGCTTGAAATGCAATGAACAGTAAGTGGCATGGCTGCTTGTTCAGCCATATTCCTTCCTCCCCTGTGTACATTAGTATGGAAGCAGCAGAGGATTTCTTGCTGCGCTTAATGATTTGGTCAGAACAGGTTAGTGAACCCACTCCATTTCTTCCCCCCATGTTGCTAGTTTGCTGTTAGTTCATTACTAAAGGAAAGCAAGTGCTCCATAAAAATTCATTGTGAGATGGCTTTTTGCTTTTTTTGAGCAATTGCCCATGTTCAGTCTAAGGATGTGGGCCCATGCACTCAAACAGGAGATCTCCACCTCAGGTAGAAGGGACATCTCTACAGCTATATCCTGCCTCCTGCATACCTCATGTAAAAATACAGTGACCACACACCTTTGCTTTCTGTCTGATAYCCAGTTAAGTTAAAGCCTTTTTTCTTCCCTACCAGCCTATGTTATGAGTAACAGCCTAACTTTTCCTGAATTTTTGGTTGGGGGCAGGGGGAAAGCAGTCCATTTTGACCTCTACTTCCCCTTTTATCCTTTGTATCTTGCCTCCATGACAATCTTCTCTGGTCAGCTGAGTTTCAAGCTACGTACTTGTTAAGGGAGACATCCCTTGATCTGTGACATATGGCATGCTTCTGTTGTTTGGGGGAGAAACATATCCCAAGAAATGTACAATCTGCTGACTGTCTTAGGCCCAAAACTCAGCCAGAGTGACAGAAAATGCTGTAGTACAGTCTGCCAGGCAGATTCATCCTCTCAGCCTTGAATGTGGAAAGCTTCAGACATTCTTGGTCTACTTCTACTTTTTTGACCCAAATTCTTTTCCCCAAAAGAAATATGTTTCTGAACTATGAATCTGGCATTACAGCAGGAGATTGGCCCCATCTTCAGTATTCAGGGAAAATGATTTGTTCATCACCATCCACCTCTTGTGGCCCAAGACCTGGTTCTGCATAGCAGCATGTGTGAGCTCTGGTTCTATGGCTCTGACACTGGGAGATGTGGACTGTCCAAGAAGGAAGGAAGAAAAAGAACAGATTTTGCTACCTCTGTGCCTCACTTACTCATTCCAGCTACATGGGATGGAGGGACACTGTACATTGTTCTTCAAGCCAAAGCAGCACACCCCAAGGAAGTGCCTGCGTGTCTCCTCCTCTGCAGGTGTTTGCCAGAGGTTGGTCAGCCAAAAGAAGTTGTCTTCTTTATATTCTTCCTAATCTCCACATTGCTGGCCTAAATCCATTTGTCAGGAGTGCCTTGTGTGATTTTTACAGTCATATGTAAGAATTGCTTGTCTTTAGAGCCTTCACAGATTAGTTTGAGTGGCTAATGCACTATAGGTAAGTGCAAAGAGAGTACAGGAGCCCCCTGTGCCCCACCTGATGTTCAGCATTTACATGCCCTGATTTGGGTTGCCTTGCCTATGGACCAAGCTAACTGCAAACTGCTGTGCTCCCACCAGATGATCTTGCTTTCAGTGGGACTTCTGCTCAGTGACTGGATGGATGCTCTCCACAGSACCTGAGACGTTCTCATTTCTCAACTACTCATGAACTTGCTTACAACAGCAGCCCTGGAAAGAACTTGATCAACTGTTGTAAAGGAGTAAGAGATGGGCTGTGCTAGAAAAAGCATTCTGGGCAACTATAAATTTCTCTCCCTGCTCCTCCTCTCCCTGCTGGAGGGTCCCTAGCAAGTTCTGGCATTGAGAAGAATGAAACCACCAACATCAAAGATAATCTACCAGAGCATAAGCTTTCTGTAGCACCTTTGGAGTGGCCATTTAGAGTCATATTTCTGCTAGAGACCATGGTGCTACTGAGGCACTTAGCAGGCATCAGCAGAGCAAGTGCAGCCCCCTTTCTGTTGATTTCAGTGCTTCTCCTTCAGGAAAGGGGATTGCTTGGAGTCACCCACAACATTACAATCACTTAAGAAGGGGCATTTGCAAGTAATCCAATGTATGTTGTGCACATGCACATTCCCAGTCCACACACCTTCCCCCAGCTGCACGGCTCACAATATTACWAAGTTCAATTCAAAAAGTGCACCTTGATACATGCCAGATCTGATCCCACCTTTTCTACCATAAGCTAGATGTGCAGCTGTACTTACTGCTGGAAATAAGAGGTCTATAGCACAAGTGCTTGGGAACACAGGTATCTCCTATTGTGAGTGTGCCCAGCAATAACAAATCCCAAAGAAAAGCAGCTACTGGTAAGCAGCCCTACTTCTTAAGTGTCCTAATTACATCACTGCTAGTGAGATCTTAGCTACATTTGACACAAACCAACCAAGCTGATGTAGCAGAAACTCTGGACACTGGAGGGGAAAGAATAAGGGGAGGGGAAAAAAAACAAAACAAAACACCACACACMCCCCAAACCCCCCAAAACTCACACACCTATAATATGTGTAGACGTGATGTTCTTTGCGATAAACCTGGAAGGATCTCAAAACAAACCCAGTGAAACTAAACTGCAGCAGTTAGTGACTTTATAGACCTCTCTTTTATATAAGCTTCTTTTTAACACTTCCTATCCACAGCTTCTGTGACCCTAGAGACATGTGACGTTATTAGCGTAGATGCTTCTGCTGTATTTCAACATAAAGTTTAGACAAGCTTGATATATCATCTTCTCCATTTTAATTTCCATATTGCATCTATCTTGCTTCCATTTGGCTTAGTATAGAAACAGACTCAAAACATGGCACTTGCAAAGTACTTAAGCTCAATAAAGTGTTGCTAGAAAACAAGCAGATACAACATAAAGATGGCACAGCAGCATTAGGCGACCACATAAATCAGACTAGTGTTGCTTGTTATTTACACATTTTAGACCAAGCTATATTTGCTATCTAATGGTTTGGCTTTTTTTAAAAAAAAAATAATAATAATAAATAAACACACCACACAACACTTCATTAACAATATAAAAACAATAAGCAAGACAGCATGACTAGGAGAAAAAAATAAATAAATTCAGAGTAAACATCATAATATTGGTTAGAAGTGAACTTCGGTCTTTTCCAATCTATTGTTGCCTATAGAGTTCATACTAGAAAAGAAAAAAAACTAACTAGGCATGATATGATTAGGAAGGGCTTACACTGTAATTTAAAACTTCCAGAAGCCTAACACTGAAATATGAGTTTACTTTCTGTGTAGGGCTTTAAGTCATGCTTTTTATCTACTATGTTTTTTTTTTTTGAGCTTACTTTTCCTCTCCACTGCCCAGTGAAGTAAACTGTTAGCATTAAATTACTGTAACAACGAGACACCAGATCTGCAGCACATGGTTTGTGGAAGGATCACTCTTAAGCCCGGAAGAAAAGCAGTGACTTTGCACAGTCACCGATATGGGAAACGTGCTCGACTCTAGGAGCCTGGAGGCGCTGCAGCAATATGGCACGCCAGGGCAGGGGGAAGGCGACTTGGTGACCCACTGCCACGAGGGTATCGGCGCTTGTTTCAAAGGTGAGAGCAGAGCACAGAAGAAGAACTGGCAACAGAGAAAGCATCCATAAGATGGGCAAAAAGGAGGCTGGCCAGGAAATAAAGTGAACCACTCCAACTAGCATTAGTTCAGGTATGCCAAGAAGGCAGCCTGCACGATGCCCAATGCCAGCGGAGGGTTCCTCGCTGTCCTTGGGACAGGGGCTGCAGCTGGCAGGTGCCTCCTGGAGACCCAAGTCACCCAGGGAGAGTTTAAAGCATCCTGGTAGCATTGCAGGAGAAATGCATTTGAGTTAAAGAAAGTATGACAAAAAAAAATAATAGTTAACCCCACTGCACATACAGTTTTGGGAACATAACCTGCTCAAGACTCTGGCATTTTACACTCAGAGTACCAGACCCCATTCATTCCTCACGGGGAACAACCCAGAGACCCAAACAAGCTGCTCACACTCCTTTAAAGAGAAGCAAAATGGTTCCTTCAGTTTTACAGAAAAGTTTTGCTCCAGTCCTTGACTTTTCCCAACGAGCCCAAGTCTTTCTCATAGTGCTAAGAGCGAGAGTGCAAACAAATCAAACCAAATAAAACTAACAACTTGAAGAAAAAAGGCAAAAACTACTTACCAGAGACCAGACTGTGAGATCAGAGCGCTGCAGCTGTACCCCTCCTTCCTGAATGTAAAGGCCAACTATCAAGGAGGAAAAAAACTTGAGGAATGTTCCCAGAAGAAAGTAACTGAACAATCAGAGAGTAAAGGGCTGCTATGGAAGAGGCCAAATGCTATTCTTTAAGCACTAGTARGCTGGAGGGGAGATACTGTAGGTTTTCAAAGGTGCAGTTCTTTATGTTTTAAATAAYGGTATCAATGCCTTTCCTTTTGAGATCCTGATTCTGGAACAGAGTTCTCAACTGCCTCGTTGTCAGCTCTGTCCTGCCAGTAGCATCTCCTATCACCTGGGGTCAAAGGCTTCTTCTTCCAGGAAAATAGGTGCTTAGGTGAAAAGTTGTGTTGTATTTCTGTCTTTTGGGAGGTCTACCAAGCTCTTATTAACTATCCCTTTAGTTCCCACACATTTGAGCTTTTAGATCAGGACTTTCGCGATGTTACGAAATATGTGTTGCAAATAGCAAGTCTACCTTGCTTTCGATTTAAAATGCAAAACATGATTTTTGTTGAGTGATTTTCCTGAATGCTTACTTTTGTCTGCCTAAGTGGGAATAGCAGCGTCCAAAATAGAACAGTGGCTATGCCAAACATACAGTAAAAGGAAATATTGTTTCTCCAAAGCACCAAAAAAATCTTTTTTCTTGACACACCTTGAAATCTTTTACATATTACAAGTATCACCTGAAATATAAACTAAAAGTGGGTAATAGGAAAGTTGAATAGTAATAAACCAGAATAATGTTAGAGGGTACAATATTATTTATTTGGGCTGCAAGAAATTTCATAGATTTTACAGCTCAACATGTGTTGTTTGTTCTCACTATCAGATAATTATCAATCCTGTTTTTAAACGTTAAAATTTTATAATCCGGAAACCTACTGGCCACTGTGTTATTGCAGCTTGGCAGAGTGCTGTATGTCGGACCCCCGTCCTCCGCTCTGGCGAGGAACCCAAGGTCTGGGCTGCAGAACCACAATGCTCTGACAGCAGCAGAGCCTGCAGCACCCTGCTTGCTTACGCAGTTACAACCAAAGGTTGGCTACTGCCTGCACTGCAGTTTATTTGTCTAGCAAAACAAACAAAAAAACCCCTAAAAAACAGTATCTTACACTGCCCTCATAATAAACAAACCTGCTCTCTCTGCTTTTAAAGACATGCAAAGGAAATTCTGCTATTTTAAAAAGTAGCTTTGGCTCATGCAGGCATCAACAATTAAAACATTCCCTGCGACCTTACTTAAAGTAAGGGTGAAGTGCAGACCTGGCTATGAACAGGCCATCACTCTAGCGCAATAAGACTACGGAGCTCAGATCTTTATCTTCTAGCTGTCAAATAGACATTGTGGAACATCCTGGTTAGCTTCACTCTGCCCTTTCTAAAAGCAGCCCGTGGAAGACAATAACACTGTGCCAGTAATTGCATTTTTGATCTAGGTAGGAAACCCCCAAACTGAGTATTTTTTCAAGACAGCTGAAAAGTAACTGTCAAATGTTTGTTTTCCCTGGAAAAACATTAACCTAGAAAAGTTTTGAGTCAACCAAAATGTTTCATTGCCCTGAAAACAAAACAAACCTACTATTCTGGTCCAGGAGGCTTTAATTTTGAATTGTGTATGGGTAAACAGTCTCAAAACTTTTCACTGAAAAAAGGTTAAAGTAAATATTTCAAGTAAGAAAGTATTTGATCAAAACTGTCTGTTCAGATTTCCTTTTCTTCTTTGGTGAATAAACGGTCTGTCTTAAAAAGATGTCATTCATCCAAGAGAAATACTCTCAAAAACACAGCCAGTATCAGTCTTTCCTCCCTTAAAGCTGAAAGCAAAAAGCACCCATAGGTCACTGCAGGAATGAAACAGAAACAATAATATTTGCTAGCAGTTTTGCTTGTTTACTGAGTGTTTTCATCAAGCGACGCTGCAGAGCTATCGGCACGAAAAGAATGAAATGAACTGGTAAAAGTTTGATGTGTAGTAAGCTATTTTTAGTTCAGAGGGAAATAAATTTAGGGAGGACAATTCCTGCCTGTCTGCACCACCCGCCTCCCCCATTTCATACGGGGCAACTATTTAAATACCTTAACTAAAAAGCAGCATGAGGGATTTTCTTCATAGTCTGCAGAATCTTCTTTGCTGCTGGTATAACTCAAGCAATAGTTATGTAAAATCAATTTTCCAAGCAAAATGTATAGAATTAAAAAAGGGCTTTCCGGCAGAAACTGGTAACAGCCTTAGGATCTGACCCAGAAAATACTGTGCACACACATTATTTAGTTTTTGTGAGTCATCTAATGGAAGCTAGACCTATGAGGTAAGTGCTTCCAGGATTTGGCCTTTGGCAAGAGTGAAGTGGGCACGTTTGAGTTCATAAATTTGGAGGTGTTTTTACAGTGGTTTTCTGCTGGCAGCTCTTTTTATTTTGTTGGAGAAGTTCCCAGTGAAAGCATTGCAAAGGTGCGCCAGCGCCCAGGTGCTGCTTGTTGGGATTGTGCCCTTCTCCGAGTGYAGGACTGCACGTTCCCGACATGTGGCACGGAGCGGCTCAGCCCCTCTCACTCCTCAGAGGAGCAGCTCTCCGAGCTGTTCGGGTCACTGAGACACGACACAACCTGAGCCAGTTAAAGGAAACTGAGCCCATCTGTTTGTCCCCAGGGTTTGAAGTTTCAAATTATTTGATGACGTCAAATAAACATCTCAGTGTATTCACAGTGAAAGGGGATTTGGGGCAGTTTTGGAGATCTGGTGGTGTGTGCAGTTTTTAAATATCAGGTTAAGCTTTGGAATGGAATTATATTAGATTCAGAGACGTATCCTTGTACTCCATTAATTGGCTAATAGACCAAAAGTCCTCCGGGGACTGTCGCAAATCCACCTTAAATTCCAGAGTGCTGGAGTGTGCGTTTAGTTGAAATATGTGCGGAGATCCTCCAATGAAGTTCAAAAGTTCAATTTAATCTTTCCGAGGTAGCTAATCATCTAAATTCAGCTCTGCTTTGTGAAGTAACTGCAACAAATCCTTCTGGGTGCGCCGTATGCGTCACCACGTGAGATGCAGGAGCCTCGGATGCGGTAACAGTGTTTGCTTGTGTCAGATGCAGGATGTCAAAATCCCTTTCAAAATTTAAGCAAGCTCCTTCTTAAAACTGTATCAGCTTTGGGGAGTTTTGCTTATACTACGCCTCCTGGGAGGCTGCTCCAGAACTGGATCCTCTCCGACAGCTGAGAATTTTTTTCTGCTTCTTACCCTAAATTTATTTACAGCCAATTACAATCCATTTGTTCTCAAGCCAGCATTATCCATTAGCTTAAGTAGTACTTCTCCTTCACTGATGCCACCCTCCAGGTCTCCCCTCTCTTGGCCAGCCCCGAGATGCTTTTATAGAGGACGGTTTTGCTGGGATAAATGTGTCAAACTCTCTCAGTCTCCCCTTGTGATGGGGGCTCTCAGTTTTGCTGGTCCTTTTCTCCGCTTCAGCTGAAGCGATCCTTTCCTGGTGGGCGCAGGAGACCGTCGCCAGTGGGTCTCAGCGGAGGTTTTGCCGGTGCCTGGGGGCTCAGAGCCTCTCTCCCTTAGCTCGCGCCGTGCTCCTGGCCGCGCACCTCAGTCGCTCCCAGCGCCGCAGTCCCTACCGTGCTGCCCCGCTCATTAATCCGCTCAGCACTTTGGGGGAATCGCTGTGTGGGCTGCAGTTTCACACGAGGATTTGCTGACCTGKTTTTTTAGCTATAAAGTAAGTTGACAGTGCACATTTTAAAGCAAAAGACCGAAACCCAGAGTCTAAAAAGAAGCAYATTTAGAAATTTGCTACTTCAAGAGAAAAATACACGCTGTGACTGAGATCCATATAGCCCTTGAAATTATTATTATTGAAATTATTCATTGCTTTTGACTTTTATTTCAGAACTAGCTAATGAAATTTCCCCAGCTTCTAAGGTTAGACTGTGGAATAGTTTTTTGGGKKTTTTTTTATCTATTATTTAATACTGCTCTTATCTATCCTGGCCTCATCTAATACATGAATTGCTCCAGTAAATGGAGTTGGAGACAGTGCAGTGTGTTCCTCACCACCCAGTTAAAGGGGGGACAGTCCCCGCTGGTGCTGAGATAAGGAGATATTTAGCGTTTTAGGGTCTGCCCTGGGAAAGTGGTGAACACCTGCAGTTCCCACTTAGACCAGGGAGAAGTGCAGGTGCTCAGCAATTCTCTTGCAGGTCACCTTTTAAACAAATACTTTTCGCAAAGCCTTTTGACAGTCACCTTTAAAAGCAAAATCCCAGCTACCAGGCACTTTCCATTCCTCTCGTTTTCCTGGAGGTTTCTCATTACAGGGATTCATGGAAATTGAACGAGGTGAAGGTTGCAATCAGTCATGTCTAGAAGCAACCAAATACAATGTGGAACTGGTATGCATGCACCCTTGGGAGTGTTTTTAAGTAAATGGAATAAAACCTCCAGAAGGAAGTGGTGTGAGCCTTGCACACGTGACTTTATAATGCCTCAATAAATTAAAAACCTGTTCAAATGTACCTTAAGCCTCCTTATTTTGTATAAACTCTGCCCCACTATTCTGGTATTTTAAATAATCTTGAGGTTAAGACAGTGCTTGAAAAGAGGAAGGCAAACCAATATTGCGTCTCCCTCTTTAACCAGCATCTTGCCTTACAGCTTCTTGCTGGCGTACCTTGTAGTAGCACATAGTAGTTATGAAGCACTTTGCACTGTCACAGGATTTTAAAAGTACTTAAGCAATTTAGAAGCCTACATTGTACATAAAAATCATTTATAAATAATTTTTCTGTTCTCCTAAATTCCTGAATCATACCTGAAAATGGATCTTAGGCTGCCAAATTACCCTGTTGCAATTAAACCTTGCAAAAAACCTTGTGAAGTAGGTAATTTGTTATTTCCATCTGAGAGAAGGCAAGGCTGAAGCAAACTTGTCTGCTGATTTGTGTCCTTCTGCTAGTGCCAGATGAGAACAAGTGACTGCTTATTCCTGGTTGCACTCAATTTCTTGACTGTTGTTTCATCCCAGATTAAGCTGGATAGATAAATGCTGCATTTGTTTTAGTGGAGAGGGAGAAGTGAAAAAAGATGAGGCAGGTTTTGAAAATTACGGAGGACCAGGAGAGCTAGATGAGAAATGTTCATCACCTTGCACAAGGCTCTTAGCCTTGCCTTCTCTTTTCAAAGCTGTTGAGTCCTGCTGTTCCCCTGGTCATTGCTGTAATACAGTAGGGAGGAGGGAAAAAAAAACTGAAGTGACTGGGAATGAAGGGATGAAGAGTTGCCTCCCCAACCATATTTTGTGGAGCTAGAAAAAAAGACTTCTCCTACTGCCACATCATCTATTGGGAGGAATGAGAAGGTCAAAACAACCTGTTCACCACTGGCCCAGGGATATGTGGTGCTGAAACCACATGCAGGACTGCCAGCTCCCTTGTAAGAATGAGTCCTCTGTAGCAGAAAAAACACTACTGCAGATTAAGGATGCATGAGTCTTATCAACAGCCACTTGGCACAGAGCTGCCACGGCTTTATTTTCTGTTGCCCCGATGACAGATAATAAGCATAGCACCCAGGAGGAACATGACTTTTCTTGCTTTTGGCATTGCCTCCACGCTTGGAGCCAGGGGCCGGGGAGGGAATCAGCAGCCTGTCCTGCTCCTGGCTCCTAGCGCTCGGGCCGCCTGAGGGCTAGCAGGTCTCTCGGTCCCTATTTCCCATGCCCAGCTTTCACTCCTCTGCCTGGATTTGAACTCTTCAGGCTAGGCATCGTCCTGCGCTGTATGTGGTGTGTTTGTCCTCAGTCGCTGGAGTAACAGGTACGGCTCCCAGTCCAGTTGGGGCTTCCAGATGTCACGATAACAGAAATATTTGCTGTCCTAGGCAATACTGTGCACATGGCCGCACTCGCAGAGAGTTAAAATAAAACAGTGCTGCAGCAGTCACAAAGTGTGGTTTTGACCGACTCCTACAGCTTACATTGGCAAAAGTTGCCAGGCTTGGTAGTTTTCCCGTTTAAACATTGACTTGAGTGATGAGGTTTTTTATTAAAAGATCTCAGTGTACTGTTGTAGGCTGAACTTCTTTCACCTCTGCTATCTAAATTCCTGTTTATAGAAACACGGGCATGCTGACCTGATAGCTGCTCAATCAACCTTCACTTCAGCAGTTGGCTTTCAGACACAGTTTTGCAAGATTAGTATCCTCATAATAAAATAACCATGTATGCATTCAAAGCTGCATGCGGGCGGATAGCTGAAAGCAAGTTAAAAAGGGCTTTTGCCAGCATTGTAAGTGACACGTAAAAAAGAAAATCTTAAAATAGGGTACAAAATGTGAACAAACATATTTTCTGYGCTCTCAAGCTGGCAGAAGAGTGCGCAATTCTGCCCATGAGAAGGAGTGCCTGAAAAGCAGCAGCAGCTAAAGGGCTCGTGCCGTGCCAGCCTTTTCCAGTGAAACGCTTCCCCTTCTCCAGTCAGCTTTTACTGGTGCTGGATAAATGCTGCCGGAGCTACGAATGGCCGAGGGTTCGTACAGCAGTGGCAGAAGGGAGGGTTGCCAGTGACGGCCGGAGCCACGGCCAGCACGTGGTCCGCAGCAAGCCCGCATGGTGCAGCGCGTTCCTGCAGGGAGGAGGTCCCCTTGCTGAYGCTTGCTCTGTCTCCGTTTCACCTGCAGTGGCTGAGGAACCCAGGCCCCCAGCACGAGAAACGGACTCTCTTTGGAGACATGGTGTGCTTCTTGTTCATAACGCCGCTGGCGACCATCTCCGGCTGGCTGTGTCTGCGGGGAGCAGTGGACCACCTGCACTTTAGTAGTAGGCTAGAAGCCGTTGGCCTCATTGCACTCACTGTCGCACTCTTCACTATTTACCTCTTTTGGACCCTAGTAAGTATTGGTTTTCTTTTTAACTCTCAGGAATAAGGGAGGGAATAAATCAGAAAATGAATTACACCTCTGCTGCAGAGAGCTGTAGAGTGGGTGAACCACTCTATAGCGATTGTCACTTATATTTATGGTCCATCCTAATTTTTAAGTTACATCTGCAAGAAACCTCTTAGTTCCACACCAGTTAAGCTCTCTGGAAATCCAGAAAGACAGTTTGCCTTTGGGGTCTGTGATTCCCAAATCCCAAACACCCAGGGGGATTGCAGGAAGGAACCAGGAAGCAACCTGGAGAAGACAAGTTCAAGACCTGCTACAGGAATTATCATCAAAGATACTGTGCAAAAGGTGAGGGTAGAGTGCAGGAAAAAGCCTTACATGAATAACCTGGCTCCCACAGAGGATTTGTATTTTATTCTAATCCAACATCTGGCTAATTTAAGTCTAACAATTTCAAAAATGCTGAATTGGGGTGTAAATCTCTTTCTCAGGGTACATTTCCCATATTCCTGGTGCTTGTGATTCTGTGGGGAAAGCCATGGTAGAACCCACTTTGCACCCAGGTCTGCAGAAACATAACTCCTCTTTCTTTCAGCAGCTGTCCAGATTAAACAGCTGCATTATTCCCACTGTGCACCCAGGTGTGCTGTCATTTGTGTGCTGAGCACTGATCCAGCTTAAGAGTAAAAATTTTTAATCAAGCCCTGGTCTAGCTGTTCATCAAAAACCCTAAGTTCCTGCAAGTTTAACGCTTAATACCACTAGCACTGGCGAGGGCAGAGAAAGGAAGGGTGGTGGTAGACAGGGAGTGCTCGCAGTAGCGCAGCGATGCCCAGGCAGTTGTGCAAAGCCATGCTGGTGCGAGGAGGAAAACGCATTCGAGCCTGCACTGCCCCAAATGGGGCAAGGCCACCCTGCCTGCGACACCAGTGGGGCCAGTAACCCCACAAGCAGATGGGGCTAACCACACATTGCATGGGGGCAGCAGGCCAACCCCTTCCAGCAGGTTTTGATCAGTTCATTAGGAAATGGTATGCTAAGACTTGCACTGACCTAGCTGCCCCAGAGCAAGAAACCCCTGCACTGAGTCCACAGTAAGCCTGGGGAAAAACCCTGTCTCATCTATAGAAGACTTCAGGCCRATTTTAGCAGCGCGCAAGAATAGTGAAAGCTCAGAAATCTTGCCTCGGCCTCCTGCAGGTTTGGGGGTATTTTTTGGTTGCTGTTTCTTTTTTGTTTGTTTTGCTTCTGCTTCCTTTTTTCGTAAAAAGCAGCCTCACTTCCTTTTTAACAGGATGGCCATTTACTGCAGCAGTGCGGTGGCACTTGGCTTTCCTGAGGCACTGTGCATGTAGACACGTCCTTCAGGGTCTCGAGCAAAGGTTGTTTAAATCACCTTAATACATGACTGTCTTAAAACCAGAGGCTGCCCAATTTGTTTACTATATTTATTTCACAAGCACTGTTACGGTTGGCAGTTGGAAAGGGTAGTTTGGCTGAACAGTTGGGTTTAATTTTATTATGGCATGGGGCCACATCTTTACAACTCATTACAACTTTTTCTGCAACGTGCAAATGGCAGTCACTAGCGCCAGCTATTGCACTTGCACTGGTAACGGTGAGAAGTGCCTCTGTTCACTTTATAGCTTCAGAAGCATAGAAATGTATATGCCCTTCAGAAGCTATTTGGCACTTGGACAACATGCCGATAGTGAGCTTGGTGTAAATGCATGTCTCGGCTGATTTAATTGAAATACAGTATCTCTCATGCCCATTGAGTTGTGCACAATGTAATTCCACTCTAATCCATTATTTAAGCCAGCAGGAGATGGATGGGCTAACGAAGCACTGTGTTGCTCAGGGAAGGGCAAGGCAGGAAGCCTTGGGGCAAATAATTCCCCTGGTCAGCAGGGAGGTAATTTGGGGTAGAGCAGAGAAGGGGGCCGCGAGCAGAAGCGCTCACCCCACTGGTGCTTCAGCAGCACCTGCCCTAAATTCAGCTTTCAAGGCTGAAATATTGCCCTGTTTCAAGGAAATAGGGGAATCCTGCACAGCTTGGCGGAGGCAGCGCAGGGAATATATCGAGAGCTGTGGGTGCCATTACACATAACATGATATAATGCTCTTTTAGGTCCTGGGAAAGTTAAGAAAACTAAAATTTCATTATGCTTGCAATAAATCAGCTAATATTCTCTGAAGGTAAAAGCTAGCATATGGATTGTTTACACACCACAGTACCCCAGTGAGCAGAAAATGGGAGAGATGCTATTTTTAGCAAAGAAGCTGTTTTATCTCTTCCCATAAAACAGCCAAGTTCTCCCTAACATACTGTTGTTTTTTCTCTGTATTTATTCATTGTAACTGATCTATACACAAAAAATGCTGCTATTCCCAAGAAGAAAGCTTCAGCCCCCAAATGCAGACTTCTACCTAAACTAAAACTTCAATTTTAACTAATTTCAACTTGCACCCTGTGTAATCCTGACTTCTGCAGGCCTGAGTAGGGGGACTGSAGCATAACAGGCTTCCCACAGAAAATAAGCGCTAGTTAAAAACAAAGGCTTGCTCCAGTGAATTCACACATGCAAATAAGCGAGATGGACAGCTGCTGCCCACCCTTGCTATGCTGTTGAGGAGGTGAATGGGGAAGCTGAGTGTGCCAAGGAGCGATGTAAAAACAGGCTCTTGTTCAGCCGCCAGGGTTTCACATCCAGAGCACCAGCTTATGGTGAGTAACCCTGGCTCTCGCTGCAGTTTGGGAGCTGACATCACTTGGAAACTGCCTCCAGGCAAGAGCCCGTTGTAAACAAGCTGTCAGACTTAACTAGGATATCCTGTGAAAATGGCTTAAACAAACAAACGGTTCAAGCCGGGCTCAATGGCGTGGCCGTTTCTGAAAGCATCTCATCCAATGCTACTTGAAAACTAAACCTGCACCCGGGCTTCACTGCAGCAGAGCCTGCATTTTGCAGGGCATTTGTCTCCACAGATGGCTCCTCCTGCTGCCACCACCACCACCACCACCACCTGATTTGTGCTGATACTGTGGTGCCTTTTTAAAAGGGATTTCCCACGTCCTTACGTTTAGGATGTTGCATGGAAAGGGAGGTGCAGACTGCTTGCTCTTCAGGGGGCGCGGAGGAGGCTGGAAGGTGGGCGAACCAGCTCCTCTCTTGGAAGGGCTGTCTTTGGGCAACGGCTTTGCCAACAAAAGCTCTGCAGGTTTCCCTCTTTAACGGCAGACAGCTGTATAGAGATAAATATATATATGACAACCTAAACTGAGATGGTTGTGCTAACACAGTGAACATTAGCAGATGGCTCGCACTCACCTTGTTGCACCTCTGAGGTCTTGAGACTGATATGTTCAGCAGTAAAACATTACAAGGTAGAAGATATGAGCCTGTCACTTTTTTTTTTTTTTTAAATACAAACACAGCAGCACTTTTAAGCTACCCTCAAACTTTCACCATCAAGCTAATTACATTATTTGTCAGTTTAACAACTCGCAGCATGACAGCGCTGCAAATACAGTATTGGCAGCCATTTACAACCAGATGAGAGTTCGCGGGAAAGACAGGCAGGATGGCTGATTTTTCATGCTATAGAAAGGGGCGGAGAGGTGGCAACAGCGGGAAGTAGGGCACGAGCTGCTTTTCTTTTCCGCTGCCGAAACCAGGGGAGCCATCCAGCTGCGTGGTACGTCTCACCTCGGCCGGCCTCTTTTTGCGCGTTTTCATCCCGCGTGGAGGTGCTTCCCCCCACGCCCCGGGTGCCCCTGCCGAGGAAGGTGGCGGCGCTGAGGGTGGCGCGTCTCCTCTCCCCGCAGGTGTCGTTTCGGTATCACTGCAGGCTCTACAGCGAATGGCGCCGCACCAACCAGCGGGTGATCCTGCTGATCCCCAAGCCGGCCGCCGTCGCCTCCGCCCAGCAGTCGCTGCTGGGCCTGCAGCCCGTCAAGAGGAACTCCAAGGAGACCATCGTCTGACGGGGCCGGCCCGCACCAGGGCCACGCACTCAGTAGGTTCCCTCGAGCCCTCGGGGGTCGGATACCACCCAGGAGCCTGCTGTTCTGAGTTACAGACTCTCTGCAGAGGAAGAAATCACTGTTTTAATTCAAATCATGGATGCTGCAATCATATGATATTTGCTAAGCTGCCAAACATGTTTATTTAGCAGATACTGTATGGAATTCTCCAAACTCATGTTAATACTTGCATCATCGACCGATGCAGACTTTTTTATTATTGTTTAAAAATATTAAACTATGATAATTAACAATGGAAAACAGATGTAAAAAGTGCTTTGTTTTTATTATTTACTGCTACTACAGCATTACTTTCTTTGGATAGCAGCCAGTGCTGTATTTTTTTTTTTCCTGAATCACAGGGATGACATTGCCTTTTTTATATTTATATATATATACACACACACATACAATATACACACACATACACACACACAATTTTAAGAACCTTTTATACTATTACCTTGGATTATTAAAATACTTTTTTTTTTTTTTTTAAAAGGTGATGAGTTCTACAAATTGGCATATGATTTAAACACTATAAAGTGATTAGAAAATGGTCTCCTGTTTCTTGTTTGGTAGGGAAGTTCTGATAGGAAAATTCTCCAGTAATAAATCTGGAATGTGTGAGAGCAACAAATGACAGATTACAATAATCTTCCTGCCCAAAAGTATTTTATTAATTAACTCTCAGAGGGGGAAAAAAAAAAAGAATTCAGGCAGAAGTAACAAATTAGGCATCCCATTCTGCACTGAAGCTCTACTGGTGTGAATTTGCAGTTAACCAATTTACTCTGTTTTTACACCAAGCAGAATTTAACCCTAATTGTATAAATTAATTTTGTAAGGAAAACTCTGCATACATAATGAATGAGATCATTAGACATGTCTTAGGAAGCAGGAACTTCTCTTGCATTATAATTAGCATTACTTTAAAGCTGCAGGATTTTCAGCTTGACAGGTAGATTTAGCAGAGCATACGTAAACCCTGACCTTTCACTGTAGCACTGAGACTAAGACTCTTTTTAAAAATGTACAACAGAGCCTACTATTGTGACCAAATTGAATTTGGAGTCTAAAGGCTCAGTTTTGTTCCTGGGTGGCTTTATCTATCTCCCCTTCGTCTTCACGACCAATTCATTCACTGATTTTTGGCTCTCAGAGGAGACATTCGCTTACATGGAGAGACTCATTTTACAGAATCATACAGAATTCTATTAACAAATGCTGCTAAAATCAGCAAGTGACATGTAGCCTCTTCAAATATATTATATATACACACACACACGCACACACACACTTTTTCCCCCCTCTAGAGTAGATGATAACAACACCATGTGCTGTGTTTCCCAAACTGTGCAGGAACTTAAAATAAAAGGAGCCCAGAGCAACAAGGGTAATGATTTATAATTTGGATAGATAAAGGTAATACAGGTGTTTACTGTTAGGCAAGAGTTTATTTAATGTTGAGCTCTAGGGAAGAAAAAGCTTCATACCCATAAACAAATCCGTTAGACTCTTTATGCTGTCTTTGGCTCAGTCTAGCTGTAGCCATATATGTAATGTAACAATATTCTCTGTGGCCATCAATTCTGTGGGGCTACAGGAATGAGTCGTCTGTATGAAGCAACACCAGCTTTGTTCAGACGTGAAACTGCATTTTCACAGCAACCCACCATCAACTCTTGTGTAGGGAAGTCACGAACCTGCAAGCCTGCACTCATCAGTCTGTAAGGTCAGGAGCTGCTCATGTGTTTGACAGTGGATACTTGCTTCTCTTCCGGAATAAGACTGTAGGAAAATTGTACAGAATTCTGAAGACACAGGTATCCGAAAACATCACAAACTCTGTGATGGCCTAAAACCTGTAGTGCTTTTTTATCCTCTTTCCAAAGAAAAGTAACTCTCTGGATAGAGGACAAAAAAAATACATGAGCAGAGATTTCCAGGTTAAAAGAAAATCCACTAGCCAGGGGCACAGAAATAAGCATGTCTAGCTGGGTCAGAACACTATCGGACTAGGAGCCAACCCTTTAAAGTCTATACATTTGCTTTAGGGAAGCTTCCTTCAAAACTGATGCTATTTCTGCTTCCTTGGGATATATCCAGAAAGCTGTGCCATGGAAGAAATTTAATAGTTAAGTCAGAGGCATTCTTGTTTTTGTTTCCTGAAAAATCAAGATGATAACAGAATTCAAGAAGTAACAAGGAACCGATTTTGCAGTCAAGTTACAAGTTATCTGCACACAGATTAGCAGAGTCACTCAGCCCAACTGGTCTGTTAGCTCAAATTTCATTTCTGAAGACTACTTACCATTTAAATGCAAAAGGAGGCATACTGAAGCAGCCAGACAGAAAATATGGTCCAGTGATGCAAGTATGTTACTACTCTGGTTTCTCTGCTTGGTGTGCAAGTGCAGCAGAACTGACTGGTGAAATCACTAGCAATAGTCTCCCATGCATTTTTGGGAATACCTCCCGCCCCCAGGCACACACTCACCTTTTTGCCTTATACCCATGAAAAAAGCAGCATGCTTCACACTCTTGTTTTTTCTAAAACGTAAGAACAGGAAGGTGGGTGATGCTGATGTCTTATTCCCACTTCTATGCTGAACTAAGGACCTAGCAGAAGGAAGGCTCCTCCAGACTAGTATTGCTTTTCCTTCCATTAGTTGAGGCTATTCTTGGTACACCACATCCAAATTTGGATTAACAATTTCACAACTGAAACGCTACAACAGAAATTCTACAACAGCAGTAGCACTCTATTTTTTTCTTCTGAATAGATGTAAGAAACAGAATTAACTGCAACACTAGCTAGAGCTAGCAAGCTCCTGGCAGTACAATGACATCTTTGTTATGCTGTCTTTAAAGACTTTCCAGTTAAGCAAAAATAAGTTAACTAATGAAAGGATGGGAGAGGTGTTTTTTTTTTTTTTTGGGGGGGGGGGGTTGTTGTTGTTGTTTTTTAAATGTAGCTCAGTCTTTCCCTATCCTTTCTTCTCATGCAGCTGGTCTTGCCATTTACATTCTTTTTCCATAGGAGAAATGCTAGAGAGAGGGTAATATTCAATATTTTGAGCTGAAAATGATAAAGAAGCAGCAATTTAAGCTGTCCAAAAGAAAAGAGGGGAAAAAAAAAAAAGAGGAAAAACCCTCTGAGAAGCAATAGACATGATACAATTCTGTTCCCTTCTTTCACAATCCTGCTTTCTGATGATAAAGATTGCCATCCTAAGCGTGCAGAGCTGGCCACACAGAGTCCATTTCAATTCAGTATTAATGACAGGACTGCAATGCAAAATGAAGATGACAAATTTCACTTCTACACAACCTTTTCCCTGAAAGCTTAGTCTATCATATCATGCAAAACAACAGACAAGACAAAATGCAAGCAAGGGTAAAGCAGTGGTATTTGATAAAAGAATGGTGGTGAACAGACAAGAGATGCAAAAATCAGGAAGCAACAGTGTAACAGCTTCCCCCTCGGGAAGAAAGGAAAAAAGTACATGCCAATGGATGGAAGAAATTAATATGGAAGAACATAAGTGAATTTTCAGAGATAGAGCAGATCTCTGTTCAACTAGAAGGAAGTCACTGCATGAGTAGGATGAAGAGCCTTCAGGTTTTTGTACTCCACTATATAATTCTGTCAGATTAAGACTTCAAACTATCAGTTAGATTTTATTTATTAAAAAGTAGCTTTGCATCAGTTATAGTAGGAGATCATGCAGGGTGATTTGACAGCTTAGCATGTGAAGAAAGGAATCGGGGCCCATAGACATAACCTGCCTTGATACCACAAAGATGACCAGAGAGCTGCAATCAGAGTAAGATATGAAAAGCTCCTGGGAGGACCACTTACGCATAGAAAAAGAGCTAAAAACTTTCCCTTTCAAATGAAGGTAAGTTTAAAAAAATTACTGTTAATAATTCAACTCTTCATCTGCTACTGCTTATGAGACCAAGCTCTATTTAACACACAGCTGCTTAATTAAACAAGCATTTTCCTTACAGGCAGAATGGAGTATTGCTTATTTTATTGACAAATACTGGTTCAGGGCATTTGAAAGCATTCTGAATACCTTTAAAAAAGTATTAGAATATGCAAAATGTACAACTGAGACCCTGTAGCTTTGTAAATACCTAGGGGGCCCCTAGAACAAGGACGCCTACAGTATTTGTACTATGTAACATAATTGATGATGACACCACCCTGCCCACTGTCTCACTGCTCTTCCTCCATATTTCTAGTTTCCCTAGTTTTTAAAGACAGCAATAAGAAAGTGTTTTCAAAACCAAAAAGTTACATCTCTCAACAAACAGCTGCAAAGTTTAGCATTTGTGATTGCTTCAAATTCTTACCAATTTCTTACTGACAGCCTCTTAGGCCTCATTTTGGCCATGCTACAAAACATTTTTCCTCCCTTTGATGTTTAAAAGTTACAGAACCGATTAATTTTTTCCCAACTCTATCAAACTGTATAAAATATTTTCATAATAAAACTTGTTAAAAAAAAAGTTAATCAATGTTGGCATTCTATCCACAACTTTCCATTACAAAGACTACCAAAACACACTTTCTTCAGCAAAATAACACCTAACATTACATAAAAACCTGATGTTGCAATGTTATTCCATGATTTATATTAGGCAGAAAGTCAGAGTCGATTCCCAGCAGTCTCTTCTGTTCATAAAACTCAGTCAAGTTACTAGCTATGAAAACTCAGAGCCAAAAGTTAACAGATAACTAGAGGAAAATAATAAAACTCATCACACAAGCAGTTTAAGCTGAAATGCTCCTTTACTGGTACCACTGAATGTAACTTTTCTTTCTTCAGAGCTGGTCACATAGAGGACAAAATCCACCCTGTATTTATGCAAATCCATTAAACAAACTGGATTTACCTATACCGCTTACAGTGTGGTATGAATATAAAACACACTGCTACCCAGATTTGGAGTTTCCCATAGAGCACCTTTTCCACTCCAGTTATCAAAATAATATGCTGATAAAACATTTAAAATTCTTCATGAGATTTTAAGACTGGTATTTTCAGACTGTTCCTTTTACAGAACTAAACAAGTGAATCATTAATGCCTATTGAACGGGAAGGGTATTTACATATCGTCAGCTATTAATATCTCTTTCCCTTTCTATCTTTTGCTGTCTGCGTGGGCAAATATACAGGTAAATGCAGCAGGAGGAAGGTCAGAGACATAAGGGAATTAGCAGCATATAGCTACAAATGATTACATTGCAGTTTATTAATAAACTTGTCCACTGTAATCATAGGATGCACCTTAAAGATTTGCTACTTTTGCTATGAACAGACCCAGACTCAAGCTTTCACAGAACTAAGATCAGCTGACAAACACATAACTTGCCTCAAGAGTATTCAAAAAACAATGCCAGGGCTGTAAAATCAAACCAGCTACTACTTAAAACAGCTGTAAAATCAAACCAGCTACTACTTAAAACAGTTCTTATTCTGGTTTTCACAGGAATCAATGTATTTTAGCAGACAAATATTTGGCAAAGGGTTTTACTTGCTGTATGCAGTAAGTCACTAAACAGTTTTCATCTGCCGGGATAATTTGTATCTGTTGAGAAGTGTCAACTCTGGAAAGGTCTGAATTTACCTAAAAATACTCTTCACATATTACAATAAGTAATAAGAAGCCCCACCAAAACTTTCATCACAAGTTGAACATGCTTACAGAGCTAATTAGGGTACTGTTTGCTTCTTCCCTGGCTCATTACCTGAATAATGATCTCCAGAAAACAGCAAAGAAACACATTTGACAAAACATTGAGTATAGCTAATTAGCTCATTTTTCAGTGGTCAGATCCCTTTACCAGATCCATCAGTCTGCATTCTCTCTCACCCAGACCGGTATATACATTAAGGCAGTAGCTGCAACACCCAAGGTGGTGTATTTTGAATGTAGTTCCAAACCAGCAGAAAGAAGAGTTCTTATAGATGTTCTCTGTGACCTGGGGGGGGGGGGGATTAGTATTCCCACAAAATCAAGTTTGCATTTGCTGCATACAGTGGCAATGCATGTCCCTCAAAACTTTCACTTGGTGTCAAAATTCTGTTTTTCAATACAGCAATTAAAGGCCCAGACTACCTTGCAGTAATCAAAATGCACTTCTGGACTTCGGTATGGGGAAGGGAGGAGGAAGAGGAGAATAGAAATTCATTATTCCATTTGATGAAGCAGAAACTTTCAAAAGTTATTACAGAACTTGCGGGAAAATGTAGGACATTCTTTAAAGCAACACTTTAACAGCAAGACCTCCATCTTGTGGTAGGATGTTTCACTCTAAAGATCAGCAGCACACAAAACAGAAGGGTCAATTATATTTCCTAACACTTTATGCTAGTTTACAGAAATACTTAAAACAGCAGAATCATCCTTCTAAAATAAACATTTTTCCCATCAGCATCCATCACAAGAACGCTGATTTACCAGAATATTCACATGACTCATCTAAAAGCTCTCACGTAGCAGCTCCTAGCTACGTGTTCAGAGAGACAGTTACAGCACTTTTCATAATCCTCTGGTGACAAAACACAGCCTGTACAAAATCTAGACCCGAGAACATTGATTACATGGGGGTTTTCCTATTATGAATTAAGATGGTAACTAATGGCTACATGCAAAATAGTCCCTTCAATCAGTGATGAATAACAGTCTTAATGGGCTCAATCAAGCCTTTACTGGAATATGTTGCTAGTTTCTGCCAGTAATTTTAAAAACAACAAACAAGGAATGGAATTAACAGTTTCCTACAACAACTTAGAAGGAAAAGTGTTCCATTTTGATGGGTATGCTATAGATACCTGAGACCACAATGAACAGAAAGTTGTTATTTCTAGAGATCAAATTTAGAAGTATCCACAGCATAGCATACAGAAGTGATACTTAAAGATGTTTACACTACACAAATAATGTAAGAAATTGAATTAAGTTTTACACTCTGGTTCAATGCAGTTATTTAAGCCAGCATTACTGCCAGAAGAAGCAATCCCACTAATCCTCGCCCCATCCACATAACCCTAAGCCAACCTCCTCACCTTGTGCTGGCACAAGTCAATGCCACCATGTAGATAACCAAAATGGCAAATTGCCTAAGGTGAAAGACATGTACAAAAAAAGCCTAACATTGTTATGTAAGAAATACTTCCTAACTAAGAGGAAGATAACTATGTACAGTATTTCTAGAATTCCACTGGGCAGTGCTTAAACAGCCGAGCTGGGTACTTGTATTGGATAATGGGAGCCAGTCCAGTAAGAACTAACATACAAGCAAAAGCAAGGCAGAAACAGTTATGCAACAGAGAGAATTCAAAAAATGCTGTAAAGAACTCAGTTTCCAAATGTCAGGGTAAGTCACCCATAATCTTAAGAGAAATCTTTACGTGCCAAGTGTCACCAATTCATTTACACAGATGCCTCTCCAGCTTCAAAGCCTATCAGTTCTAAATAATCAGCACACTCATTCAATTTTCAGCTCAGTTCTATTGAAAAACAAATTCCAAAAACTTCATGTTTGAAATGTCTATATAGAGACACTTACTTTTTTATTCAAAAGCTTTTTCAGAGATTAGATGAATGCAGAAAGGACAGAAATTTTCCACACTGCTGAAAATTATAATTATATTGCATACAAATTTAGACTAGGTTCCTAAAAGATGTATTTTTGAGCTCTTACAAATTGTAAACAAACAAGACAATCCATATTAAAACAGCCTTTTATTTGTTAATATCACATAAGAAAATTTAAGCTGGTTACACTATCTTAAAAACACAACTAACGCGTTTAACATGAGCCCCCTTCCTGAATAAGAAATCTAAGTAAAGAAGAAAGTACCAATAAAAACAAGTTTTGCTGTATCCTTCATCCTCTGAGTGCTTACATGATCAACTAGGCTACATTCTGTTCTTTTTTTGAACAAAGCTGTTCTTTTCTATAAAAAAATTTTGCAACCTTGATCGCATCGTAGAAAAAAAAAAAAGTCTTCAGTACAAAAAAGTTCATAGTATCGAAAATGCCTTCCCCTGCCCCAACAGCACCTAAATATAAAGAGGTCAACAGCAGATGGCTAGTCTAAGTGGTGTAATCTAAAAAAACAAACCCCAAAACACAGTGGCACATTCCCCTTCTAACAAGGTTTAAAAAAAGACTGGCATAAAAATTTCATGTGTGGGGATGTCATTTTTCAAACAGTACATAGTTCAGTGTCAATAATTCACATCTTGCAAGAAAGTTACAGATATGGTTTCTTTTATAAAACTTCCTTTTCAGTGACAAAGGAAATTAAGGCCATCAGACTCGCAGCTTAAAAATTCACATAAAGGAAATACAAAAATATGTTGTGCTTCTGAGAAGGCTCTGTTCTGTAGGCAAGGATTACCATAATTTGAGGAAGTTGGCTGACTGGAGGAGTTTACATGATCGCACAGCTTCTGTTAGATGCCCTTGCGTCTCCCTGTTATGAATAGAAAGAGGGAGGGGGGGTTAGCAGCTCCAAATAACATACTGAACATTTTTAATATAGGCAGTCATATGCCTGGCATAGTCTTATCAAGAGCCAGCCTGCACCAAAGCTGTAATACAACCTGCAATCCCTAGTAAGTAAAGGAAAGTTAGATATCCTCTTCTGTGAGAGGTAATGGGAGATGGGTACCAGATAAACACAAGTTAAATAATTCTTATTGGAATCCCAAGCTAGAAATATCATTTAGTTCAGATAGTTGGTAAGTATTGTGAGGAACACATCCACAATGATTTTTTAAAATCAAAACAAACTCACTCTTGCTGTGACATTTTCTCAAGCAAAAATACTAAGACATGCCCATTAGTTGAACTACACAATCCCAGAAACCAGAAGAGTAGCTAGAAGCACTTCAGTACTTTTGCGTAACTGCAATAAAAATCTGACTATATTAAATTCCACAAAGTTACGACTCAGTTAAAGCCTCAAAAATTTGGCTAGCAAAACCAGTCATTTCCAAAGCAGCCCCAACTCCCTCCATTTTTTGCTTGTTTATATATGCACGCTTAATTAGTGGTCTATATTATTTTGCATAACTGACTTGTTAAGATATATACTAACTGAAATGTAGCAAAGTTTTAGCCAAAGTAAGAAACCTGAACTTTGCATTACAGGAGCTTCTTAATGTTTATTACTTTTAGTATCTTTTTAGAAATGCTAACTTCATAGTCAAAATCATAACGCAATGGGTAAAGCTCAAAATGCACACAACCAAATATGTTATGTTTCAGTATTTTCTCTTATGTTTCAAAACATTTTATGTTGTTATATCAAGTTCATATTTCCACTGTCTTTAGAGCTGCATTTCCTCAGCATGCCTG
Organism: Apteryx rowi; assembly: GCF_003343035.1. Lineage (NCBI taxonomy): Eukaryota > Metazoa > Chordata > Aves > Apterygiformes > Apterygidae > Apteryx > Apteryx rowi. The sequence goes on from NW_020447586.1 coordinate 1,729,852, forward strand.
AGGCAATTTTTTCTGATAGTGTACTAACAGCATGAGATATGAGGTTTAAGTTCTCAAAGCAAGCGACTATAAATTTATGTGAATTGGCTTAAGCCAAATTTCACCACAAGCAATGGGCCCAGGGAAAACCTTACCTGAAAAACAGTATAAGAGAAAAATCTCACAACGTTTCAGCTTCAAACCCTTGTTTTAAGACAGTCCAATTCTCAGCCTCAAGGGAATATGTGAAGGAATATTTTTTTCTACTAATTTTAATAACAAAGCTTCATGCTTTCATTAAATTACTGGTTAAAAACAACCAAAATCCCAAAGAAATTAAAAAACAAACAACAAAACACTAACAAGCAAACCGCAAAGGTGAACCCCATACACTGCCCAATTTGTTCAGTTTACAAGGACAGTACTTTCCCCAAATTCATTACTTATATATTTGGGTTTTCATCCTAGATAAAAATTAAAACAGCATTTAACACGACACCTGCTGGTGAAAAAGGTCTTCCTCCTCCACAGCTTCAACTGCTTCTTCTTCCTCGACTTCCTCCTCTTCACCTTCACGTAAAGTTGTTTTAAAGACAGTGCTTCTCTGAGCAACCTCCTACAACAGAGTTAAATTTAAGACCTGACTCCTCTAGTGATCTGGTATTCATCCCCTTACATTTTGAGAGAAGGGAGTTCTAACTGTTGGGAAAGCTACCCAAACAGATTTTGCCTATGTACAACCATACGTGAAAAGTAAAAGTATACAACTAGGATTCATAATGCTTTAGTTTTAAATCTCTTTTAATGATTAAAAGAAGTCCTTCTAACATGGACTTCTCAAACTTATCCAAAATAAATTTTGGATGTTATACATTTAAATATTTTGTATCGATTGCTAGATGTCATAGCAACTGATCTACCTGGCCAAAGTCAGAACTTCCACTTTACCAGAATTAATGCCTTTTTGTTAAAACCAAATTTCACTGTAACTTTCCCCATTCCCCACAAACACAAAGAGTTTAAGTGAAAACCAATTTCAGAGAGAGAAGAATCACCGAAAAGCATATAAACACCTTTAATCCTCAAAGCATACTTTAAGACACAGCCCAATTCATGGCATCGAGGGAATATCTGAACAAATCATCCTTCTACTACTTATAATCAATACAGCAGGAGAGGGAAAAATTCACAAGCTTCAAAATATTGCAGTTCTAAGTCACAGTTAAATTTTTGAAGACAGGATAGAGTATGCTGAGCTGGAAAGCAAAAAGAAAAAACCTTACTAAACAATGTAAGACTACTGTTCCTGGGAAGTCATCTTAACCATATTCAAAGCCCTGACAATGGTTCTGCCTTCACCTTCACTGGGGGAAGACACTGAGATGGCAACACAGTCAGCGAAAACAGATTTAAATGTATCTGAGATATCTGAGGTATTTTACCTCTCCCTGAGAATTTTTCAGTACAACTTTCACATCTTCACCAGTGCCCCAAGAATTCTGGTTCTTCCAGATGAGGTCAGTGGGAGGGCTAGCAGTTACTCCAGCATTTGCAGCCCAAATCTGGTAAGAGAAGTTACATGTAAATGTTACTTGCTAGTCTTATACAATGTATTTTCATGTTGTCTATTGAGTTAACACATTCCATTTAACTGAATGGTGAATTTTCTCCAGTTAGGAAAAAAACCGTAGTCTCTGCCTAGCCACTTCCAGTTAAAAAAACCCCACCACATTAAAACAGCCCCACATTTTTTAGTGCAAGCAGAAGAATTTTTGAATATCTATGGATCTATCTGCAGTCAAAACTATTGCTCCATACAGAAAGAAAGTTTCTGAAAAATGTTGCTCTGTCTACCAAGAAATTAGTCTTTCCAGCAACTGATAGAACTAACTTCAATACAAATATAAGAGCTTATTTTCAAAACACTTACATGAAAAGGACAAAACTAAAAACCACGTATCTTACTAACCTACATAAATTATTCTAAAGCCTGTTTCACACAAACAACTGAAACTTACTGTAACTGTCTGGCCTGCTTTTAGTACATATCTTGAGGTATATTTGTAAGTAGCAGAAGTGTCTCCTATTTTTCTGATCATCTCCCAACCTCCCATAGGTTGATCCTAATAAAAAGGAGGAAAAAAGAATCAATTTCCACCAGCAGTCATCTTCTGTTACATTCATGAGGTATTTTTCATGTAAAACCATATGTGATATACAAAGCTTTCAGTAACAACATTTACTACCACTTCATCTTCAGCATGTAAATATCTATTGTTTTAGTTAAATTGGTCTTACCTTTCATTCCAAATTAAATTGGTTTTAACTAATGTTTATCATTTACATCAGAATTTTGTTATAGCTTGGTCCATCAGATATGCAGATATATATTGCAAATAGTCTTTATGTATATATATTTTCATACATAGCATTGCAAAGAGTCTTGATATATATTTTTACATATATATCTAGATAACTATATTTCTATATCTAGCTATCTTTTTTAGATACCCCTCCCCCCTCACGCCCCCCATTTTCCAAACATCAGATACGTTGCCTCTGGAATCTGAAAAAAGACAGTTAATATCTTAAATAAACTGTTATTTATCTTAATAAATGCTGACATTCCACTGGGCGTTGCAACAAAATATACCATACTTGCATTAAAAGATGAGTTTATGTATTTTATATCTGTATATATTGCTCTGTTAAACACTTTAAGTGTTCCTAGGCACAACCTACTACACTGCGCTACAGACAGTTGCTCAACTCTGGACACCTTCCCAAGCATTCTAACCAAGATCCACCAGGGCTGCTGACAGTAACAGAACTGCTGGTACGCTCACCATAGCTCGGAGACTGAAAGGGAATGAACCCCCTGTGGCACATGAAAGGGAAAACCACTGAAAAACTCAAAAGGGATAAACTGACAGGTCCTGACTCACTAGAAGTAGGCTTTAATTTGTGAGCCTTCAGCTACCTAAAAATTAGCTGTCTAGACCAGGACAGTTTGCCAAGGCTTCTTCCATTCAGTGAACAAAGACTCCTAGAGGACAAGTCTCACCCTGGATTAGGTGATTAAGACGCCTGTGATGATGTATCACCATCTGCAGGAGTTTGTCTCTCCTTTCATGAAAGGGAACATTTAGAACTAGACTAATTTTTGTCATTTAAAACATCAAGAGGAGCTCCCTTTTAGCAAAGCTGATGGATCTGTCTACATTAAACAAAGTTTATATGTCACTGAAAACAAAGAATGCAACTTATGTGTTTCTAAATACAGTTTTCTGCAGACAGCACAGGTCAAGACCAGAATTATTCAGACATTTTCTAGAACTGAGGCTGTAAGAATTTAGGTCTTACAATTCTGATGCCCTACTGAGAAAAATGCTCAGTTTCCTCTTCTCCCAGACAAAGATATTTAAGAAATTTTAGTGCTCAGTCTCCAGCCCCACCCTGTGATGATTTGTAGAACTGTCTGTATACAGCACAGAAATGTCGTGCAGAAACTACAAGTAACATCTTGAGGGGAAAAAATATTGAATGCAACAGCTAACATCCTTCTGAGGAAAAACAGGAAAAAGTTTTGACTACTACTCAAATGAAGTACCCTCTGACCAGCAAAAATACAGCCCACCCTTCCCCTGCTCAGTACAAACTCCAAGCTATCCAGGAGCAGTCTGTTCAAGGAGTTACCTAACAAAGGAACTAGATGTTACCTAGAAAGAAATAATCTAATTAGCCAGTAGAGAGGTGGCATGGGCTCTGAAGGCTCTTTCTTTTTTTTTTTTTAAAAAAAACAAAAAAACTATGGATGCAACTAAGGAAGAAGAAAAACTATGATTTAGAGAAGCTATATGCAAGTAGAAGGAACCTGGCAATTAAATTGTGACCTTTATTTTGCATCAAGTATGCATTCATTTCTGGCCTTTTTAAGGCAGAGACAAACTTCTGAAGAGGCTCCCACAGTAGTCTACATCTGCTTTCACTGTTTCCTATCACTGACAATGTTAACTGAAAAGTCAGATCACTTGCAAGGCACAACTCTGAAGAGTGGTTTAGTACTTTGTTGGGTGTGAAACCTAAACATTAAATTTTGCCATGAAAAGCACTGAAAGTCATCAGAAAGTAGTCAGCATCAACCCAAAAGGTTGTTTGAAAGTGCATTTTGGCACACACTAAGTCAAAACCTTAGTGCCACCACTTTTATAGAGCATGCTTTAGCAACAGGGTCAACATGAAGCCTCAAATGGTGCTGAGGATGCCTTCTACTTCCAATAAGCCCACTGTAGAGTCACATCATGTGTGCATTTTCAAACCTGTTCAGAGGTATTCTTCAAACGGATGAATTTCCCATCGACATCTATCTCTTCAATAGAGACATTTCCTGTGGCAGAAGCTGAGTGGGAGATGCTGACACTACTACTAGCTTCAGATTCTTCCACATCGATCCTCTTCCTCTTTCCTCTGGTTGTACGTACACTACGACTCGATGAAGCCCGTGAAACTGTCACTCGAGAAGCTGGACTTGGAGAAAGTTTCAGCCTAAATTGAAGAAAACAAAATGCATAGATTATACTTCTTCATTTTACAATTTTCTACCTTCATTTATCATCTATTTTGTTCTCTCTCTCCCTCTTCCCATAAGGGAAGCCTGGTATAACTGAGCTCTTTTAGCTAAAAGTACAGGAATATTGTAAATAAACATTGTATCAAAAAAATGAAGTTTTAGGCTTAAAAAAAGTTGAATTGCTGAGAAATGCTTTGGAAGCATGGAATAGTGATGGACTACTGTATTAAGATCATAAAAATATCCATATGCACTCATTAAAGATTGCATTCCTGGTCTAATGGAGCAAGTAAAGAACTGAACCGAAGGACTGAAGCCACTGTAGGAACCTTATGTAAAAAAAATCAAATGGCACAGCAACTTTTGCAGTTTCACCTCACACTGAAGAGGAATCAGCAGACTAGTAGGACCTAGTTCAGAAACACTGAAACAGACTACTTAAAATGCTAGCTGTGACCTATAAAGCAAAAATCCTCAATATTGCTGAACCCTGGAGTCATATGTGAAAAATGCAGCTACCTCAGAAGCTGGGTAATCACAAAAGCGATTACTTTATTATTTTTATTCTATCCTTAAAGAAAATTAATTGACAACTAAATAACCCTGTAATTACTTCTGAAAAAGAGCATTAAAAGCAGTACCAAACAGATGCACAAATGACAATTCATTATGTCCCCAGGGCCAAATCTTATTGGAAAAAGTGATGTTTGTTCCCCCAGAGAGCTAGTGGTCTGACACTCAAGCAGGTTGCTTTCATGGAGACTTGGAAGTGTATGTCATATGAGGGGGAGAAAAGAACAGTGCCTCAGACACAGCAGCAAAGCACCTAATGAATGTGTTTTCCATTAAGAACTCCCTTTTAACAGAGAATTAGACAAGCGAGTGAAGCACACAACAATATCAACATCCATTGCTACATTCTTTCATACCTCTCTTCTTCACCCTCCAGCAACTTCCGGTATGCATTGATTTCCATATCCAGGGCCAGTTTAACATCCAGAAGTTGTTCATAGTCACTCAACTGCTGCTGCATCTGATCTCTTATCTCTGCCATTTCCCTCTCCTTATCAGACAGCATTTTGCGACAGTTTTCTCTTTCCTTAGCCAAGGTGTCCTCCAGCTCTTGCATTCTATCTTGCCATGCTCTAGACTAGAAAGCATTGAAAGACACATCAGTGCTGCAAAGACAAAAGTTCACTCACACCTCCAAGAATTCTGCTATGCAGACATCCTAGAATTCAAAAGTAAGATTAGGTTGAGCATCCCCCCACCACTTTCTGAATTCAACCCCACCCATCTTCAATTTCCTATTCTCCACCTCATCTTCTACAAACATAATGCCTTTTATCTCAATGAAACTTGCATCTGTCACATACTTGAGCAATTGTCCATACAATACTTTGACAGACAAGCTATCTGCTCCTTTTTCCCAGGTTCTGAAGAAACATTAGCACAACTGAAGTTACTCAGTCAAGAAAAATGGCTGTGTTTAAGACATGCTGGGTAGGATGTAGAAAGAAAACTCAGCTCAAAACTTCAGATCCTACAATAAATAATTTCTCTTTAGCTTTCAGATGTCTGTTGCTTGCTTCGGTCTGCTGCTGCAGATTCCAAATTCTCTTAGAAGATACTCTAAAGGAATAGGGGTGGCGTTATTCTCAGTGAATGACTGTCTGCCTATTATTAAAGTCTTCAAGCCTGGCTAAAAGTACAGTGGTAACTGGTCCACAATGAAAGCTAGTTTCTCACATACTTCAAAAATCACATCAGCCAGTATATATTGTACACAGAGAATGGAATGCTTATTAAAGATTACCCAAGTGATCTGACCTTTAAGGTTTACTTTCTCTGAGCATGTTTTCTTCTGCTTAGCAGTTTCTTGTGGTATTTTAATTAAAGGATAGACACAGGAACCAATGCCCCACCCAGAACCATCTTGCCTGGTTAAGTGACCAAGTTTGCTAGGCAGGTACCCCATTCAGGAAGTCACCACAGTCTAGACAGTGAAAATGGGCAGCTTTAAAAGACTGAGGTAGAGTACCAGCATAACCAGTTGTCAATCTTCAAGTCAGGTAAGGAGTTTAAGAAAAGAAATTCTAAGTGTCACATGGAAGATCCCACTGGAAGCTACTATAGAGTTTAGTGTTGGTAACTCAAACCAGACCAGCATCAGAGAGAAGAGAGTTGCCTTCTTCCAAGAGGACAAAGTTAGTTAAAGTTAGTGCTAGTAAACAGAAAATAGTCTCTAATTTCTTGGTATTTTGGTAAGCCAACATCACTCATGCTACAAAAGAGCATAGCAGCAAAGTGGACTTTTTTGGTAGACAACTGGTGTCCAACTGGTAGAGTTTGATTTTGATAGCCCTGAATTACATGACCAATACCTCTGCAGACTCAGAACCAAGTTCTCTGAACCTTGCTCTCACTCCCAAGGTGGCAACAGAACACAGATATCTAACTAACATAAGAGAAAATGTCAGAAATCCATGTCAACTGAAACACCAAATAAAGATGGTGATAATGTGAAGACAGAAGAGCTAAGCAGACAAGAGTCTCAACCCAGTTCTTGTGCAACCTCATGCACATTCATTACATCATCTGATGTCCTCCAGAGATTAAACTGCCTATGTAACAAGAAAATTGGAAAGGCTCATTAGTGTTTGCAAAGATTTGGGGGGAATTAGTAAATAATGCCCCCTGCATGTACTCTTCACTTGAAATATACAGAACTTGGAAATCCTGCAGAAATCTACCGTACAGTAGGAATTCAAAAAACATCACTAATTACAGAAATGATCAAAGCTAAGTATTATTAATAATTTACATTTTTCCAAGGGAGAAAAAAAAAAGTTTTGTTCCATTTTCACCTGATTAATAAGTTATAAAAAAACCCACTTCAGAACCAGACCTCAACACATCTCATTTTCATTTCAGATTTTCCAGTGCAGTGTGTGAGGCTACTCCCAGCAAATAAGCTAGTACTGAATGTGTAGCTTATCATGGGCTGTGTCACACTTTTATGTGTATGATCTATGTGCTCTGTGATCTGATTTCAAATATATCTAGCTTAAGACCCTGCTCTATAAACACTCAAGTATAGTTATTTGATATATTTCTCAGTCTTGTATTTCACCCTAATCCTGGCAAGTTTACCACATTTTTTAAAGTTCTAGATGCAAACCAGATCTAGGGTGAAAGACAGTATGAAGGAAAGATACCAAATAGACAATGGGACAATGTATTCAGGCTCTCGCTTTGAATCTTGCTCTATGGAATTCCTATACTAGAGATTCAATTTACTATGGAACAGAACTAAACTGTTTAAAGTGTCGTGGACTCTTAATAGAGAACTTGCGCCTAATGTTGCCCCATCCATCTAGAAAATAAAGCAAGATTTTTGTTTGGTTTGTACAGAATCTAATGCACCGGGATCAGATCCTTATGTAGCTCTAAGATATGTTATTTTAATTTTTCCTGCAGTTTAAGATTTTCAAATGAAACAGCATTTCACCATTTCTTAATATGATTAAGACCTTACTAAGACGTCACACTGGCATGCACTTCCAACAAGTGAACTTGATGGGACAAAGCCTGAAGTCCAGGCTACTGTCTACAAAGCACTTGAGGCTGACTCAAGACTAATACATGAAAAAGATCAGCTATAACTCAGAGGAGGACAGATTCCCCTCATATATTTAGAGTAACACTGGAATGAAAAGAGGTAGCAAAAACAGTTTCATTCCAAACTTTGTCCAATAACTGATCTCTGCTACTTTTAAAGTAAATATAGTGGATTTTTTTAGGCAGAAGCTAATTAACAGTACTGCCTTTCAGATACTTACAGTAGCAGGATATTGCACAAAATAGTTCAACTTTATCAAAAAGAAATATTAAGGAATTTGGAAGTTTACAGAACAGTAAGACAGAAGACAAATGCAAGCCATGAAAATGAATAAACTTACAAGTTACGGGAAAGAAAGTCTTTTATATTAAAAACAAACAAAAATAATTTTAATTAGCAAGACTGAAGATTCACAAATAGTTCGTTACCTCTCTCTGAAGGCTTGCAAGCTGGGAAGACAGATTTTCAATCCGCATGCGACTTTCTGTCAGTTCTTCTCTTACTGAGTTGGCTGTAGAAGTGCTCATCTCAGAGGACAGTCTAGCATTCTCAAGCTGCAGTAAATCACATTAAGACATCAGTTTCAAAGCATCTTTATTAAAAGAAAAATGAGTCACCAAACAAAACCAAGAGCAGCAAGCCACAAAGTTCCTCTCTGCAGCTGTAACACAATGAAACATCTCTCTTCTTAGGGGTTAAATATGGTAGCTCAATTACCATGCTGAACTGAGCTATCTGAAATCACAATCCTCTTGAGAATTTATTCTAGGATTAAAAACTTGTTAAGGTTTCCCTTGTAGGCATTACTTTAGTTGGATTGCTAAATTCAGTTTTCACATTGGCCAGTATTTAACTTTATATTGTCAAATACTACAGCACCGTTTTTTGAATATGCTTGAATAGTAGAAGCTAAACTGAAATTACCAATTCTCTAAAAAAACCCCAAAATAAACTAATGTTAGTTTTCAGCCCAATGTAAGCACATTGGCAATATGACTTAAAATTACAGTAACAGTGCCCTGAGTCACCACTTCTTCGTTCTATCACTACTTCAGATTCAATTTTATCCGTTAATGCAAACAAAAAGCGGGCATTCAGTTTTTTTTAACTAGGCACAACACTCCTGTTGAATGACATTACATCTACCTAGGAAGTGCTACAGACTAATTATTGAATTTAGTGCTTCAGATGAAATGAAATCTAAAAATTTAAATATAGAAGTACCCCTAAGAAAGGGAATGAAAAAGGCTTAATTATGAAAGGTTTTTTTTATATTAGTAAATACAAAAAGGCTAAACCAAAACCATTTTTGGCTAGACCTTACTTTCAGTCATTTACTTTCCCCTAGTTTTTCCAAGTCAGATTGAAGCCCCAAAGATAGGCAACTGCACACCATTAATACTATAATTTTTCACTGAAAACTATGCTAATAAATCCAGTTTGTATTAACTTTTATCTGTTGTAACACCCCACCTTGTCTCTAAAGATACCAACTGTGAGAAGTATAGCCACAGAAACCAGGTTCAGTTGAGACATCAGGATTCCTCTTTACAGAAATGCTGAATCATAGTAGAGGAAGGAAATTACAAAGTGTAACTGATTTCAGTTCAAATGTGTTTTCACTCTAGGGGAGTGAAAAGCAGAAATCATTGGGTGTGGTAAAGCTTCTGCATAACAATGTTGCATATAGGGTCAGAGAACTCAGGATGCTGTCTTCTCAGAAAGTGCTTTCATGAAGCAAGTTTTATACAAAATATGGGATACCTTATTATCATCAAGATTGTTTTTATGCAATAGATTTGTAATAAACAAATTAATTCTCCTTGAATTCACAGTAAGCCTAGTACTAATCACTTTTTCCACAGTCAGCTCACTTTTCCACAGTCACCACCCTAATTCAGTAGCTATATTGTTGTGCTTCCTGAGGTTTAACCCTGCTCCTCAAATGAAACCTGGAAATACAAGTTCATAATCAAAAGCATGGTAATTTTAAACCAAGCTCCAGAGTGAAATCCTCCGAAAGGCAAATAATTACACCAGGTTATCCTTCCCTTAAATAAAGCAAAGGTAAAGTATGTCAGACAGCTGTATGAAAAGATGTTCTCACTTTGGCATGGTAAGTCTGTTCCAGTTCTTCTTTGTACAGTTTCACTTGTGCATCATGCTGCTCCCTTATTTCATGAAGTGCTTGGGCCAGTTTGTGTTCATACTCAATTTGACGCCCAGAATCAACCTCAACTAAGCGAGTTTCATGTTTTCTTCTCGTCTCGTTGATTTCCTAAGAAAAACAGAAAAATAACCTTCAGTAAGTATTAGGCAAAACAAATTTTAGAACACTATCAACCAAGAGTAATTTGTTTTCTTCAGCAAGCAATACAGCTTTTAGCTAGCTTTGCAGATAAGCATTAGAGTAGCTTACATTTGTCAGTGTTTCTACTGAAACGAATTAACAGTAGTGAAAGACTGAAGTTTCTCAGGGCCATTTCCCTAGTCCGATCTGCACAGTACTTTATTTTATAACAGGGAGTCATTGCAATAACAGCTAGGACATCATCAGCATGTGAAGTCGCATTGCCTTCTGACAGTTGTCTGCATTTTCAAAAAAATATAACTCATCATTATTAGATCTTAGAAATACCCCCCTTTCCTTATGGGTATCTTATGTATCTGTCATGCTAGCACAAAATGGAAGTACTGTAAAATCAAATGGTCATCTTCACTAGCCAGTGTTCTTCCCCCACTTACTTGTATGCTTGCCCTTAGTCACTGGAAAAAGTGATTCCAACAACATGATCAAAGCTAGAACAAAACTGGAGGAAATGAACACATGGTACAAAAGAAAGTGCTTTTAGATATATTTGTTATTGCTCTAAGGCTCCTCCTGTAGTGCTATTAAGCACTACAGGGGTAAGAGAGGGTGACAAGAGAAAGTCCTAAAAAAAGAATTCAACAACTTCTGGTTCTATCATTAGAAAGTTATGAAACTTAAAAAAAACAAAAAAACAAAAAAAAACCAACACAGGTTCACAGCACCTGTTTTAGTGACATTCTCCACTTTATTTCTCATGAAGACACTTCTGGAAAAAAATTTTTTTTTAATTTACTTTTTCATTACTATGAAAAGAAATGTACATGGCACCATAGGGAGAATTTAACACAAAAGAACATGGTACATAATGCTCTAAAAAAACTCTAAGTTCACATGTTATTTTTCTACAACAGAAAGATGGAAACTTTCCAGCTAGAATGGAAGTAAACTCTGCTTTGAGTGGGAGTTTGGACCAGATGACATCCTGAAGTTCTTTCCAACAGAAATTATTCTAGAATGAACCCCAGTTGTTTTCTTCTCTTTAAAACTGTGAATTCTTGACACTGAATCACTTTACCTCCTCATACATATTTTTACGAAATTCCAAGTCCTCAATGAGGCTCTGACAACGATTTTCGAGATCCACCTTCAGTAAGGTTTCATCTGCAAGCTGTTTCTTGGCAGCAGCGAAAGAAACCTCAAGCTTTAAAAAAGAAAAAAAATAAAAAAGGATTCAGCACAGCAAAGGTTATGGAGCAGAACTCATATGATACAAGGATCTCAGTTCCCAACAGATAGTGGCTAACGGTGTGTGAAGCCTTAACTTGACAATTAAATGCAAAACTTAAGACACTGGTTTTTGTTTTTTGTTGTTTTTTGGTTTTTTTTTTTTTACAGTTACTTATACAAGTGAATTCTATATATTGCACACTGATAACTATCATCTTAATGTCCTTTATGAATTTTCCTTAAAAATCTTCCGTTTTTCTACTTGGCAAATACCATTTTCTGGGTTTCAGACCTCTCCTACACTGGTCCTATTGCCTAATGCTGCTGAAGACCACAAATCAAATATTTCAAAGGGTTAACAAAACTAGCACAAGACTTTTTTCCTCCATGTTCTATTAGAAGTCCAGAAGATAGAGAAGTACAGGCAGAAGCAAAGGAGGGTACAGACAATCGCAAACTTAAAGCTGGGAGGCACTTTGGAATTTTTAATTCTGCTATTTAAAGTGCCACCCCTTGAAATTTCATAGAGTCCGCAATTTTTATAAGTGCTCTATTTCACCACTCACATCATTAATAAGCTAACTGAACAATATTGAACACAGGCAGACACCTAATGAGTACTGCCTCCAGTTCTGACAGTGAACCATAACTTATTTCTAGTATTGACGAGATAACTGATTTGCTTCCATTTTTTGGCTATAAAGTTGCATTTTATCAGAATGAATTGTAGCTCTTTTACTACGGATATACCATATATCTATAAAACGTCATTTGATGGCAAAAGCTTGACAGTGGACCATTTCTTCTCACCTGTGCGATTTGATCTCTTAAATCCTCAAGTTCTCCCTCCAGGCTCTTCTTATCACCAAGAGCTGTGGCCAGTGCAGCTTCTTTAGAATTGAGGGCTGCTTCAAACTCTCGAAGTTTGACTTGGGCTCCATTAAGATCAGATTCCTTTTTTGCATAACTGGAATAAACCAGGGAAAGTGGTTAGGAAAGTCTAGAAATGCCCCCAAATAGGCTGATGACTAGGAAAACAAGGTATATTCTGAATCTTAAAACTTGAGTCACCTAACAAAAATATTTTGTCTTGGCTTAATTTACTCCAATTCTAATAAACTACCTAGTTCTGCTTTCTCATTCTATATAGCAGCAGCTTAATACTTGCCTGCGCCGTAGCAACCCTAATCTAAAGGAAACATTTACAGTGTCAAAGGATTTTAATAGTAAGGCATACACAGAAAAGGGAACAGTGTGTTTGCAACTAAAGACACCTTTTATTGTCTCTTTAGTCACTGTAAAAGGCCCCATCTTCACCAGAACCTTAATAGGAGGAAGGAAGTTCCCTCATCAGAAGGCCTTTTCCATAGGGTGGAAACAAGTAAGTTTTCCACACTTCCTTTTATCCACGCAGGAACTTGTGTGGGCCGTCAGGGCCTCAAGTCATCCCTTTCCAGTTAACAGACCAACTTCTTAATGAAAATTATGTTCAGTATTTTTAAGCCAGTTCTCCATTAATAGAAGCTGTAACCTACTGAACTGCTTTGCAACACCCTTCTAATTGTATGTAATAGCAAAGTTTTACAGATCACAGCAAAGAGATCCAAATCTTGTCTACACAACAGTCTGTGCCATCAATGCAACTGCACTGGTGCAGAGGTACAGGTGTCATTGTCTTCAAGAAGGTAGACAGTCAAGTTTTTCAAATCACTGCTCAAATTAGTTTTCATGTCTATACAAGTGGTTAAACAGTTTCCAGTGGGCTTGTTCCCTAAAAATGCTTATGTAAAGAAAACAAAAGAAAAAAGTAAAATACCTCCTCACAATCTCATGCTCTTCAGCTTAAATTAAATCACTCACAAATAACACTACAACAGGTCACTACCAAAAATAAGGGCAACATCTCAGGAAAAGTATACTCAGAAATCAAAATGACTGTTAAATCTTTAGATGTCACATGCGGCTGTGTGTAAGTATGTGTAACAAAAAACTCTCTTGTTTTTTAGCTGGTTCTTTTCTCTCTGGGATATCCACACATCCATATCTGGCTAGGACAGTAGCATATAAAAGTCTTAATGTTTATTATCAAATTAGGAACATTTTATATGAAGGGACACTTTCAGGCTCAATAGAACAACAGCTATCGGGTTTCTGTTCAGCTTTCATATTTCTCTTTGCAGAAACAAATAAAATCAGAATTCACAACACTAAACTCAGGAGACTAAAAAGTGAAAGAAAGATTCTTAAAAAACGAGATTCAAAGTGTTTTAAAGCATTAAAACATCCACTACTTTTTAAATCAAGATACTGCACTAACAAGAAACAATAGCAAAGCTTCTCAGCAAAATAAGACTAATATCAAATCAACACACAATTTTAAAAGGAGACTTTCAAATTTAATAGATGCTTTTTCAATATCACATATAGCAATATGTGATTAACATCAAACTCGAGAGAGAAGTGTGCGCACAAAGGCTTCCAAAAACCATGTCCAAAGAAAGTAAATTTTTGGACGATTTTGCATTACAGCCAGAAGATGGCAGGCTTTATGTAAGAGACAGCACTCACTGGCTAATCTCCAAACTCTCTCGAGTAATCCCACATCCACCAAGGCGGCACACTGCAAGAGCATAAGATATACACAGGCTATTGTACACTCTACCAATTTTTTGAAACAGCTGATGATCATTTCTGCTGTTCAGGCATATCTAGGAGAAAATGTAGTCCATCAACAGCATTTTACTTGCATTTCTTAGACCCCACAGCTCAGAACAGTTGGGTCCATAGATCAGACAAGAGCACAGGATTTCAGTTTTGGCCACATGGACTCCTACTTCCAACTCTCTCCGTTACTCACTGCAGGCCTACTGCCCTGTCCCTGCCCTTTTGGGCAGGCCTGCAAAGAACTCCAGTATGCAAGGAGGCTGGACGGCAGAGGAAGAAAAAGGGGAAAAGTGTCTCGCTATGGAATGTCTGCAACAAAAACAAAATCTATCCGCTCACATACTGGGAAGGATGACAGCCCACATCAGGCCTTCCTTGCTTGACCAGTGTCGAAGAACGCTTATCCAAAACATGTACTACATGTAGTACAACAATAGTCTGATTAAAACCCAATATGCTACCCAAAGCCCTAAATGAGGTACTACCAGTTACATCAGCTCAAAGCATTTCCCTTACTTATGTTTGTAAGAAGGCTGGCTGTGAAGTCATCCTATAATTTAATTTGAATGAAGTCAAAGAATGGGGGGGGTGTATTAAAATCAAGTGTTATTAGTGTTATGAGTTGTCTAATTAAAACTCATCTGAACACACTCTCAGAAAGAAACAGAAACTACAGCTCAACACCTCACACACTGAAAGACAGATGAAATCTCAGCAACTCAGTGTGTCATCCCAGCCCTAAAGGAATATGGGAAAGTGCAACAAGATCAGAAAAACTCTTTAAATTATGAAAACAAGCACCCAATGTATACTACATCCTCACACCTAGTAATTTCTACCAGGAAGAACTTCAGACTCTCAACAATAGCTAGCTTTTTTTCTCCACAGAAAGCCAAAGCTGGATTTCAAAAGAATCCTTCTTGTTGCAGTGTTCGGAAATTAGCTAAAACTCCTTCAAATAGTTTGGCCCTTGAGAGAAAGGGAAATAAAAGCAAAGAAATAATACTTGACTTTCACCTTCTTCAAAGAAGAAACTTGTTTTTCCTCTCTTTTGACTTTAAATCTGTAGTAAATATATGTATCTTCTTATCCATGGAACTGTAATTTATTTTTAAATAATGCAGAACTAGCACCTGACCCAACAAAACAGCCAGTTCCCCTTAATTTTCTCCCCACCTCAAGAAGAAATTACACTTCAGAAATTTAACCCACATCATTAAACTCAAATAGATGCGACAGACATGTAAAGAATCAATACTCAGACTCTGCCTTAACTGGTATCATCAGCACTTCTTTCACTAACAGAGTTGCACCCATGTATATCATAGGAAAAGCTCTGCACAGATTACAATAAAATAATAAAATTGATCTTTCCCCAATATACTCCAGCCACCCAAGCAACTTGACATTTGGCACTGCCTCTCTCAGAGTACATCTAACCCCCATGATTGCAGTTCACACACCTGACCAGTTTACCTTTAAACAAGCTAATTTCTCATACCAGATTCAGTCCAGCTGAGACACAAGGTTCCAGACAGATTAATTTGCTCTCCATTCCCAAGATATATGCTGTAAAGCAGAATAAGTCAGCCCACACACAACTATAAGCTACTGTGGCTAAGTTGTGTCTGGTTACCTGCATTACCTCACTTAAAGCTAATTCAAAGTTCTCAGAATTGCAGATAGCTTGGGACAATCACCGTTTGGTGAGACTACCTGATCCACTTGGCTTGTAGATCAGTGAAATGGCCAAGCCACCAAGTAACTCCCTGAAAGAGGAAGGTTCCCTTTTCATGTACTTGCAATCATCCCTCCTCTTGCATCAACTCAGTCTGTTCACTTGTTCTTCTAGACTGAATTTCTTGCTAAACTAGCAAAAAAGCCACCCAGGAAAAAAAGATAACAATAATTTTCTACCAGTTTAATAAAATGAATTGGCCCCCTGGAGCCAGATAAGCCCCACACCCAATGCGAGAAAAGCAGCAAGACTGCTCCTTTCAGTGGGTAGCCAGATCTCAAGCTGCGCTTGGGTGTGGTTTCATAGTCCCGTGAAGCTGACAAGAGCAGGATGCCACCCTAAGGGAGGTCCTTTCCTATTCTCCCACACCCATCCCTCATTTGTGCCAGCACTTAAGAGTAAACCAGATCACAGAGCTGAGTGTTACCAACACTAACTGAACCCTCCTCAAAAAAACAGTGGTTTTCGACCACTTCATGGCACAGCTACAGAAATGCTGGTGACAGCAGCAGAACTAATTATAATGCAGACCACATTTACATCCCTACATAATTACATGGTACTGCACCTTACTGAGCTGTTTTTCCACTCTAATTGTAGAGAAATACCAAAACCAAAAAATGGACTCTGGTCATTGATTTTGTGGGCTAAACAAAGTATTAGATTCCTGTTCCCCCCCCTCCCTTAAGGCAGAGGCAACAATAAAGCTTCTTTTTTTTTTTTTTAAACAAGGGAGCAGTTCATGATAAGTGACATTGTTTGAAAGCATTCATGTTTTCGTACACACCTATAAAAGTAATTAGACAAGACTGCCTTTCCTCAAATAAATAGCATTTCAGATTATAACTTGGTTCCAGCTTCTCTCATCTTATCTATTTTAGTCAAATGAAGACAGTAACTGAAGTGTTTGAAGTGAACATTTACTGCTCACTGTGACTCTTCTCCAAGAGTCCAAATAAAGTCCAATCACTTCTCCAAGACAAAAAACAAAGGAAAACAATCTCCACAGATTCAAAACAAGGAACTGACTAGCCGCAGAAAAAACAAAAAACAAGAAACACTGTGGTTGTACACATTCCTTTACCAGAAGATACATTTATACAATGTATTAATACCCCCATCAAGTGTACCTTAAAACATGTTCTGCAAAATAAACAAACAATTCAAAGTACTTTAAAATGCCAATTAGGTTACAGGTCCAAAATACATCCACACCTCGAATTTTCTACAACAAACCCACGCTAGAAACAGTCCCTTTATTAAATGTCAATAGGTAACCATGAAATTTCTGCAGAACATATTTAATGAAGATTAAGTTAAACAAAATTCTGTGGAAGGCAAAAGCAGATACTGAAGCTTTTCACAAGAACAGAAGAATAAGCTGTGTATAGATTCCTAAATAAATCTGAATCAAGGTGTGAACATTCAGCAGGAATCTGATCGAGTAACACACTCATAATTTCACTATATTCAACAGCAGTAGGTCTCAAACTCCCAACTTAACTAATTGAAATTTATCCTACAGCTTTCTCCAAACCTATTGCTCCAAGTTATCATTACAGGTCCACATATCTGAAAACAAACCTTTAACTTCCACCATCCTACCCTCCAGTGCATTGTTCCTTGCATTGATGCATCCAACAGGAAAGTCCCTACTGCATGGAAGACACATTCTTAGACCGTTCAAGTAATATTCTTACATTTCACTTGATTAAATTATTGTGCAAGAATTTAATTAATCCTCTCCTTCCTTCTCTGGGATGCTATCTAAAGGGCACACATCAAAACAGCAACCAAGTTCAGATTAAAACTCAGCAGTTCCCCAGCCATGAATCTTGACTTCACTCCCCAGGAGTGAAATATGCTTCGAAGAGTACTAAATCAGCTTCCCCAAACAGTACCTCTAGCATATTACAGTATACCACATGTGCACCACAGGAAACCCTGGAACAGCTGTTACAACTTTGCTTGCATTAAGACAACATGGTTCTTCTGAGCAGTTGCTCAGTGTACCAGCTGCACTGCGCCAAACACTTGCCCAGTAATTGAAGCCATAGGCTGACATCAAGCCCATATTGATGTTTATTTTACTGCTCAATTCTACCTTGGAAATTCACTTCAGAATAAAGACAGAGAAGGAAGACTGATTTAAGCTACAAAGCAAAAAAGCTAGAGAAATCACTTCTGAAAGATTAAAAAAAAAAAAAAAAAAGCATCGAACTAGTTACAGTACCTTGCCACAATTAATTGAATCATAAATTTTGCATTGCAACACATTTGGTTATAGTCAATGACAGTTATATCCTTTACCAATATCTTCAATGAACTATATAATGTGATACAAGTAACTTTGAAGAAAATTATCTCCTCTAAGAGGGCAGCAGATGTGCTTCAGCCTTGGACAACTGCCACAGTGAAATCTCAGCCTGCCACAAAGACAAATGTAAACAAGGAGTTTCCTAAATGAACTAGCGTAACACCAGCTGACGCTTCCCAAAGAGCGCAATCACCTCACATGACATAGAAACCAGAATAGGCAGACAAGTCCAACTGGAGGTCTTAATCTGTTGTACACCTAAACATATCCCCATAATGGCATTCATCAGATGAAATTCATCCTGAAACCTGATCTATAAGCAGACAGAGTAACATAATAGTAACAGTAAGCCTGACTTACTGAACAGTCCTCAATCATTTTAATATGGCATTACTAGGTGACACAGTTGTGTCAAACTGCACAATGTAAACTGTCATTAGGTTAATCACTCAAATTACACATCAGAATTTTTCTTTTGGCTCTACAACTCTCCTTGGTTAGCAGCTAATGCACACAAAGGAAGCATGACACACGCCCTCCCATAAGAGGGAACCTAATCCTGCCTGTAGGATGCTGGAGTGATGGAGCAACTCAAAATTCTGCTCTTGCATCTGCTACTTACATTATCTTTATGTGTTCCATAATGTCATCATTTCCTTCACTACTTTGTCAGTATTGCCTGCTTAACTCTTTCCTCTAAGAACTTGAAGCTTGCAGCATTTTCAAGTCCCATCTAAGGCTGCACTGCTCTGTCACAGGAGGGACATTCTATCTAAAATCAGCAGCTGGGAGTTTGGTGCTGAACTGAGCTCATCACATGCTTTGAGATTCTAGCTGATGATCCAGCTATTTCCAGGGTAATAGTAAACTATCTAATTTCACCTTCATTATTCATGGGCAAGTCAAACAGCTAGAAATCCATTGCACAGACATTTTCTCTAAGTGACATTGAAGCTTAGATGTCCAGAATGCCTTTAGTCCTGCACTCACAGTTAGGTTTGCACCCAGGCCCCAATTCCTCACTTTGCCATCATCAGTTTGAATCTAATATTGCTCTTATTTAAAAAAAGACTATCTCCCATAGTAGCCTAGCTACCAACCATGACTATCCCTCCATAAATATGAAGCTGTTCCTCCTCTTGGGGCTCCCTGCCATTCTTCTGCACCCTCCCTCAGGCCAACAGTGCCTGTATGACAGCCTGGCAAACAGGATCACAGCTCATTTTCCAGTCACATCAGTTTCCCAATCCTGTTCACTGCACAGCCACACAAATATTTGTTTCAGCATAGAAAAGGGGTGGTATGGAAGCAAGAACAAGGATCCTGGATCTCCCAAGACTGTGTTTTTAGTTAGCAGCACCAGCTTAGGTTGTTGAGAACCACAGCTCAAGTTTTCTACAGGCCTCGCACACAGCAACATGGTAATCACAACTGGACATACTGCTCAAAGCAAGGAAACGCAGGAATTCTTCTAATAGCTATCACTGATAGGAAAGTACATAGTAAAGCCTCACCTAATCAGGATAAAAGAAAAAATAAACTGGAAATACTGTTAAATTGGCAAGTTCTCCCAATTCTTTCACAAACGAGGAAAAGAAATGGGATTTCCCTCTTCTCCACCTCTCAAGAGCTGACCAAGAATTCTATATGCCTTAACTCAAGGATACTTGAATTCCCCCCCCCCCCCAAGTATAATCTTGAGATGAGAAATTCATTTTGGCTTATCTCTCTCTTCCCTGTCATGAGCCTCCTTTTTTTTCTTTCACAGTCATGCATATCATCTCCCCAGCCATTCCTCAGAATAGAATTAGGAAGGTTGTTTTTTTTCCTCCACTTCACTTTTTTTCTTGTTCTTAAAGACTTCAACTATCAACTATCAAGAGAAGCCTATTTATTTACTCAGCTACAGCAGCACCCACTGCATGACAGGCACCCCCTAAAAGCACAGTATGCAAGGAGTTCATTACATATAGCAACATCAAGTATAAAAACAAGCCACAGCTCTTTGTGAGATACTATAAATGTGAACAGAACAAGGCTCTGACTTCTGTTCAAAAAACAAAATCATACCATACACGAGACTGAAGTTGGATAACAGAAAATACAACAAACAGGTGACTAGGCCTTAAAACTTAATTTGAGTAGGAGAGTAAGAACAGTCCTATAGAATTTTGAAGGTGACAAGAAGCTTGAGTTTGATCCACTAATTAGGTGGGAAGTCAAAGAACTAAAAGATGGATTAGAATAAAACAAATAGATAAAGCACTCCAGAAAGAATTTTGTAACAACTAGAAGATGCAGAGTTGCACATGCATCCAGAGAAACAAGAATAACCACCTGCAAAAATATTTAAACAGCACAGGAAGGGCAGCTAGACCAGGATTCATTCTGGCCAACTTCAGCCACCTAATCAAGTATGCTCCTTCCACAGTCAGAGGACATCTCCAGAGAGCAATTTATCCTACCATTTCCCTCCATTGCTTCTAAAAGGAATACCTAAAAACAACTAGTCTAACTCTTAGGGTGCAGCTAACAAGACACCTAAGTCAAGTGAACAGCTTGCAGGTTGCCAAAAGACACAGTCCTACTCAGTCCACTTCTCTGCCCTGCTGTCAGCCACACCCTACATGCCAGTTCTTGTACTTCTCTGTTCTCTGCTAAACAGAGAGAAAACTAGATCAGCAGGAAAAAGTGAGCAACTTTCCGTCATCTTAATGATCCAAGTCAGTTTACTGAATAACCAAGACAAAAGCCAAAAAATCAAAGCTAGGGAGGTGGTGAGCACATGTGGTCCCATTTTCTTCAGTGGCAGCACACTGCTAGATGGGCTCAGCTATCTTGTCCAACTGCAACCTTATATAACTAAGGAGAGATGAGATGAACCTCACTCCAGTGTCCAGGATGGGTATCTTGCAGAGAAGTGCAAGATTAGGTTTACTCTAAAAGAATCAGTAAACAAGCCAGAATATTCCCAATGTCTTGTGGAAAATAAATTAGCCAAATCTCAACTACTACAGTTACTCTGCCCAGTTTTTAAACTGGACACAGTTGTGTACAACACACTTCAGTTTTCTGAAAGCGCACGGAAACTCCTGTCATGAGGATGCAAACTTTCACCTCACATTGCAAAATGAGATCTTTAGAACTGCCACTACACCCATGTACACTTGTGCAAAGTGATTTAGAGTCTTCTTGTTTGTTTTTAATATGACTTAACAGCTGTAAGAGACAGCCA
The DNA here is from genome assembly GCF_003343035.1 of Apteryx rowi. NCBI lineage: Eukaryota > Metazoa > Chordata > Aves > Apterygiformes > Apterygidae > Apteryx > Apteryx rowi. The sequence goes on from NW_020447586.1 coordinate 1,751,515, forward strand.
CCAGACAGCGTTCTCCAAATCAGTCTGAAAGCTTTATTTTTAAGATTTTGGAAACAGAATTACAGATCAGCTCAGATATCCACAAGTATCAGCTCAGATATCCACCTACATCTTAAACACACACAGGAATGACTTTCTTAAGAAACTACATATCAGAATAAGGTCTGCCACCAAACAACAACAAATAACCACAGACAGACTTAAGTAGAATCTAGCAGTCTCAAATAGTACTAAGGGTAAGTGTTAAGGAGTTCTAGTCCTGAACTAGAAACTCCTTGTTGCTTTGTAGTGTACAAAGCTGATCTCTCTGACACAGGTATTGATAGACTGAGAATATTGAGTAACAGGACTTCAGTCATTGTAAGAGGCCACAGTTGCAGCACCAAAGCAATTTTACACTCATCAAGTTTTTGCCAAGTGTCACAGTACAGGAAACTATAAATGAGTGTGAAGAACTTCCATGTCCACATTATTAAAGCCCCAGTTAGAGTTGCAGAAAGGGAAGAGGCAGCTATGGCTTCCACTACAGATTGTCTCTTCTTCCCAAGTCCACATATCCCACATATTCTTCAGTCAGCTTCTGAGAAGTTAAAACCTTTCCCCTGAAGTCATTAGCAAAGAGATGGAAACTCCCGGCTTGACTTTCAAGCCAAGCCATTTTGGTACCCATCTGCAGCTTGCCTTCTCTGTCACTATCAATGATCTCTTTGATTTAAGAGTTTCATATGGCACCAAAGAGCAACCACAAGAACAACTAGACTCACTAATTAGAAGCTCATGGTTTTCATTTATTCTTTTTTAAACAAAGTTAAGAGCCCAAAAGATATCAGAGCTGTCTGCAGATACAGGAAGACATCAATATACTAGTTTACATATGAAACATCTTTTTCATTATCAAAATCAAGACTGAGACTGTATTTAACTGAAGGTCAAAATAAACAAATTATGCATGAGTAAACTAACAATGTTGCTCATCGTCCTTTACCTTCAACATCAATCCACAGACAAACTTTGTCATATTAAGAATGAAATTAGACCAACTTTGCCATTCTGACTGGGCTTTCTGAAAGCTAAAAAAAAAAAAAAAAGGTAGATTCTCCTTTGATAACAGAAAACTACAGCAGCTACAGAAGTAAGATTTAAATTAAATAAATAAGTCAAGCCAGTTGTGCAAGGCACAAAAGCTAGTAGCATAAATTAGTTCTTTGTCAAGAGTGCAAACCCTGGGGTTGTGCCTTTGCTTGCAATTTTGAAGCCATCTGATCATGAATCTGCCTTCAATAGTATTTGAGCATCCAGAAAAAATAGAAATATTTATTTTTGTCTGTTTTTAATGAGCTCTCCTTATATATTCAAGTATTTTTATAATATGAGATAGCATCTTTTGGAGAAAAAAAAAAACACATTTAAAAAGCAGAAAACCTAGACTGCAACATGACCAAAACCCTAGTTCACTTGTGGTCTGTCCATCCCCCTCAAAGCCACTGTGCAAACCGTGGACATTTTGCATTTTTCATCCTGAAGCACCTTAAACCTTACAGCCAGAATAGCAAGAAAGAATTCCAGGCACTCGCTCATAACACCATTTATTATTTAGTATACATCGGACCAGCAGGGGAGAAGGGAGGAGGGAGGAGGGCGAAGTCTTCCTGACTCAAAACCGGGAACCCTCAAACATTAATTATTTCAAGACGTATTCAGAGGAAGTTTCCAGGCAGCTTCCCTCATGGCTGCAGCTGAAGGTTTCACACCGCGATGCGCACACGGGGGAGAGGCGCCGTGCCTGTAGGGCCCCGGGGGGTGCCGGGGCGCCGGGGGACACCTGCCCGCGGCGGC
>NW_020447586.1:1753500-1754614 GCF_003343035.1 Apteryx rowi
CGGCGCGCCAGCCCGCCCGCTCGCTCATTCATTCAAACGCGAAGCCCGGCGGCGGCACATGGCGGGAGCGGGCCGGGGCCGCGGCGGCAGGGGAGGAAGCGGCGGGGAGCAGCAGTGCCGGGCGCCCAGCCAGCGAGCCCCGGCGCACCCCGCCGCCCCGGGGCGAGGGACAAGCAGGTAGCGGGAGGAGGCAGATTTAAAAGGCGGGCGGAGGCGCCGGCCCCGGCCTGTCAGCCCCCCCCCCCCAAACACACACAGACACACGCGCAGTCCCTCGGGCCCCGCTGACCTGCCCAGCAGCTGCTCGTGCTCGGCACGGATCTTGCCCAGCTCGATCTGCAGCTTGGCCCGCTCCCGCGCCGTGTCGTCCAGCGCCCGGCGGGCGTCGGCCAGCTCGGCCTCGTAGAGCGCCTTGAGGCCGGTGACCTCGCGGCCGCGCACCTCCTCGCGCTCGGTGACCTGGAGCTGCAGGGCGCTGTTCTCCGTCTCCAGGCTCCGCACCTTGTCGATGTAGACGGCCAGGCGGTCGTTGAGCTGCCGGAGCTCCTCCTTCTCCTGCAGCCGCGAGATGCGCGTGGGGCTCAGCGGCGTGGCGGGCGCGCTGCCCCGGGCCCGCGGCCCCAGCGGCGTGGCGGCCGCCATGGCGGGCGGCAAGGGGGGGAGCGGCGGGGGGGGGGGAAAGCCTTAAAAACCGTTAAAAGCCCCGGTGCACCCGAAGGCTGCCGTCGCTGTCCGCGCCTCCCTCAATCCGGGGCCCTGCAGCCAGCGCAACAGCAAGAAAAGCCTAAAATGAAAAAAAAAAAAAATCCAAAAACAACAACAAAAAAAACCCCACGGAACGGATGGATAAAAGCCCCGGCGACCCGGGTCGGCGGGCCGAGAGCGGCGACGATCCCGGAGCCAGGAAAAAAGGAGGGAAACCAATTAGGAGGCGCTCCGGCCGCTGCCGCTCCCGATTGGCTCGGCGGGCGCGGAGCAGGGATAAAGGCGGCCGGGCAGAGCCGCGGCCCCGAAAAAGCAGCCGGGATGGCGGGGCCGGAGCCACCGCGGGGAGGCCGCAGGGGACGGGGCGGATGAGGAGGGAGCCGGCCCCGCGCCGCCGCCGCCCGCGCAG
>NW_020447586.1:1754980-1794059 GCF_003343035.1 Apteryx rowi
GGGGGGGCAAATGGCGTTACTGAGCTCCCGGCTCCGGCCGAGGTCAGGAGAGCGCTGGGGAGAGGAGCTGCTCGACCCCGGGCGGCAACGGCCCGTCGTGCCGTCTTGGCAGATGCTCCTCCACCTCCCTTCCAGGAGGGCGCTGGGGCCCCGGGCCCGGCCCGCAGCTCGCACCGCCGCGGCTGCCACGGGCCTCTCCCGGCTTAAGTACATAGGAGAGAAGGGATTTTACTGTCAGGCGTTTCCCTATTCCAAACCTATTTTCCCCTGGCCTGTAAGCTGCACACTGTAACTTGAAAACAGCTCTTGACTCCTGATCCTGCAAACGCCTAATTTAAGCTCCCCCAGAAGAGTACTCTCATTTTAATACTCAAAATGTAACTATTCTAATTGTGCAGCTCATGCCAGGTTTCAGTGCTAGTATGTGAATGTTTCTCATCTGATGGTAGTCTGGCTCCTCACGGTTTATTGCAAGTGGATTCCCATGTCCGTAGTCCAAAGGTTAGCATGAATTCCCCAGGGAAAGTACAAGCTCTCCAACGCTGCGAGTGCAACACGTGAAAAATCCCAGGACTGCCACATTCAGCAGTGTTGACTTGAACCTAAATCAGCAGTATCCCTTTACAGGAGATTAAATAGGCTGTATCTTCTGTAAAGCGGTTTACATTAGGACCACTTGGCATTGTTGTGACTCTAGCGTGTCCATAGCACCTGCAACACAATCCACTGCCTATGTTTTTATAACAACATCTCCAAGCAAATATTTGTATCACTTTTACATGGGTTGATTGAGGTTGTTGAAGTGCAGACGAGAGGAATGGTTACAACTCCTGTAAGCATGCACTAGGGTGACCAGCAGTCCTTCTCTCACTGCTGTTACATCCTCAGCGCAATGTGCTCTGTTTGCCCCCTAATGATTAAATCGGCCTCTACATTTTCCAGAAACTGTAAACAGAATGCACAAAACACAACCAATTTGCAGTTTCAACAGAAACTAAAGATATGTGTGATTCTTGTAACAAAAACATTAATGTAAAATTTTTATAGATACTCTAATCTTGCTGTTCAGCAAATTACACCCACCATAGCTGGATACTAGAAAGTCAAAACTGGAAAGAGGAGCACAGCAAGCAATTCAAAAGCTTGATTCTAAACCCAGTTGTCCTCTTCACAGAAATTCCCATGGGAAAGGCTTGTTAGCAGGAAAACACTAAGATTCTCTCCTACTGACGCTTCCTCAAAATCAGTTAATAAGGTTTTCCTCTAGAATAATCCATGACTACATCCTAGAAATCTGATGATTTTCCTCAGGACATGAGATTGCCTGTATGGAAGCTCAGTACCACTGTTAGTTCCAGGACATTTGATCCTTTCTCTATTGTCTTAGAGAATTTCAACTATTAAGCAACATCCCCTCAAAAACATCTTTTCAAAATGTTTTCCAATCACAAAGGCATCTATAACTAAAGGTAACTTAGCCGACTGGGGAGTCCCCCCTTTCTCCCCCGTACTGCCTCTGTTGATACAAAACATTGTCTGTCCCTTTCTCCTTCTCTGCCTGCCATTTCAATTCTATCTTATCCAACCCTTTGGAAAATAGCAAAGCTGGCTAAAAAGAGCAATAGCAGCTGGAAAAAAGGCATTTCATCTCTATAGCACCTGCTGCAATATAAAATTGTCAACAAAGTAGGATTATAGCCTACCTATAAAATTTAGGATATTTTATTGTAGTACAAGCTGAGCCCTCTGCAGGTCTTTAATGCTAACTTTGATTCTGTCTGCTTCTGAGATTTAATTTAGCACCGAGTTTTAAATCACTGAACTTTAATTCATTATAAAAATATGTATTATTTCCACGCTCCCCCCTCCCAATTATTTGTTTTGCATTTAGTACGCCTGAAGAAAAGCATACTGTTTTTGCCAAAAGTGTTATGGGTGGGATTCATTTCATTTCACCTCCCATTTTATTTATATCCCCATTATATTTAAAATCCAAACTATACTTCTTAAGGAGGCCTTTCTTTTCTCCTCAGGAGTCTCAAAAGCTTTAACTTTTTGTTGCTGAAGCTATTGCTTTTAGCTCACCAGCCTATCACCTGAAATGAAACTATATGGGGCTTTCTCAGCAGACCAGATTATCTAGTTCTGGACAAATTATATGGAAACATGTTGTAGTAGTAGTGGCTAGTCATCAGTTTCCTTATTATAATAACACAGTAAAAGAACAGAAGGTTTTTCTTGCCAAGTCCACGCTTACTTTCCACCAGACTATATTTTCAGGTTGTTGGCTCAATCTAATTTAAAAAAAAAAAGTGATGTAGAATTTCCTATATTCATTTTAAAAAGCTAATAGCAGAGTCTACTAAAATCTCATTCTTTTAAAATACAATTTTCTGTGTGGCTTAAACTACTAGATTAGCTTCCATATTGAAGCAAGTTAATAACCATCGATAATCATACCTTCTGATTTCCTTGCCATTCGTTTACATCTGAGATTTCTTGCTGATGTTAGCGTAACTGAACTCATCTTGTTCTATTATGCTGAAAAAAACTGGGGAAAAAAAAAATCAGCCTTTAAGCTGTGCCTGGGCTGGTGTCAGACACTTGTGAAACCGAGTGTCAACATTGTTCCTCTTTGCTCTTGGCAGCCTGGGCCTGATACACAGCACATATGCAGTATACTTCCTTTGTATAAAGCAGCCTCTAAGTGCCATTATTAAACCAGCCAGAGGGGTCCCTGCTCAGTGGCACAAGGCAGCCTAAAGGGCCGAGTGTTGATGCTCCTGTGCCTCCGGACTGCTGCCCAAGGCAATCACAAATGTTTTCTCCACCTGAAGGAAAAGCCAGGGAACGTGATGTTTTACCCTCCTGGCTTACTACTCCACTCAAACATTTTCAGCTTATTAGAAGTATGGCTTTGTTATGCTTTGCACCTCTTAGAACCAATATCTAAAATACATCACAAGTGCTTTAAAACAGTTTCTAAATACCACCACATCCACAGTCTAATACATTTACATTTAACATAAATTGTCTGTATCAGGCATGCATACATCTTACAGGCACAGCAGGCTATACTATATTCAGACTCCACTAAACTTATAAGACTTTTCACCAAGACAATATTGCATTCATTCTTTTAATTTTTAAAGAGAAGCCTAGGCACTCCAGCATGCACCATTTAACAGCAAAGGTTTGGTATGTATGCCGATTTAAACAGACTTCTAGAATCTGGACAAGTTTGTGGAAGATTAATGTAAATTCCATGATTCCTAGGAAACAAGCCATTTTTAGTGTCACCAACTTTTTATTATTAAAACAGGAGTTTTTATATATAATAATCTTTTTTATTCAAACTATATTTACCTTTAAAGTGGTCAGGAATCATGGTGAATACAATCTGCAAATGTGTCAGTACTCTGAAGGTAAAAGTTACTTAAGGGATTCAAATAGGACTCTTCTAAAGAAGAAATGGACAAATATTTTAAATTACATGTTACCTAATTTAATGTCAATATTTATCAGTGAAATATTGTCTGTTTGCTTCCACTCAGGGACATCTCCTAAAGAGGAGTTCAACAGAGTAAATGCTGCACTCTGTGCTTTAAAGAAGTAGGACAAAACACCAAAAAAAACCACTGCAATGGCAATAGTTCATAAAATATGTAGCAGGCCTGATGTTCCTCTCAGCTATATTCAACGTTAAGTAAGTGTAACATTACTGATCAAATGTTTTTATAACATCAGAACTCAAAATAAACTTGTACATACATGACACCACATCTGAGCAGGTTCCAAAGTCCAATCAAGTTTGCAGTCCAGTGCTGAGAAAGGTCCCTTTCAGGAGATCCTCTTTTTTTCTTTTTTCTAATCTTATCTGATAGTCCTACAGTATCTCATTCTGGCAAGTCAACCAACATGTTAATTTTCTTGCTTGTCTAGCAGTGAATAGAGAGCACTTTTGGGGGCACAGCAGCTGTGAAGCAGAACCTTCTGGGATATTGCAGAGGGGAGGGTGGGGGGACGGGGATGTCTGCAGCTGTTTACAAAGACAGCAAAATCTGGAGACTCCTCACATCAACAGATGGGATAATAGTAATACTCCTCCCTGTTTTTTGGCTTCAATAATGCAAAAATGATGCCAGTTAGATAACTGCAAGTGCTGCATGGTCCATGTGTTTCTAATTGCTGCTCCCTATTGTAATAACTCATGTATGACTATATTACTTTTAATAAGTTCCCTCATGCGTAACTTAAAGACTTGCCTGTGAAATACTCCTTAAAATATTAATTTTACTCTGTAGCTGACAAGGTTCAAACAAAGCTGTCAATATTTCCTCCATGTAAATGAAACGAAAATGGATTCTGCAATTTTTTAAATTACTGTTTAAGGTACAATGGAAAATCAATTTTTCATTTCTGCTGAGTCTCTCACATTAAAAGGTCTTCTTTAATGTTCTGTGGGATCTCCTCCTCCAAGAGGAGTCGAGATAGGATAAATAAAAGGAATGGGGATACACTCTTGCCGATGTCTCATATCTGTATGCCTATTATACTCTTGAAGGGCTAAGAGAGCATGGGGAGGGGAAGCAAATGTAGCCTGAAGTAGTAGTTTGGGAAAGAAAGGAGAAGGGGGAAAAAAAAAAAAGCAGTCTCACCACAGTCACCAGCACAAGAACTGCAGTGCTCCTCAACATTCATTATCAAAACTATCACCGTGCAGTTTGCCTACTCAAGCAAATCCTAGAGTTTTCAGTTGTTATGAGGCAGAGAAAACCATTTTGGGATGCACATTTAAAGGAATACATACATGGTGCTTGTTGATTTTGGCTGAGATAACGTCCAGGGAATAGTCTACCTGCCCTGCTGAGGTACACATAAATAGATGCAGTGATATCACTGTTACTGCAAGTGAAAAGTCACTTCCCACAATGATTGCAAAATCCCAAAGGGGAGAGAAAGAAACTACAGATGGTAAAGGAGAAACAGGAACTGATAATTATATGTGTAGCTCCACATGAAGATCAGATTAAGCACGCTTAAAAAAAAAAAAAACACTATGCAGAACTAGAAACATGTTACATTTCTGCAGAATAGGCAATCAGCTATAAAACAAATTACAGATAGAGAACTTCCTTGCTTATAATACATTAGTTAGCACAGATGCCTCATGCGTATAAGGAAGTAGGAGTTTTTGGAAAAAGAGCTTTTTGCAGACAAATTACAGAGGTATTAACCACACTACTGCATGAGATTGCTTTGCTGTAGCTGGTGGCAGAACGACTCCAATTCACTCTGTGCGGACGATAGTTAGACATCACATCAATTGTTGCCAATTCTTATGATTTTTAAGGAGTTTTACAAAACAGGGCATTTTTTAAAGACTAATTACTTAAATTTCTTTGATTAATCACAACTCAAAGTTTTAGTTAGAGGGTTCTTGCCCTTTTAGCGGTAGAGAAAAATTATTGAAAGCGTGATTCAGTGCAAAATTAAACATCTTTAATTAAACAGTTAAACACTTGCTCTAACTCAAACCCAGTATCTGACAGGTAATACCAGGCATAGCGAGTTTCCAGACTTCTCTGCACTACAATGAGCTCTCATAGAGTTGATCTGCTCCACATCTCTGAGCAAGTTTAGCAGAGAGTTTCAGGAAGCTGGATTTTGATTGCCTGTTGGTCACTCATGTATGCTGCTCTCTCACCAGTGATTTCCACATGAGAATAAACACCTGGAAAAACCATGGGAGAAATATCCAACTATATTTAACACCGTGAATCATAGTGCTCACCAGACTGGCTTCTCCATACTGGCAGAGCATAAGAAAAACAGTGTTAGCTGGCAGAAAAAACACAACAAAACACAAACACCACAACCCACGCGCACTGATGGTGGGATGGAACAAAGAGTTACTCAGCTTGATGCAAAGTATTAGGATTTCTTTGCTTCCAGTGGAAACCTAGCTCCAGGAGGCTTAAAAATGTCAGTATAAAGCGTAACAGCAGAGTAATGCATCACACAGTACCAAATTGGAGCTCTCTTTAAAGAAACTTCAGCGTGCTTTTTGAGACCTACGATGAAAATATTGACACTCTGGAATATGGACAGGGTCAGTCTGCTCCTACTGCTGTTGCTGTAGACAACAAGGCAAATATAATAAACCTGTGGTGAAGTTCAGGTGTAGACATGCCTTTATATTTAGTTTTAAACCAATAACCTCTTTTATGCGGCTGGGAAGATAAGGAGTGTCAGCGTTTGCCCTAAGGGTGTTGCAGCTTCCATGCAGGGGTTGGAAATACCAGTTTTCACTTTATATACTCAAGGAATTGGAGGCATGTGAATATCTTATGAATTTTTAAAGTCTAGATTGTAGGGTTCTTTTATAGTGTTACTCATAAAGAAATTTTACAAAAGCTGCACTGTATTTCAGAGTTAGGAGCTATGATTACCTCAACACTTCACAGGATTTCTAATATAGGGTACTGGCATAAGGAATGATAGTCAAATATTAGTATTTACACACAAGATACTGTAAACTGCAACACAATTACAAAGCAGTTCAAGACTAGCCTTCTTCCTAAGCATTTTTCCATATGGCAAAAAAAAATCCTTGATCTTAACTGAAAATAAATCAGAGAGTAAGTTCCTTCTTTCCCAGGGCCTAACTCTGCTTCAACTGAAGCCACTATATTCAGTTGCAGAAGGATCCAGCCTACCAACAGAACAACAAAAAGGATGCATTGGTATATCACAGTCTTATCCCAGAAATATTTTAGTATTTGCTTTATTAGTCTTTGAGTGATTAATTTATTAATAAAAATCTCAATTTACTTGCTATTAGCAAAGATTAATAGGTGCCTTGCAATAGTAGTATAATTAAAATAGGAAAAAAAGATCTTTATCTGTGTTTATTTTCCCCATAAGGCCAGAAGAAGGTAGGTTTGATGAGTCAGTTTGGCAGACCATTAAAACTTTATATTAGACAAATGTATAATAAAAATATTGTAACTAATAGGACAGGAAGTCACAATATTAAAACTGCCATCTTATGCTCACAAAATCAGTTATTTAAAGTACACTATAAAAGATTACTTTTGAAATTGCATCTTAAGTCCTATATTTTTTAGGAGATACGGAAGCACAGAAGTACCATGTATTTCTTATCTGATGTTGATGGATAAATATACTGCTTTGAGATTCATGCGTAAACAAATATCCAACAACAGCAGCAGGACCTTTCTGATAGTTTTGACTTCTTGCACTGGCATAATTGTAGCTGACAATTCAGAATAAACATCATTTCTTAGCTGTGTAATATTCGCTGATAGCATACTCTTTCTAATAGAAATTCAATGTTTTTGCTGCTGCTTTTTTTTTCCTGAAAATAGAATTCAAGAAACAGGCAGGTTTGCTTCAGACTTGTCAAATTAATAGTAATAACCTGTTCCAATATTAAGTGTTGCTTTAGCCTTATCTGTGGAATCAATTCCACTTGCTCCGCAGAGGAAAAAATTGCAGTCTTCAAAACTCTCATAGCAGTCTTTTCTCACAGCTCAGCTACTTGTAGCCCTGAACCATGAGCTAGAGGGATTATGAATGCCAAGAAAGCCATATGACCACACATGCAGCCATTTTTTCCTCAAATATTTTGAAAAGATTCACCAAAACTTCAGTAGGGAGCTGCAAGCACATTTTTTTGTTTGATAAGATTTCCGTTCTTGGACTCTACGAATACCACACTACCTACAAGTGAATGTAAAAGGTTTTCAGCTCCGCAAGTTAAATAAAAAAGATGCTTACAGCACATTGTTGAATAGCCCTTACCAGATCTTTTTGTTTTTATGCTGTAGCTGTATTTCATTTCGGTGTGCTGCTTTTTGCTTCCCCAAAGCAGTTCAGATGCAAATATTCCTAGATTTTACTATTTTACTATTTATTATTCTTTAAAAGTCAAATCTTGTATCTACTAAACAGGCTCTGCCAGTACTTGGAGTATTGTTTAATTTCACCCTGCTCATTGTCATAATTAATAGGCAGGGCTATATTTAATAAAAACCTCAAACCGCATGCAGATAAAGGGTAGTAGAGGAGCGATGCAGACAGCTGTATATCTTGCATCACTCAGCTAACCTGCCTGTGGAAATTTGAATGGTGAAAATAACAGGCACATGCAAGCAGAGGACTTGGAACACGGGAATTCTATCACTGAATGTCCAAAGCCAAACTCGGCAGCTCAGGACCACCTTTAAATCACCCAGAGTTGGGCGTTAGAAGTGCTGTAGCAGCACTGCACCTCGCTGGGGTACTGAGCTATTCAGACTGCATTTTATTCATTGTACTTAAACAGAGGTAAGAGGCAATCTTCCCTGCAGCTCTGGAGCAGAGCCCGCTCAGGTCCTGCCGTTCTGAAATCGTATCTGTGAGCCAATGGAGCCTTGACAGAAATTTCAGCAGTCATCGACCGCCTCTGTACATTTATCACTACATGCAGACAAAGATTCATACTGTAGAAAATGTTTTGCAATAAATAATCACTATTATATATGAAGGTATATCAATTTTTTTTGGCTGACAAAATCAATATTGAGAAGTACACAGATGATGCATCTTTCTGCTCAAGAATACAGTATGCATTAAGAATTATTTCATACACTGAGAAGACATAAAAGTAGAATTTGAATTAGGTACAGAAATTATGAGTAGGTTCTCACCTTTTAAATTACCAGTAGCATTGTTATAAGAATAATTCTTCTGTGTAACAGCATAAAGTAGGAGGCTATAAGTAGTCTCTTACCAGCCCTGGCTTCCTGCTGAACCTTCCTGGAACAACATGCACTTTTTTCTTGGTGTCAATATGTACAGGGCAAAGTGTTCAGCAACAAGGACTTATACTATGCTAGGATACAGAATTTTAATGCGCAGATCATCTGCACTTCAGTAAAAGGGACCTGACCCTCTCATGCCTTTCATGGCACAGCTGAACATAATGGTGTTCAGAAAACAAGATAAAATTTAAAAACCCTGCTTGCTGTTTTCCCTTCCTTGACACACACGCTACATGATGCAAGAACATGAAAAGTTACCTACCGAAAATGAAGGATTGTTTACTCCCATTTGGCTTCAGTGACCGAAACCATGTTTTGTTCTTGCCGCCAGTATCCAGTAAGCAAGTTCTCTCGAAAGTCAGCTCAGGTAATGACCCCAGCATGAAGGAGCAATTAAGACCACATAAACCAAAAATCAACAACACAAATCCGATCTCTCTGTGCCCATGTGCATCCCTCTCAGGGGTTATATCCTGCAGTGCTTTGTGCTTACCCATTCAAAATTACATTTAGAATTATATGACATTTAGAAATTTCCCTAAGCGGGATGGGCAAGCAATCAGTGTTTTTAGTCACATCTTCCTGAGTCTCAGGCACTTGGTTAATTTTCTCTTGGGCAATAGTTTTACTTGGATCCTTGCAAAATTATTTTACGTTCATCATTGGTTGCCTGGCACATGAAGAATTTTTGGAATCCTAAAGCTTCGCTCCTCACAGTTTAAGAGATTTGAATATTAATTCCAAATGGCATTTCACAAAGGGCCAAACTCTGTCCAGGGATAAATGACTGCTCATCCATACTGACTTTAATATGATCTGCTTCGCTCAGCAGAAGGCAGGATTTGATTAAAAGGCTCTTATTTGATTTTGCATTGATTGGCAAAAGCAAATACAGTATACTCCTCTTGAAGCATTATTCAAACAGCAAACAATGTTAAACACTGCAAAGAGGACAAGAGTACCAAATAAGGACTTGGGTTAACACTCTGTTACTGATAAAGCACATTTTAGAATTAGTCCACAGAAACCTTATCTCATGAATAAAAGCTACTACGCTTTGTTATAGCCTGCAAATGGGAAAGAAACAGTTTCTGATAACAATGGATCCTTTTAAATAACCTACTTCTACCAAGTTGTTATAAAGAAAGCAGTGTAATACAAATAAGGTAATTGCTAGGATAATGATATGCTGGCTGCAAAAGACAACTCCTATGCCTATCCAGAACTCCATTTGCAAACTCTAAGAATCTGTTCATCTTCCAACTTCCTTGAAGGCTCAAATAGTTGCTCAACTGGTTCAAAAAATTCAAAAACATCTGAATAACTCTTTTGGGCTTTGCGCCAAAAATTGCTTCAACGTCTTACAGAGATGACTTAATTCTGAAAACACGCGTACAGCTAGACAATAGTTAACCTGAAAGATATCCTTTCCAAAGTTTTTCCGGGCTAATGATCTAATGGAACAAAATCTTCCATACCTTTCTCTTCAGCGTGTAGCTTTTTTTTTTTTTCTTCTTTTTTTCCTTGTCCATGATTCTCACTAAATATGCTATGGCAAAACACCCTTTCCTCTTCTGTATTCTAATAACTAACAACATCACAGGAGAGAAGTACATTGTATAGGAACAACTAATAGTGACTAAGGAAGTCATTTATTTTTTTTTCCAGGGTACCAGTATAAAATACAGGCTTCACTTTGCATTAACTGCCTAGCCTCAGAATGGGAAAAACCCACTATACAAAAAACCTCTAAATCATAAATCTAATAAAGTATTAGCTTTTGTTTGTTTTGTATTCTCTCTCTCTCTCTTTTTTTTTTTTTTTTTTGAATCTTTAAACTTGAAAGCATCATCTGCATTCATTAGGACAGAAAACTCAGTATCTGCCCACCTCCCATGGCAATTCTCACAATTACTAAGGTTTAAAAAAATCCGCTAAATATCACAAATTTAGAAGAAAAAAAATGTCAGTGCCACCCACGTAAGGGAAGTGCTCAAAAGAATGGGACATAGGCTGAGTCCTTTACAAAAGGAAAAAAAGAAAACATCCTGAGTATTAGTTTGGTAGGAAAGGGACACTTAATCAAAATGTACTTGGGAAGACTTTCAAAAAATAAGCACAAACTACTATGTCTGTATCCAACTAAAAAAGGGGAGCTCAGAATGGAAGCTAGATACATTATAATTTGCTATTTTTCCTCCGTTGTTATACCCAGCTCTTCTGAGTATAAAGAGACAGATGTTTAGAACCTCAGGCTCTCCAGTAGTTTTGGATATAGGGAGAGACCAAAACAACCACCAAAGCGTACCAATCTACATTGTTCCAATTAGAGAATATTTTTGCTTGGGCCCACGCTGTCCAAATAACTGCAAGTTGTATTCACCTATATCTTTGCACACCTATAATCCTCACTGAAAGTCACAGTGGGTAATTTTTGCGTATAAAAGTGTACTCTCAAACTTTTGAATGTGCAGTGTAAGAAAACTGAGATCTGACTGGAGAGAATTTTGTCATAAACTGAAGTATATCGAATTCAGTCATATTACCTATTATTATGGATTAACGTACATTTAGGGTACTAAAATATAGTAATTTTAAAACAAGTTTGATGTGTGTCTGTAAAGAAACTAGCTTAAAAAAAATCCTTCCCATAGTGATGCACATCATCCACTTTGATTTTATGATTCACATCAGTAAAACATGAACCAGATTTACAGTCTTTATTAATAAATGTTATCACTTATTTTTTCACATTCTATAATCTGTGACACCATTAAGCCCTTTAACTAAAAGTGTCACAGTTTACAAAATACCTTTAATCCTTCTGTTTTATAAATCAGTTTTCTTCTTATAGGCTTCTGTGCAGCACAAGCTATTTTAAGAAAAAAGCAGAATTGATGAAATATGTTGAATTAAGTCACACTGAGTTTAGCAGAAATGACAAATATCCTTTACTCAGGATAGATGTTGAAATTAATTCAACTCCTTTACCGAATAAATAGCTGAAACCATTGATTGCTGGACGTAAAATGAAGCTGGCATAGGAGTAGTTAGTTATGTGATTCAACAGCATTTCACTGTATTCAGACAAATTCAAGGACTGGAGGGAGGAAGGCGTGCATGTGTGAAAAGGAAGCAGCAAAAGTACAGGAATAGGTAGAGAAAAGCAGGAAGCCAAGACAGCAGGAAAACACCAGGGAATTGAGTCTGGGATAAAGTCTAGCAAGAGCATTTTCTGAATGAAGTGCTAGATCTGGGACCCCCCTGCCCCAAATCATTTGAAAGTGTGAGTAAAGAAACTGTTTTATGATTTGATTCTTTCTGCCTGCAGGGAAATATATTTGTAAAG
Source organism: Apteryx rowi (assembly GCF_003343035.1). Classification (NCBI taxonomy): domain Eukaryota; kingdom Metazoa; phylum Chordata; class Aves; order Apterygiformes; family Apterygidae; genus Apteryx; species Apteryx rowi. The sequence continues at coordinate 1,767,158 of NW_020447586.1, forward strand.
TTGGAGGTTGTTTGGATGTGGGGTCATTGGGCTTTTTTGCTTGTTGTTTTGGGGGGTATATTTGTAGTATTTCACCAAAGAAATAGTTCCTCCATGAGCCAGTTTATCCCTTAATTAGAAAGGACCGTATTTTGGGATTCCACAGGTTAACTGTGAAAGTTAAAGAAGCATAATGAACCTTAAAAGCATACAGCTGCTATTCTGCAGTTTCCAGCAACTCCTGTGGTTGGATAGATTTGCCATATATTTCTTCCCCAAGTTGGCTCTGGGACAGACCTACCAGTCCATTTTCCCAGAGACACAGACTAGCAGTTTTAATAGCCAGACTAGGAATTCAGACTTGCACTACATTTAAAGTGAACTGTCTTTAAGATCCTCAGCCTTAAAGAGTTTTGAGCAAACCATTTTTGGCACTGCAAAAAGCCATTTCACATTTTAGTCAGAAGAATTCCTGTCAGCTTCGTGACGTTTTGCGCTATACCTCTGTCTTCAAATCTCCCTGACCTTTCAAGCCACTGTAATTTACCCTGTGATTTAAGAAGCAGTGCCTGCAGTCTAAGTATCATAACATCGTTATCCACCGCTGCAAACGGGGGGAGAGGAGGAGGGTAAATGTTAGGTCATGGTAACTGAAGAGCGTGCCTTCCTTTTCTACATTAGGTGCTTTTAGTTTTGCAGCAACTAAGTGCTGAAACTAAGGGTAACTTCCAGCATAGGCTGAATACTAGTAAATCACAGACTAATTCAGGAGAACAAAGAGTATTCCCAGTATTTCCAGAAGTGTTCGAGTACCTACTTATAGTTACAGTACTGAGGCTATTCAAGGATGTGGAAAGAGTGGTTTGTAAAGAGACAGAGAAGGTGGTCTAGCAGAGAAGCACCCTTCCCGTCCATGATGTGCGCTGTGATGTCCCAACTAGTCCCAGAACATCTCCCATCACTTCTTCCTCTGTTAAATCCTGATAGAGTTGATCCTGTATCTTCTCTATTGTCATATGATAAAGTATGCCGTTTCTTAGCTTGATTAAGAGTAATAACCATAAAAATCCTCATTGTGAAAGCTAACAGGGCAGTAGGTAAAATGAGACAGTAAAAAAACCAAGACTTTAACAAGTATTACTATTTTGTACTAAAAAAAATTAAAAAAGCAAGTAACAAAACACTTCTGTGAATAGCAACAACAGCCAAATGCCACATAAAAAAATCTTTTTTTTGAAGACTTCCACACCACCCATTTTTTCAAAATATAGCTATAAAGCTTCTTCCAAAAAACTGGCTTGGAATCACAAAATTACACTAACATATGTCACTTTTTCTTTTTCTTTTTTTTTTTTTTAAATGGGATCACTGTCAGTCTCCGATAAGCACATCAGCCTACATGAACTTAATCCCACGGCTACCTCCTTTTGAAAAAAGCTGTTTCCATGCCTTTACTTTGTTAAGAAATGCTTCAGGCAAGAGCGACACTTAGAGGTGGGAAGAGATGAAACACTTGCTGTTAAGCATTTCCTTAATAGGCTTGGCTAATTTTTCCATTTTCCTGTTGATGATGAGCCAAGGGTATGGTGGGTGCCCCCATTTGGATGACCCCCTCTCCCAGTGACACTTTAAAACAGGGCTTACCGAGTCTGGCACCAGGTCCTGCTGCTGACACCTCCTTCTTGCACAGGAAATCAGACTTTTTGACAACAGCTGTTTTCCCGATTACTCTTCCTCAGGGGAAATCTAGCCTCCCACCACAGGCCAGATCCAGATTTCTCAGCAGGCTTCCTAGCTGCCTCACACTCTTGATCCAGAGATGTTATCCTGCATTTCTTTCCAGGATGAAACTGCTCACTTTGGCCTCTTTCTCAGCTCTTCAACCTGGAAGCTCTGGAGAGTCACTGAACCTAAATCTTTCCTAGATACCCTCTCACTCTAAAAAAAATACAATTTCTCTCAGGTCTCACGAATGACCTTGGACAGCCTTCAAACACCACAGCCCAGCTCCTAGCCTGTGACCCTTAATGTTTATCCTTTTGCCCAGTAATGCGGGCTAAGCCTACCCCCAGGTGAGGCCCAGCTGCAGCTCCTTGAAGCTTAAACTCTCCCTTCAAAACACTCTACAACAAACAGGACAGAAGTTATTGCTTTGACTGAATAGAAAGAAAATGTCCCAGAGGTCTGTGGTCTCCAGCTGAAGCCTGATCACCTTTAGAGACAGCTGGGTTAAGCATTTAGCTGCCCCTGTGTTGGAAGTGAGGATAACAGACGGCTGCAAAGCCATGTGAATAGCAAGATTCTGGAGACAGACATAAATATGGAGGAATGCAGAAGCAGCCACACAAATGCAACAGGAACATATGGGTGACATTTTCTCACACATTGCTCTTTAAAAAAGAAAACAAAACACACACACACACCCCAAAATAGTGGTGAAATGTCAAGGAAAATCACTTTTCCCAACACAGCTTTATAGATAAGAAAGGTTGATTACTGTATATAATGAAAAAAACTGCTTTTCCTCTGAAAGTAGTTTTCTTGAACAGCCTCACTACAACTGCACAAATGTATGTTAGAACAATGTTTTTAACGCTAGAAGCCTTCTGAATAAGAAGAGAAAACATAGCGAGCAAACCATTGGCCACCACCTTATGTCACTGCTCTTGCTATTACTATTATTACTGAGCAAGCCAACAGGAAATACTTGGAGAAAAGCATTATGATCCCTCCTCTTTCTACATTAACCCACTGCTTTAAGTCTTTAAAGCTCACTGTTTTGAATGCATATTCTAATTTTCCTTCACTGGAAATATTTATGTCCCTCTTCTGCCCGGTGCAAGGTCAAAGGCTGATAAGTACATGAAGGCAGTAGTGCAGCCCGTCTCCTGCGATATGGGACATACACAGCAACGGACATTTTCCCTTAGGCTCCCTGTAACTATTCCCATGCAAACTGTGGTTTGCACCACTGTAGATACTCTACAGGTTTTTGAAAGAGGGTTGCCAAATCACACTGTACAGTGTTTTTAATTAAAAGGCTAATAACATTGTGTGGTGAACTGTCGATGTCTAGCTAGGTTCTCTTGATCCAAAAGGTTGAGACATATTGATCAACTTCTAGTTATTTGTAAGTGTTTCTGAAGCAGCTGTTATCAATTCCTGAGAACTTGGCAGTTTTGAAATTGCATGTAATTAGGTCTTTAAGGAGAAATCTTCCACTATTGCCCTTACAAACTCATTTTCTCATAAAAATAAAGTATTTAAGATCTTTTTATTCCTGCATCTCAAATAATTTCACAGAGAGGGTTAAGCAGTATTATTAATTTCAGTTCACAGCTGGGAGGCTTAGATTCCCAAAACTAAATTGACAGCTCTGGAAAGGCCAAAGTACTTCCCCCCCGCTTCTTTTTAAGAGGCTTGCTGGAACAGCCTATTAATTTCACACTCAAAAATTTGTCAGGCAGAGGCTATGATATCTTAAATAACAGCAGAGGGCTATACAAAGTACATGAAGGAACTCCTTCATATCTGCTGCGATCTCACCTGTGTAACGCCTCACATGATTGCTAAGGTGAACTCACACTTGGCGTCACTTCAAAGCTTGTCTCATACATGCATTCCTCTGTTCTCTAGGGGGTCACTCGGCAGAGGAAACCACAGTGGGCYGGTGGCTCCCTACTACCTGTGAAATCATTTCTCTGCAGAGGATTCACAGGCCTGTGAGCTGGTGGAAAAAGTAAACAAAGCTGGAACAGGGAGGGAGGAAGGAAGGGCGGGAGGGAAATGGTCTGCAGAGAGCAGGCAAACTGGCACACTGCCTACCTAATATGGGCTTTTATATCTATCTGCAGGAAACTCACTGGGGTGTTAACACCGCCAGAGAGAGCTGTTGAGCACAGAAAATACTTGAGAGTTGAGGCAGGCTGCCAGGGTGTAAAGAGCAATGCATGAAAAATCACTCTGCTCAGTTACCTGGCTATGAAGAGTAGGGAATCCTAAAGCCCCATCTTTTCTTGCTTGCCTGGCATCTGCTTGTTTTCATTCATTCCTTTGAGCGCGAAGACAACTACAGCTTTACAGCTGTAGCGCCCAGGTATTCATCTGCTCTATACTCTTTTGGCTAAATTGAGAGAATACAAGCCTGCAACTGCATCATAAACCTCGGGAAGCCAGGACCATGTTCAATTTGTAACCCACAGAGAAAAGATTGAGATGTTAAATTAAGCAGAGTATTGCACACTGTTGAACACAGGCCTGTCGTGGGAAATTTCATAAAAATACTCAGTAAAGCTCTCTTTCTCTCAGGAATAAGTGTTTTGCCAATAACAGTAGTTATAATTAAACCTTAAAAACAAAAAAAAGGTGGGACTGCTTACTCCTCTTCCATCTGTACATATTCCGATTTCTCTACAAGTAAGCATATGAACTGAAACTGCAACAATAGAGCGCCATACAATCAATAACGCATTGCAAAACGACAACTTGATCACACAAAAGGTTCAATTTTACCTCTGAAGGTTTTGTTAAAAATAATGAATGGCTTTACTGAAGCATCAGAGAGCTTGTGAGAGGTACTGCAGATGTTCTCACACAGAAACTAATCTTGAATGCCTTTCATTGGAGAAAATCTGGATAATGTAAGAAATTAAGCAGTTAGCAGAAAATAAGCTCAGAGGAATAGCATGACAGTCCAAATCAAATAAAAACAGGACAAGATATATAACTGACATGTTTGCAGAGCGGGGAAAACAAATTACCTAGCAGTAACAGCAGTGATACATTAGCTCATTTTTATTGCCTTTGTATAAAGAAAAAATTGTATCAACCATAGATTTTTATCCACCATGACAGGAGTTCTGCAGGGAAAAACTACAAGATGCAAAATATATACTACACATTTTTCTAAAGAAATATAAATGCAACTATTTTAGATTTTGAGACCATTTAAGGAAAAAATGCTGCTTGAGGTGTTAGTATTTCTAGGCACACAACACTAAACAAATAGCAATTATGAAGAGAATGTCTTCAGAGCCCTTCTGCTCATTTGTTTCCATGGCAATTTTGTATTTCTATTAATAAGTACTTACAGCTTTGAAGCCAGCTTCTGTCTGTTTAATTTAACAGAGAAAATCTGCTACAAACCAGAATACAAAGATAGAATAACTTGGAATAAAATAACTTTTGAGGAGAATACTAAACTAAAGCTTTTAGTATATTATATTTTAAAACATTATGATAATAAAGTATCTAGATAAACATACTACAATAGACAAACTTAATTGTCTCGCAGAAGGTAGGTGTGAAAGAAATAAAACCTGGTATCCAGAAAGTGTTTTTTGATTTTTTTTTCAAATATCCCAGAATACTTATAAAAAACTCAATACCTTACAAACATTAAAGATTTTTTCCTTTCTTTAGACGTGCAACTTTCCACCCTCCAGTTTGGAACTGAGGCATTTCCACAAGTGAGGAATTGTGGAGAGAATTGCAATGCAAAATTGATTTACATCCCTTAAATTTACCAGTTTTGGACTGAATAGTTCTACAGTGAAGGTATTTGCATGGCACCTGCAACTAGCTGCTGTTATTTGTGGAGTTTATATTATTTTACGCCCAGATTACTTCAGCTGATTCTTCATTTCTTCATATTTTTCCTGGTAGCCCTTGAGAATCTTCCCACATTTGTCTCCTTTCCTTTTACAGGATGTCAGTGACTGCAGACCAGAAATTCTTCCTTCCGCCAACAGTGAAAATCTTACTTCGCTACAGTACACTTGGGAACAATTTAGTCCCACTACAGAGGTGTTAGAGACAAACACAACAGCTAAAGCAGTATGGGTTGGACAGTTTCCAGAAACTGGTGCTGCAGAATTGTACATTTGCTACCTATCTTTCAAAAATGTGTTATTTATGTTTGAGTTAGAGAAATGGAAGTACTGCTTAAACAAGAAAATGAGGTAAGGTAGCTCAGAAAAACATCTCCAGAAGGACAAGGAGGGGGAAAAAAAAAAGAGGACTTTAAAAGGAGACAGGAGACAATAAGGGATTGCGCTGCCACCAATTTCTTGGAAACCGGTAGAGAGCTGAGAAGGATCCCAAACTTTACACCTACTTCACAAACATACCTATCTACATGTACTTTCTGCTTTCCAACCACAACCTTGAGTTCAAAATATTTTAGGTTCTCATATCCTTTATCAATAGCAGCTGGTCAAATTTTAAGGCAAATTTTTGACTACTCTCTAAAAAGAAAAAAACAAGAGAGTCCACAGAGCGGTTTGATTCAGTCTTGTATGCAATTTAAACCTTACAGTGTCTACAGTTCAAACCTGACTATAAGCGTAAGAGGAAAAAGCAGGTCAGAGTTTTCTCCTGCATGCAAGAGCAATCACAGATGACTGGTATCTGGATAAATGAGAATGTATGGGGATATCAGCAACTAACATCTCCTGAGGCATTTTTTCTTGGAGGCTTTTTCTTTCTTCTCCATGGCAAAGTCTTTCCCGGTGCTCCAAAAACAGACTGTCTTCTGGAGCTCCAGCATATATTCCAGCAAGTTCTGCATTCTGAATAAAGAGATTCCAGTAGTTAAAGGCTGTCAATGGAAAACTCATCTAGTGGTAATGAAACAATAAGGATAAAATAATAACTGTAAAAACTTGTGCTATTGCTTGAAAAAAATCATAGAACAAATGCAAATTTAAGAGGCAAATTACAAAAAAAGACCAACTTCTGGAAAGAAAACTTTGACAATACCTTTCAAAGGATCCTCCATTAACACATATGCAAGCAAAGGTATATTCAGCACTTAATGTAAAGAGTATACACCCTGCAATTGCACACACAATCTGTTAGTTCCTTTAGAGAAATGGGAATTCAGCATCAGCTGACCTGTACACCTTTTGAAGTATGCAAACCTAACATGTTCATAAATATGTATGTAGTCAGACAATCTGAGTCTATTTAAATTAAACAAACAAATTTTACTTCTGTGCTTTGCATATCTAGGTTAATTGTAGTAGTTATTATGTCTCCATGTACTACACAATGCTGGGACCGCTTTACTGGTGGGAGTAGCAACTGAAATCACATACTTATAAAAATACTGACAGAATTTTGGCCTCAGGTAAAGAAAATGAATCAAAATATGGATTTGCATAGTGTATATTTCTTTGCAAAGAATCCTCTACTGAATGAGAACAAACATAAGTATGTTTTAAACAAGAACGCTGATATATCCAAATACAAATAAGCATTCTAAAGTTTTCAAGGTAAGAAACATTTTTTTCCTTTTTATTTAAGGATAGAAAACTGTTGTTGCTTTGCCTTAATTTTGCACCTTAAAAAAAAAATCTCTAGGCTGAAATCAAAAATGACCAACTCTGACGTCAAAAGAAGTGTCTTGAATAACTACTTGTTTAGTGTCCCCTTATATGACTTCAGATATGTTTTTCTCATTTTCATTGGTCATCAGTATTTAGGTCTAGATGTTTTTTTTTCTGGAAGTATTTTTGGCTAGGACATACTAAACCTATCATAGCTGAGTCTTCCCTCTTCCTTCCACATCTTTGAAAAAGTGTCATCTGCCAGCACTGCAGATAAGGAGGTGAGAAAGCTTTAAATATGTCCTTTCTGCAAACTGGGAAACATTGTTCTGCAAGTATTTCCCAAGGCTGGCAGGGCATGGATGAGACAGAACGCAGTAAATCCAAATTATCAAGAGGCCATAGTTCCTACAATGGTTCCCACTGTGTGCAACATGCTCGCCAGCTGCCTACTGAATCAAAGAGGTAGCCCTAGAAAATTGCAAGCACTGCCTCTCTCCGCCAGCTTGCTGAATTCCTTAACTGAACTATGATGTAAAAGTTCCAAGACTGGATATTTTCAGAATCACTGAAGGACCAGAGTAGTTCAGATACAGATCTGTATCTTTGAACTGTTGCTGACAAATAAGAATTAGGAGTAAGAGAAGGGTACCTAATAAGACCTTATTTGCTGGAGCCACGAATACAATTCTCCTTGCATCAAGAGATCTTGAGCTTTAAAGGAGTGCCTCTGGCAAACTTTTCCAGACATGGAAAGAGTGAAAGAAAAAGCAAATTTTTTTCCATGTCAGAGCAAGAGCTGCATGAAGGACATCAGAAGTTAAGGGGATAAGTAATGAGGGCTGTCACAGCCAAGTATTATGATAGATTGAAACAAACTATCTTCTGAAGAAGGTGTTATTTTCTCAGTTGCCCAGTCGACCCCTCCATGCCTCTTTTTTTAATGACAAAGTACAAGGAATTCAATTCCTCCATAACAGCAAGTGGCATAATTAACAGTCTTCTTTTCCTTTACCTTCTCCATCATCTTTATATCTTACCATTGCTGTTTTTCCCTTCCTCTCCCTCTTTAGATCTTCCTGACGCTATCCAGTCCTCAACAAATCTATCTGTATATGAGCATCTCTGCATATGTGACCAACTATCTGTCTCTCTTTTGGGAAGTTGGACATTTCTGTATCTAGCTGTTTCTCATAACAAATGAGTCACAGTCCAATAAGGCCTAGAGGAATTTACTGAAACGGGGCATGAAGTTAACAATTTCAGCTTTCACTCCTCTGCCAGAGATTACTGCTTTCACAACTGTTCAGTAAATTCTGCTAGGAGTGTTTTTGTACAACAAAAGTAATCTCAGAGTGTGCGTGTGTACACATATATTATATATATGTAAACATAATCCTCTAAAAACTTGAATTATTACTGTTTTATTTTCAATTAAATTGGGGGGGAAGGAGCTGGCAATTTTTGCAGATGTCCTTCTGTCCTGAAAAACCTGCAATCTGAATCAGGGAAAAGAAAGCATGAAAGATTATTATCACTTTTTCCTCAGAGGTTTCAAGGGTCCTCCAGCTCCATAAATAATAATTCATTGATTGTTAATTTGCTAAACATTACCACTATACATACTATTCAAAATGTCTGAAATAGTTTTTTTTTTTTGCTGTTTTTTTCATGCCTCAGCAACTCTGATTTCTCAAATGAGTATTTTCCTGTTGTTATTTTTTTGGCCAATGTCACAGAAACCTTTTAATTTAACAAAACTCAAAGTAGTTCTGCTAATTTTGGCTTCTATCCTGTCCACTTTCCTTGATCTAAGTATCAGACTTGATATTGTATTGATTCCCACATTCCTGGAGTGCCTTGATAGATATTCCCAAATCTTTTTTCTCTATTATTTTTCTACCTCTAATTGTGGGCTACAAAGAATCTTCTAACAGCTTAATTTTGGCCCTCTTTTACCACTCAGGCTACTTCCTTGTCATTAAGAAACCAGAAGTATTAATAAGTGCACTCTCTCTAGCCTATCACAGAAGTTAGTTTACCCTGATCTTGCAGCTGCTTGGCTTTCTTGGTAAGAAATCAAGCAGAACATTTTGAACAGATATACACTAAAAAACATCTTCGTCTCCTCCACCTATTTTCCCATGTCAGATTTCACATTTACCTTGATGCTCTATAACTCTGGCACTACCATTTAAGACTCCTTTATCCATAACTGAGATAATTCACATCTTCACAATATTGTTTGAACACCTAATGCTTCTGCTCGGTTTTTATTTACCTCCTTTCACCTTTACTGCAAGATATTCCCTAAAACTTTCTGAATACTCAGTATTTCTAAAACATTGGACTATTTTTCTCAAAAGCAGAAAAAAAAGTTGCATCGTTTCCAACTGTTCCACTATCTCCCTTCTTTCCAGAACCCAGTTCAAATTGTACCCTACCCACTTGTTCTCTAAGCAACTAATTTGTTAACACTTTCCTGAATGGGTCAACAAAAAAACCCACAGAAAGATAGGATTAAGTAAACACTAATGTTTTGCAAAGTGACATAACAGAGAGAGGAAAGTAATTTAAGAGATGCTGGCAAGTGTTTTAGTTTGGATTTTTTTTTAATTATGCAGTCAAAATTAAGAGAAACAAAATATAAGATTTAGATGTGTTTTAGATGGTATAAACTTCAGGACAGAGTGTCCTGTCAATAGCATCAAGATGGTACAGAGAGAATAGCAGAACACTGCTGTCTGGCATAATTTCTGGAACTGAACTCCATATGAGTTGCTGCAGATACTCAACCCCTTGAAGGCTGAGATATCTATGAAGCAGCATACGGCAGGAAAACACTTTCTGGTCTCACTACCTTTAAAATGAACTTCCTGTTCTTCATATCTTGTTTCCAAGGCATCACATAAAGCTCTGGGATCATTTTGTGCTTGCTTGAGAATTTTGGCAAATGGCAGTTAACAAGCCTGGAGGACACAGAAACATTTTAATGAGATCATCTGATAAAGTTTGAGAGGAAAACTAGTTACAGTATGAGATTCAAATGTACGTGGAAGGGGAAGGAGAATCTTTAATATTTTAATTATATTTAAAGCAACAATCCTTTCATGATCCATTGCAAAACTGAATCATATAAATAAAATACCATTCAATTTCCCCATGATACCAAAAAGCATTGTTTCCTTATTTGAATTTAGGACATAAGGAAGAAAAACAAGATTGCACACAAACAAGCCTTGTGTTTCCAAATTAAAGCACACTTCTGTCATTTTCACTATCTGCTTCAGGCACAGTACAGCTGGCTTTGCGCACTCTTATAGCTTAAGAGACGGAAAGCAATATTTGTCATGGCAGTATAGAGTCTGCATTTGTAATAATTTTGATGCTTCAGTCATGTCTGCTCACCAGAGAAAATTCTTAGGAATAAAAGAATATTTTGTTTACATTTGGTCTGTAAAACATCAACTACTAAAATCCAACAGCCAGGAGTACTGGTTCCCAGCCAGAGCACAGCCCACACAATCCCGTTTGGTCAAAAGCCAGAGATGACTATCACTACAGGGTTGCTATCTCTGTCAGTACCAGCTTGGGAGAGACTTAGCAGGTCAAACCTACGTGGGAGTTGAAAGAGTAAAATCTCTATCCTTACTTCCTGCTTCTTATTCCTGGCTAGTTTGGGGAAGAAAACAAAGAGGGAAGAAAGGAAAGTTGTTGGATGAAGATGATGATCGCCAGTGTGTCCCTACCAACACCTTCCAGCACGTTTGGGCAGGTGCAGACAACAGAATCAGATCTATAGCAATACAGGAACACGGGAAGCCAAGTTTTCTTTCTTACCTTTGCGTATCTGCATCCGTCCCTTTGGAAGCCATGGGGGCTGCAGCACTAGGCTCCAGAGCTCCAGGCTCCAGCTTCAGGACTGCCCTGCACACAGCTTTGTGATGCAGGCGCCGCTGGGCTGACACATTCCAGTGCAGCAATGCACGGCCCAAAGACCAGGGCCAAAGCCTGTGCCAGGCTGCGCAGAAGGGAGCCTCAGCCCTGCAACTCCACCAGTAAACGCAAAGCTTGGCTGTAGCACTGCACAAAAATGGTTGCTGCTTAATGTAGTCTTTGATAATGAGAGAGAAAAAAAAAAAAACTTGTGGAAGGGGAATGAATTCTGCTCGTTCAATTTTGAAAATGCTTCCTTTTGAAAGGACTATGTTGAAAGCCAAAAAAAAAAAGGAGAGAAAATACTTAAGATGGTCACTCAGTATCATCCTCCTTTAGTTAGAGAAGGACTTTATACACTGTTCTAGCAACCTTTATCTGGGAAATCAACACTAAAATACCCAATAATTACAAAAACATAGTCCTCATTAGCAGCAAATTACATGACAATAAAAAAGGTAATTAAAACACCATGAAAATTTGCTGACAATGTCTAGAAAAATTCTAAGGGATTCCCAAGGAGTTCCCCAAACCAGTATCAAATGCTGCAGTCCCAAACTAACTGAAGGGTGCAAAAACTGTCTCCTTTTTACAGGAGAACCAGTTCAGTATGCTGATCGTCATAGCTTTGCAAAAAAAGATAATCAAATCAAAACCTTTTGCTACATCAGTGGCAGGAAACGCTACCAGCAAATGTAATGCTTCACAGCTGATGAACAACTTCTTAATAGAATAATTCAGACACATCAACAGAAAGATCAAAAGGTCAGATCAACAGAAAGGTCAAAATTCTCAAGTAAACTGAATTTAGTAAAGCACATAATGGAATATGCTCTAAGTTTAAGAACTCTTTCTCCAAATTTTTTAGTAAATACCAGCTGTTGAGTACAGTTCAATACTGTAACTATATTAAAAGTTTCTAGTGACACGCTTCTCTTCTGAAACTGAAGGACTCCCAGGTGCAAAATTTATGTGCAGAAGTTTGTTGTCAGGTTTGAAAGTGAATTCATTCATTAATATTTCAGAAATATTTTATATTGGAAAATAAAGCACATATAATTCACAGAAAACTTATTAGGGACAAAGTATTTTAGACATCATACATATTATCAATGTCTCACATATTCTTCTGTTATGGTCTCAAAACAATGTGCAACATAAAACAGTTAATCTTCAAAACTTACAAACTACACAACAGTCTTCCGCATCAAGTAAAAATTATTTCCCTCTTGCATACTGTTGTTTTCATAAGATTCAGCAAAGTTAAAAACTTTAGAATTTCTGTGAGTTTATACTACTTACTTCTACCGCATACATGAGAAAGAAGCATGGAAACAGGAATTGCAAGGTAAAGGATTTATACCTGCATATAGGGTCTTGAGCAAATGTACACTTGAGGGGAATGCAAATTAGTATGGTCTAACGTCTCAGAAAGAGTTCCATTATGATTGATTCAGAACAAAGATCTGTTCAAGTTGTGTGTGTTAATTATGGAAAAAGCTTAGACACAGCAGGTAGGAAGCTCAAACAACTTATAATATGAAGGAGTAAAACCTGCAGTAGTGGTTTACAACATATATTGCTCAATAGAGCTTACTTGCAGGGTTGTTATTCAAAGGTCATTCACTATTAAAATTTAGTTTGTTTCAGAAACCAATCTGCTTTTGCAGGTCTTAATATTACAAACACTGCTATTCTTGTCAACACACTGCCACACCAAGAACACAGGAGCTTTTATGTCAAGACTTAATATAGTTAAGTTTCTGCTCAACTGTAATTAGAAGCAATCCCCACTTGATTATTACTTTTTATGACTTTGTTAGCTTCAACAGATTAAATATGATGTATTTGGTTAGAATACAGACTTAATTCCTTAATTCCTAAATGTAACGTGGCTAAAAAGTTCCTAAGGAATAAACATGGTGAAGTAGAGCTGTTATCTAGAAAACCTTAACAACTTTTGAGGACACAGCAAACAAAATAGGACAAATAACATCCTTCACACTGTTAAACTTACTGAAGAATTATGTCATTTTCTTTAGCATCAAGTATTTCCCATATTTCTGCAACTTATGAAAACAWGAAGTCATGGAATTATAATAAAAGGTTGATTTAATATATTTTAGAGAGACTTTATCATCAAGTACACTGAGAGCTAAAAGATCTCCAAATCGTGAGCATTATCAATCTCAATAACATCTTCTGGTTCCATCTTTGCTTCATGATGTCCTTCCTGTAAATCATCCAAAGAAGCCAGAGCCTCGTTTGTGTCACTAGCAAAAGTCTCTCGAGATGCATCATCATATTCTTGCAGGTTAAGCCCTTTAATGGCTTTTTTCATCTTCTTTCCTAGAACTTGTATTCTCCTCTTCTTAGCAGCCTTTTTGTTTTCATACTCCCTTTGGTTTTCCAGATAGAAGATTTCCTTGAAGAAAGAAAAAAACCTGGCATATTCAGTTTAGTAGTGTTTGCTAAATAAAATGTAAATAAATGAAAAAAATCTCTAGATATTTAGCCACTTTTTTATTACAAGTACTGCCAATATTTAATATTATTTAATGTTTAACAATACTTAACTAAGATATATATTATTTAAAGCAGAAGTATGATTATGGACTGCATTTAAGAAAAATGTCCCATGAATTGTTCTACAGCTACATAATTTCTCAGTGATTGCAAACTATCATGTAATTAAGTTTTCATTTTCAAGAAATATATTTTTATTCCGAGTTGCAAAAGAATTTTCTTAGAGATAGGGTGTACAGAAAACAGGGCCAAAAGGTTCTATGACACCTTGTACAAACTTTCCTCCAGAACTGAAATTTGAGTCCAAGTCTCATAATCTTTACTCTCAAACATGTGAACCTCATTTTCTCTACTGTAAAATACAACTGTTACAAGTTTCCTCTACATTTTAAGGGACAGAAGATCATGCAGCAGAGTTAAGTGTTGCTACTTGATTTTTTTCTGGCTTAGTTTATTAAAAAACTGCATATGGAAAATATTAATGCCTTTTTTCCCCCCACCAAAAGCTGCAAAGTCAAACATTAAGGACATATAAATCTGGGAGAGAGTTGTGCACATGACAACCTCTACAATGACAGGAGTGTATGTACTTCTTCCATAGGACTCCTGTTTCATTCTGTACACCAAATGATGTAAACAGTGAAAACTGTTGCCTCATTAAAAACACTTTCCCAAATCAGCAAGAGAAGAATGAGGCACTCAAATACAAGGGCAAGGGGGAAAAGTGGAAGAGTAGTTTTGTTTTTGTTTTTGTTTTTTAAGATGGGGCAAAGACTGATCAAACTCAGAACTTTGTGCAACCTCTGTAAGCCAAGAAAGTTCTTTTAAATATACTACAGGCACTCATCATTTATGTCGATTCCTCTCTCAAATGCAAAATGAGATGCTGGGATGATCTACAGAGTGAGAAATACCCAAATACAAATGAAGTAAATGAGAGTCATTCTTTGAAGAAAGATCTATGAAGTGGCAAATACCATGAAAAAACAAAAGTTATCTCAATAGAATGAAGAAAATATCATCTCAGATTACTTCATACTCTAAAAAGAAAGGCTGTAATATTTATAAGCTCACCAGACTGAAGTGGTGAACATCACAGATTTGGCCAGTGAGCAAATAAGTATCGGTTCAGACCAGAATCTGGCTTAAGAGGAAGTACAGCCTAATGCTATAGCTGCTACAATGAATATAGGACAAAAATCTTGTTTTGGAAGGACACCATCCAGTCCATGTACAATGAGGCAAAGCTCCAGAGGAGAAAATACAATAGCAGATAGTTACTATAAGGCATATACAAATCAAGGAGAATATAAGATTTCCTTCAGACTCTACAGTTTCAGCATCCCTGGACAGTTGTGGTTTTTTGTTGGTTTTTTTTTTTGGGGGGGGAGCAGTCAGAGCAGCTGGCAATACATAAAAGCAATTCTCTTTGTGTAGTAGGAATGGCAATTTGCCAACTATATTTTTTGCTAATATTTTTTAATATGAAAAGTTGGTTTATTTGAAATATACTTACTTTGAAATAGAGTTAAACTTGCTAAAAGTTATAGAAAGGATTCAATCAGAACATTTCTAGTTAAACAAAAAAGACAATTTACTTTGGACAATCATTTATCTGACAATTTTACCTTGATTTGTTCTTCTTTGATGCTAGGTGTGTTCTTCAGCAAATTTAAATAAACTCCCCCTGGTGTTCTTCTTCTCGTACCATTCTTCATAAGGGAAAGTGTAAATTATTAATTAAAGCAAACTTAAAATGTAAATGTTGATATAGAAATATCATCTAAAACAATGCTTCGTATTGAGACAGAATCCAGAAATCTAAGCTCTGTTTTGTTAGATATTACATAGCAAGAAGCCTGGTCAGTTTGTGTTTCTGACTAATCTAGTCATAAAAAGGCCAAGAGTCAAGTCTTCTACATTTGGACAGGGAACATATGAGGTTTCAAAAAATTTGTTTTAGAACACTAAACCAGACTGCTGACCTAGTAGGTAATCACACCATAGGGCTTTTTTTTTTTTTTTTTTTTTTTTTTAAAGGGTGGGGTGGGTGGGATTGGTTGGTTGTTTTTTAAAAACTGTTCAACTACATACTAAATCTGATTTGGTAGCGAAGGAGCTAAAGGCTAACAGAATTCTAACTACTCTCACAGCTATCTGCAGTAATGTAAATTTTAAGGTAGATATTCAGACCATTCCTAACACAGAAGCCCAGTAAAATGCAAAAAACAGTTTCACAAATTTATGTAAAATTTAATTTTGTGATCTTACATCTAACAATTCTACAGCTTATCTGTATGTGTACAGGATTTTGCATTTCTGCTTGAGAGGTATTAAATACAGTATGTACTTTAAAGCCTTTCCCCATAGCATAGTAGTTCCACGCTTCAACAGTATTCAATGTAACATGAGTAGTATGATGCATCATAGTCAAGCATGAATGGACTCAACTTGAAAAGCTCTGTAAATTATGGGTGTTTATCATGCTATTATTCGATTACCCTTTGTGATACATAAATAGTATATAAAATTGAACTGTTACTTCAATGCCCTGATACTGTATTAAAGGAGATACTTTTGTGCTACACAACAAAATAAAATACATCTCAAAAGTTCTAAGAACAGGGAAGTTCAATTTTAAAGCACATTCTTGCAATACTAGACACCATATTCTTTTATCATCCTAGTAAATACCCAGCCAAGAGAAACAGCATACTTTATTCATCTTTCAAATAATGTACTCTGATTTCCACCCCCCCCCCCCATTACTGTACTCTGTACTGGCCAAATATTCTGTGCCACTAGGAGATGTATTCTTTCAGCTCTTTGGTACATACTTGCTGATAAATACTTTAATCCTTCAAGACTATTTTTGCTTTTAAGAGAAGTCATTAGCTGAAATTTTTTTTTGTGATGATAGAACTTAAAAAATGTACATACAAGTGCCTGAAAGTATTTACTGATTCTTGCGCTGAGGCTCATTATTTAATAAAAACAAAAACATATGCAGAATTTGATAACCTAACCAGTAAGTATAGCATTTTTACTATGACTTGTAACAGAAATCAGTACTCACTTTTGCTCTACAAATACACAAGACAAATTTTATAGCCAATAGTCCAATATTAAACCTTACGGGTTCCCTCTTGAATGTTACTTTTCAAATGTGACATTACAAGTACATAGTATTTGGACTTCTGATGGCATGCTGATTAACCTAGTAAATAGGTCAGTGGTGTCAATCACCCACCTGGCTTATTGAAGTAATGTGGCCAGATGCTACATCTGGATCCTAAAATTATAAGCCTTTATTCAAGCTTGAGACCTGTATTCTTAGTTTGTGAAAGAAAATCCCAAGGCAAGATAAAGTAATCAATGTAATGTTAGCATTGGAATTAACTATTGATTTTAGCCCAAAAACTTGGGCAATTTCCACATTCATTCATCTCACTGTTTACTCAAACCCTCCTGGAAGATTATATTAGCATTTACTGTTAAATGATTTTCATTGCTCAGACAAAAGAGTCCTGGAGGGGTGACAGTAAATTAATGCATGAAATCTGGGAAAACCTGTCAAATTTAAAAGTTATGCAACGTTATCACATAAGTATTCCGCAAATAGGGAAATCTCCTAAACCCACAATATCATATTTTTCTTACCACTATGAACAGTCCACCATTTTGTTCCACTTCAGCTGTTTCCATAAGCAGTTCAATAGCCTTCCTCTTTCCAATTATTTTCACTACTCTGGCAATTAAATCTTTCTTTGGTTCACAAAGCCTTTTGGGAGGGGGGAGAAAAAGTATATTTACAGTCAGTAGAATTTCTCAAGTAAAATTGACCATGGAACATTAATAATGAATAATTTATTCTTTGGGATAGAATGCATTTCAATATGCTTCAACTGGCTTCTTAAATCTATTTTCAAAATCCTGAGCTTCTGAGAGACAATAATATATATAGAATGCATTTTTATAATTTGTTTCAATAAAAATTGAGTGATTGTTTTCCCTCTATTGAAGTGTGAAAAATTAAACCAAATGAGAAACAGCAAAGACCTGTACAAACCTCTGAAAATACAGTATTACAGTCTGCTGTGCAAGATGAACTAACTACACAAAGGAGCTGTTGTGAGCATAAAGTGAGCAAGGAAGTTAGGTTACAGTAAATGCAAAATTGAGGCTATCTGCATTTAATTAAAAGGACAGCACCCTTTACAGTTAAATCAACAATTAATTGGAAGCATTAGTGAGTGTAACAGTTCTTCCGTATCTTGTGCAATTCAGACAAGCCTACATAATAATAAAAAAGAAACAAGTCCCTTGAGTAATCTATGATAACCTATCATATACAAACAGTTCCCCCGCTCCCCCCCCTCCCCCCCAAAAAAAGACCCACAGCATTACTGAGTTAAATTGCATTATTTTGTTAGCAATGATGTCCTGGGACAGAAACTTTCATCAGCCTGCATGAAGGGAGAGGCTTTTATGGCCTCAATTCACTGTGCACAAATCTGTACTTCCACTGGACAAAAAAGTGTAAGCCCACAAATCAAAACCACTTTTCCGGAGCAAGAGTTAATACTCTAAATTCTCATATTTTATTGACACAGCTTCTAGTGATGCATAGACTTAAGCATTATAGCTCAGTGGTTTCAAACTCTGGGGACTAACAGACCCCCCCCACCAACTACCAAAATTTCTTGAAAACCATGGAACCTAAGAGCTTCAAGTAACATTACCATGCTACAAAGTTGTGTCTAACCTTGGCACAGGCCACAGTTACAATAGCAGCAAATGGTCTCTTCAGACACCTATGTTTCATGTACGTAAAGAATCTTTGAATTTCAGGATTTGTGCTCTCCAAATCTCTACACAGCCCAAGTCATCTATAACCTCAAAGATCTGTGACATCCACTTTTTCATGGAGACCACAACAGAGGTCCATGGTTGTCCACCTTCAAATCCACATTCTTCATCATGGGGTAATACAGCTTTACCTAGAAAAGCCACTACTAAATCTATGTCATGAAAAACAGTATTTTCCTTGCCAGTGCTCTCAGGTAAGCAAACCATTCTGGCAGATCTTTTCCAAGAAAATTCAGTGTGTTTTAACTCTCCGCATGTAAAACAATTAGACTTCGTCAAACTCATTGTTTCAGAGCTAACCTAAAAGGTTTTCAGAGATGATAAACAGTATTACTGGAGGTTTCTACAGATACCAGCTGTGATGCTACATTTGTAACACAGGATTCTGGAAATATGTGCAAGGCATTCATGCCTTTCATAGTTTGGTATGACATATAACATTTAGTTGTAAGAAAGTTTTTTCCAATATCTAAGGAAGTGAAGAAATACTGTATTAAACTCACCGATAAGCAATTTCATCTGCCACTTTTTCCTCAGAATCTTCTTCTGTTATCTCATACCTTCCTTTATAATTCATTTCTTGTCTTTCACCTAATCTATCTTTTACAGGCCGCTTTCGTTTGAGAAAACCATGTCCATTTTCTTCCTCTATTGGCAATGTTTTCTTGTCATCATGCATGTATTCATCCAACTCTTTATCTAAAGTCTCTACCTCCTTTTGCTGAGCTTCTTTCATTAGCTTTTTAGCCAATAAATAATTGTAAGTCTCAGACTGCCTGCTTCTGTCAATACTACCATCCATTCCTAGAATCCCAAGTTCAGTAGCCACTGCATCTTGACTCTGCTCCTGAAGCACCACACCCCAGATATTGTTGACCTTCTTACCACCTGGAACAGTTTGCTTTTGCTGGCTCTGGGTGAACTGAAAAGGCTCAGATTTAGCAGGAGGAAGGTTGAAACATTTCTGCCGTTTTCGTTTCCACAGACAGCTGTCGTCATCAGATTCAGAAAAGCTCTCATCACTTGAGTCCACACTTTTGGTTGTCCGATAAGGGACACTTGGCGCACAGGATGAAATGATACTCTGGAAAGGTCTGACTGAATTATTGCCATCATGTGAGTTCTGAAAAAGTAAATGCCTATTAATCCAATTACTCCTGTAAAAAAGACCTATCAAGTCATGTTAAAAATTTGATTATTTAAACAGGAAAATTATTGATTCTGACTAATGTGACTAGGCAGTCCTCTATGAGCATCTTAAGGGCTGCAGATGACAAAAGCATCTTACGAAACTTCTGTATTTTGTATGCTCGCACATGAAAGACTGTAGCATGGCTGCTACAGAAAACATACATATCATGAGTAACTAATCTGACTTAACCAAAGTTACATTAAGAAAATAAAGTTAAGATTATTAAGAAATTGGAAAAGCTACTAAAATTCCCAAATAAAACAAGTGACAGACACAAACAGTAGTTTTAAGACTCAAAGAATAAAGCATCACAGCAACCTAGCAGAAAATTTTGTAACGTTTGAGAAGTGAATGTTCTCTCTGGAGTCTCACCTTTCAGAAAGGGGGTCTGGACTAATGATTTGTAACCACAATAGTGTTTACACTATTGCAGTGTATCAAGAAAAAACAAAACAAACAAAAAGACACCTTGGATGCTGTGCAGACATTGGGAAGCTAACAGCATATAGTGATTCTGATTCAATCAGGACAATGCATAGTCAGCTAGAGAAAATAATACCTCATAGGTGAAATATGTTGTTTGTGTGATTTTTCTGATTTTTTTAACCAACAAGTAGCTATAAGCTCACCATGGCCTGTTCTCAAGTAGGACACAAGAAAAAGGTTTTAAAATACTTTACAAACAAGTCTCATTGTTATAGAAGTATTCAGAAAAGGCTAATTCCCCATTTTTCTGACTGGCAGTCTAAAATACCAAAACAAAACCTGCTCAAAGCTGCATCATCTGTCAAAGCACCATGGTTAACATAACCCAGAATTCTTATTCTCAATGCACAAAACTTTGGGTCATGCTTCTGTACCATTCTACAGTAAGCATTTTTCTTGCTAATAATTCTAGTGTTCCCCCTAATGACTTCCTGTCATGAAGTTATATAATATTTCATGATCTTTAAAAATAGTCTTCTCTTCTTTCAATCTTGGGTTAAATAAAAACCTTTATTTAACCTTACTGTTCTTTCACCAACATTATGACACCATTTCCTTTTTTCCTACTAGAAGGCAACAGAGAACACAAGAAGTCTTTGGCCTATTTTAATCACATTATGAAATACAAATCTCTAAGTTAAAATGTATTCAATAACACAAAATAGTAGCACACTGTTCACAACTCCACAAATTAAAAAATATATATCTGTAATCTCTTTTTGTGCTACACATTTCAGAACTACATTACAAATAAATAGAAGTAACTAAAGAAAATAAAAATCCTTACATATACAGTGTAATACACTCATTTATCATATTTTGAAGTCTTTTCCTGTCCTTGTACTACCATAAATACCTCATATAACTTCATAACACAACTTAACAGGAAAACTGCAAGAAACACTGGAAAATAAACAGCATCTCTTCAGCAACTGATGCATACAGGAGTTTTAAATGCAAGGGAAAGCAGTATGGTATTGATAGTTTTCATATGTTTTTAAAGCTTTTTTAAGGCGTTTTTATTGCCTTTTCCTGAAATGACCAACCACAACACAGAACACACTCCTTTGCTCATCAAATCCAAAGCCTAATAAATCCAAAAGCTCCCCTCCCCCCAACACACAGTTTTCCCAAATGAACAGGCATCAGAAGGACAGGCTAGTTCCCAGATCCAAGGCACGAAGAAAGCGATTATTCTTTAGGAAAGATGTTTCTATCCCAGTTGTTTAGGCTCCAGCAGGGCCCCACCTCCCGCAGGACACGGGCATCTCCCCAGCTCCGCTGTCCCGGCAGAGAAAGCCTGCAAGCAGCTCATTCTCGAGCGAGCACCACCCAGCGTCTCCCAGCCCCTCGAAGGAAGGCATCACGGGCACATGGAAGGGCCGTGAGCCCGGCCTGCGGCCCACCTCGTGCGCTTGTGTGTACCGGTGGCGGGGCGGAAAAACGGGGAGGGAGGGAGGCTCCCCGTGCAGCGCCGAGCGGCGGCGCCGGGGGCGGCAGAGGCGGGCGGGGAAGGCCGGGCCGGCAGCGCAGCAAGCGGGGAAAAAGGGACGAAGCGTGCGAGGAGGAGGAAGATAGAGGCAGGGAAGGGGCTGGGCTCTCCCGGTTGCGCCTTCTGCGCCCCGCTGCTAGGGGCTGCGCAGCCGCCGCTCCCGGCCGCCCGCCGGTCATGGCGCTGCGGCGGCGAGGGGGACCAGGACCGCGGGAGCCGTTAGAGCCGCGGGAGCCGTTAGAGCCGCGGGAGCCACGGACCCGCTTCATGCCCGCCTCCGCAGCCTCGCCTCCCTCACCTGCTGCGGGTTCCCGGGAGAGCCGGCCCCAGCCATATCAGAGTCCGAGCCGGAGAGCTCCCCGTCCTCCACGTCGCCCTCCATCCGCCGCACCTCCAGCGCCATCTTTCCGCCGCGACGCTAGAGCTCGGCGACTCCCGGGCGGCGGGGGCGAGCCAGGAGGGCGTGGCCGCGACGCGGGCGCCCCGCGCACGCGGATCCCTCTCCACCAATAGCGAGAGCCGCCGGCAGCGGCAACCCCTCCCGGCAGCTATGGCGGAGAGCGCGTTGCATGTCGGGAGCGTCGACGGGAGTGGGAAAGAGGGGAGGTGCGCGCTGCGCCGCCATCTTGTTGTTCTGAGGGGGCTCCGTCCTCATGTCGCGGTGGTGTGCGACGCTGCGCCAGCGTTTCGTGCCGCTGTTGTAGCATGTTGTCTGAGCGCCGCCGCTACGGAAATGTCTGGGGTGGCACAAAAAGGCGGCTACAAAACAAAAATCCCTTGTTAATTTACACAAAAATTCTGCTAGGTCGCTTTACCACAGGCCTGCGTGGATCTGGCAGGGCTTTGCTCGGTGGTCAGGGGCTGCGCAGGGCCCTGCTGCTCTAGGCACCACAGCATGGAACGCCTTTTATCAACGCAAGAAGCAGCATCTTAAAAGCTATTGCATTAGCAAGGCAGTAAGATGGCCCATTCTGATCTCTACAGCAGATTCTTGAGGTATTGCTCTTTCTTTGACATATATTGTATATTTAGGTGGTGGGGTTTTTGTCCTGTGTCACTCAAAGTAGAAAACTCCTAGAAAGAGAAGTGTTTTTTGCATCCCTCCATAAAGCCCTACCCCAGAGCTCTTACTAAATGTTCATTGTCTCTGTTTTTCACCCAGAAATGGGATCATATTGGGCTGTTTCACATATCTTGTGAGTGACCTGATCTGAAACAACAGTTATGCTCGCTCCCTGCTACCCTGATAATTTGGCATTGTAGAAATGCTGGTCCTGTTAAAGGATTGACCTTTCAGGAAACTGTTAAATCATCTGTTTGTTCCATTTGCCTATGCAGTAGGAGCCAGAAAACCTGCAAGGGAAATCATGTTTATCAGGATTTGGGTTTGCTTTAACCACTGCATGAGTAACATTCAAATCCTTTTAGCAAAATCACCATGGTAGGTTAGCCCTGCAGTCTCAGATCTTGTATCAGAAAGGAAAACTGAGGGCAAAAGTTTATTCTCATAGAAGCTGTTAAAGTTAGTTGCTTCAGAATGTCAAATTGTTAGTCACTTTTATTGCAATAAGGATCTAAAAATGGGTTGACTTGTGGTTGCAATGCTACTATATAAATTTATGAGTTATTGTAGGCTCTGTCCTGAGCTAATCGCACCTGTATACCACAATACTTACGTGCAGAACTAGAGACAATTGTAAGCAGCAGATTCAACAATGACAAGTCCTCTGTAAAAGCATGCTGAAAACTGAAGGCACCCAAGAAAAGCATTTATACTAACAAGCTACTTAGTTAAACCCCAGCCAAATGCAGAGGTTTTTGTTTCTGGCAGAGTTCTGCCTGGGTGCCAGGTTCCATTTTCATTAATGTTCTACTTTGTTGAATATTGAAGGGACCAGTGTTCCAGGATGGGATGTACTACAGTAAGAAAGTGGTATGCAGACACATTTCTGAAAGGAAACTTTGGTGTACGAGAGAACATTCTCTTACTGACTTTCGTGAGCATCACTAGAATGGATCTTTTCCTGTCTGTTTGAAAGCTTTGGTAGAAGTGATAATTTGAGCAACACTTGTACCCGTTTGGCAGAGGAATGATCAGAGACCAGTTTTAAATTTCACAGGTTCTGAGCTGTGCTTTCATTAGTGGGCATAACAAGTCCAAATCAAGGATGATGCAAATTGTTAGACTAGCATGAATGTGCTGCCAAATGAGCTTAGCTAATTTCGACCACATATCTGCACATTAGAATCCTTCTCACTGAAATTCACTTTAATAAATACAGACCTAAAATAACAGGCTTAGTATGAACATGCAGACCAGACAGAAAAAATTCATACTGTAGTCAGATATGGAGCTTTATTTAATCTTCTGTGCCCCAAGTGGACACATTAAGGCTTAGGTACTTACATAGCTTCTCGAAGCACAGTCTTTCTGTATCCAAGCTCTCCTGCTATTGTTCCTGCTTTACAGGTATGGAACAGAAGCACAGGATGTATCTATACTGTATTTCAGGCATTGGCCTGAGTTCACACTTCTGTTTCATGCGTAGTTTTTGTAGGCATCCCGACATTTAGACATGGGCTTGGGCACACCAGGAAGAGAAAGTGCAGGCACAGGTTAAGCTTTTATGCAGGTCTAACCACATTTTTATCTACATCTGTATTACAGTGGATGATTCAAAAATGTATGACTTGCATGGCTAGTACTGCATAGCTGATTAGAGCCCAATGTGATGCAGACAAGTTGGCCTAGAGTCCTTCCTAGAAAAAATTTGGCACCATTTGTTACAGTGGCAGTCTGAACTGTTTGGATGCCCTGTAGCAAAATGGATGAACAGAGCCAAGTCAGGCGCAGTGCCAGGGTTTTGACTCTCTTTCTGGCATGACCAATAAGGTAGTCATGGCTGGAGAAACTAATTACATATGGTGATGGAGGAAATCTGTGAAGGAGCTAGGAATTGAAACCATGTTGTTCAATGCCTCAGCTAGTGTGCTAAGCATTTGTCAGTCCTACTTATTTGCTAGAATTCAATTTATAGGTTGAAGACATCTTGCAAATTTGTCATTGTGAGATACTCCTTTGAGCATACATATACATAATCTAGAAAAGATAAGAGTCTGCACAAGATTATGAAATGCGTTAGAAATGCAGCCTTTCAAAGTCCATCAGGCCAAATCAGCTATATTCTGTCTAGGTACCAAATTCAGAGCCTCAGTATTTAGCACTGAGAGAAAACCTGTCTTTCTAGTGACAAAACTATATGCAGTAGTATACCTCTCTAGTGTCTTTTTATTGTCCCTTTGAGAGGTGTCAGAACCAGACCTTCTGAGGGTGATCTCTCTGAAGTTTCAGTAGGGTCGCCTGAGTTCATCATCTCTGCAAGGCATCTTGCCACTTTCAAACGCAAAGACGTGGGCTTCTGTTCTTTCTGGGGTTTATTGTGCCAGTGAATGATAGGCAATGACAGTTATGGCCACAAAAACCTCTTAAGTGAATCAGGTGCTCTTTTAAAAGCATGTTCCTCTCTGAGGCACCTAGGGATGGAGCTGCTGAAGTTCCCACTTCACCGGTTGCTGCATACGGTACGGCCAACTGGAGCCTGTTTGATCTTAGATACTAAATTAACCTTTTAAGAGTAAGGTTTGTATTAGGAGTAAGAGTTAACAGGAGATAAAACAACTCGTGAGCTGCCTTATATCTCTGGGTCACTAGATCAAAACAAGTTCACTGTGGGTCAGGTGTGATTGAAACTTGTTATCTGACACGTTTTTGGTGGCCTGTGTGAAAGAAATGGATGGTGTCATTCCAGTTTCAGCTGGAACCCTCTTGTTAGTCTCTGCAGACCGGACAATGAAAAAATACTTAAGAAGACTGATCTACTGTATCATCCTAAGGACAGTTTCCTGAGGTCAAGGTTTTAAAGGCACAATGTTAAAGGAGAGGAAGGAAGCTTGTGCTGCTATTCCCTTGACTATGCTTGTTCTGTGGATAGATGTAAGGTTTCATCATCTTGCTGAAGAAAATGTATTACTTTTCAGACATACTAATTTCTCATTCAAGTTGCCTTTGCTTAAAATTCTTTTTATATTCCCCTTGTAGTTAAATGAATTGCTGCCTTTTTTGATACACGTTTTATAGTATCCAAACCCAGTTTGCGTGTACAAGTGAGAATTTAATCTTGCATGTGATGACACTAATGACATGTTCAGCTGTTGAACTGAGTACACAGTAATTTTCTTTTCCTGCTTTTATAGACCAGAATGTATATTTTCATATGACAATAGTAATAATGCTTCATTCTGATGCAGCAGTTTCCTTGAAGTGGTTTACAAAGCAGGTCAGTATCTGCAGAGTATGTAGAGCTACGGTATAGTGAGCTTAAATCATTTTCCCAAGGCTGTGAAACACGTTGGTGTGAGATCCAAAAACAGAATCTAGGTTTCCTGAGTACCCGTATAATGATCTCCCCACAGAAAATGAATTTCTCCCATGACTAGTCTGTCAGGCAAAGTCTTAATGTAGTACCGTAGCAACAGACTTTCAGATTAAAATCCTCTCCCTGCAAACCTTGCCAGACTGCTTTATAGCTCTAATTTGATTATATCATCCAAAGATGCTTTTCATTTGACAAAATTACTTGAACAACCTTTTCTTAAAGGGCGAATCAATTATAGTTAATACTATTACCAGTAAGCAAAACTGTGTAGTTGTGGAAATCAAAAGATAAATTATGGCAGTTAGTTGTGCCCAGGGCCCTCGTCGCCGCCCGTACCAGGGGAGGGCAGCACAGCCCCGCCAAGGTCATGGCGGGAGCCCCTGACATTGCCATCTCCTGAGTCGTCAGGCACAGCCTCGCCTACCACCCCCGTGGGGACAAAGCCGTTCACGGCTCAACTATTAAAAATGTTTGAGCAGCTGTCAGDAAAACTGGAAAAGCTGGAACTGAGGGACGGGAAAGCTGTTCGCGCACTTTGGAACACCGTACTAGAGACTTTAACGGCAGTGTGCCGGTCTGTCGGGGAGGCACTGCAAAGGGCGCGGGAGAACTCCGAGGGGGGGGCATCGTCAGCGCCGTCACCCGCTGCGTCCCAGAA